>NC_045451.1:43774454-44100514 GCF_002776525.5 Piliocolobus tephrosceles
GAAGCAAAGAGGGGGAGAGAGAAGGAAGCAAAGAGGGGGAGAGAGAAAGGAGAGGGGGAGAGAGAAAGGAAAGGGAGAGAGAAGGAAAGAAGAAAAAGAGAAGGAAGGAAGGAAAGAGAAGGAAGGAAGGAAAGAGAAGGAAGGAAGGAAGGAGGAGAAACTGTACTACTTTGACTAAACATCAACTATTCATCAGAAACGATGCTATAAACCTCTTACATTCAGCTTTCCCTATTTGTGAGCTCTGCATTCATGGATTCAGCCAACTGTAGATAAAAAAAATACTCAAAAAATTATGTGTATACTGAGCTTATAGACTCTTTCTGGTCATCATTCCCTAAACAATACTGTGTAACAACTATTTACACAGCATTTACATTGTATTAAGTATTATAAATAGTCTAGGGATTAAAGCATATGGGAGGATGTGCACAGATGTTATCTGCATATACCATGCCATTTCATATCAGGCACTTGACACCAAAATCAGGCATCTGCAGATTTTGGTGTCTGTGAGAAGATCTGCAACCAAATCCCCATGGATACCAAGGGGCAACTGCATTTGCTAAACCATTTATTTTCACAGCAAATCTATAATATATTATTGGAACCATTTTTTAGATTATAAAAAATGGAAGTTAGAAAGTTATGTTCTTCATTTAAAGTTTCAGACAAGAGCCAGAATTTGAACCAGTTATGTAAGGCCATATGCCTTTGAAATCTCACCATGGAGCTCAAGACTCCATTTCAAGGATTCCACTTGCAGATAATGCACTGCTTTGTTTTCTGGAGTTTTCCATCATGTTGTCTCTTTCTTACTTGGAGTTTCCATAGCACTAAGAGTCTGTGCCACAAAAATTACAATTTTACCGTATGTTGCCATATGTTATAGTAATGGTTTTATTTGGATCTAGCAACTTTCTAACAAGACTATAAGTTATTTCTAAGAACCACATACCTTGTTTTTGAAAATATACTCAGAGCACCTGGGCTAGTGATCTGTGCATGGAAAATATTTTTAAATCCTACTGACCTTCTGATAGTTGATTTGATATAATGGGATGAGGTTAGTTTCCCAAAGAGTGTGGAGGAAAATGAGAAAAATGAGAAATAGTTCCTATGACAAGCTCCTTATTTAGGGTATCTGAAGTCCCTAACTGATATTCTTCTTCCATATAGACTGTTTATTAAAGCAGCTAATCAGGAAAATCTTTAACTACCACATTTGTAAATGATACCTCCTGAAACTACACTGTGCAGTTCTGGGGATTCACTGTGAGTCAGGGATTCACAAATTTCACCCCTGAACTGTGCAGTGCAGGGACGGCCCTGTCAACACCCATTCCTCCCTTTCTTAGTCAATTTTCTGCTCCTATAACAGAGTGCCCGAGACCGAATAACTTATGAAGAAAATAAATTCACTTCATATAACTCTGGAAGTCAGGAAGTTCACAATCAAGGGGTCCATATCTGGTGAGGACCTTCATGCTGTCATCTCATGGTAGAAGGTGGAGCTAGAGTGTGTGTGCAGGAGAAAAAGCGAGGGGCGGGGGTGGGGGTTGGGGCAAACTCATCTTTATTTTTATCAGAAAACCATTCCCATGATAATGGCATTAATTTATTCAGGAGGGTGTGGCCTAATCCCCTTTTACAGGTGCCACCTCTCAACAATGTCTCAACAATGTTGCATTGGTATTAAGCACATAAACTTTGGGGAACACATTCAAACCATAGCACTCCCTGATGATGATCAAAAGTAGTTTATGGAGACAAGTCTATTGTTTATAAGAGAATAACAGAATAGTAGGGATCTAGTGGTTTCTTTTCACCTCTGTGGCATAACCAAGTTCTGCCTTTGATTCTGCCAGCAGGGATGCTGTTTCACTCATGTCCTGACTCAAGATAGTTCTTGCACAGGATAGTTTGGATGACTCATAGAAGCAAAAGGTAGATGAACAGAAAACCTGTGCTGATATTATCATAAAACTTTCATTTTTGTGAGAAGATAAATGGTGGCATATGGCTTGCCATGTCATACTTTAGAGACAACAGGTGACACAGTTGACCAATCAGAGCTCCTCTTTCTTCTGAGAATTTTCCATCATACACTCAAGGCAGCCACTTTAAGTTATTCATTGTTATGGCAGCTTCTTAAGTTGTAGAGACGTTCTCTAAAGGATAAGGTAACCACAAAAGGCACAGTATATAAAGGCTCACATCTCCATCACCCATTAAGATATTACCATCAGGGAGCATATATGAGTGGATAAAGTACAACAGCTGGGGCTATAGGAAACATGCCTGGAGTGTTCAGATGCCTGTCAGTGCCTGTCAGTGCCAAGTATTACGGTAAGTTCAGGGAACAGAAGGAAGAACAAGTTGATTCTTGCACATGAGAGGTCACCATGAGGTGAATAAGAGACTCATACCAGGTCATTTAGATGACATAGCCAGTGCTGTGACAGGGTGTACAGAGATTATAGAAGAAAAGTGAGTTAGACTGCCTGGATTGGATGAAGCAAACTCAGAAATTCTCTTGGACTTAACCCTCCAGCTACCCCCAAAATGTGATTAAAGTGAGAAAGAAGCCAAACATCCTGAGAAGGATGTTCCAGACAGAGTTCTAGGCAAAGGCCAGGAGGTGTGTTTAGGCACAAGAAGTTTGTTACTATTCGACCTTGACTGGCATATCCTGGATGAAAGGCTGGTCAGCTGGATCTTATTTCTGGACTGCAGGTCTGGAGAATAATCGAAGCTCAATTTAGGTGCATGATAAAAGATGTCAAGACCGAAGCAAAAGCCTAGCCTTATGAACTGAACCAAAATAAAAGAATGGCTTATGAGGGGTGTGAGAGTTGGAATTTGAAGTCCACTGATGACGAACCCCTGACCTGACTGGCAAGGAAGCAGATTTGAAAAGAGAACTAGGAGACCAGTAGTTATAACTAAAGTGAGGAGTCTTAACTAAGTCCCATTAGAGGATTTCCTGAGACAGTTTAGTTTGGATCAGTGAGTGGAAGTGTCTCAGTTCACAGTTGGTAGGTGTTAGTACTGAGAAGCTGGGGAAGGTATACGTTTGGGGGTGACCCTTTCCATTCTTCTGGGAGTTTTACAGGAGTCTTAGAAAAATAAGGTCTTTATTTCTAACTTTAACTATTTGCAGTATTAGATTTTGTTTATTGAGGTAATATCATGAGGGTGATTGCAGCAACTGGCAATGGTAGATATTAAGGTCTTTAATTTCAGATCCATAAACCTCAGTTGGTAATTCAGATGGTTGTGAACCTCTTTAAAGTATATTCAAATTGTTTGCATTCTTTCATCTTTTTAGGTAGAAGATTGCTAAGATTTTATGAGAAAATCTGTAAGATCCAATATCTTATTATTTTTCTTTTTTTTTTTTTTTGAGACAAAATCTTGCTCTGTTGCCCAGGTACAATCTTGACTCACTGCAACATCCACTTCCTCGATTCAAGTAGTTCTCGTGTCTCAGCCTCCTGAGTAGCTGGGATTACAAGCATGCACCACCACGTCTGCTAATTTTTTTGTATTTTTAGTAGAGAATGTTTGTCTCGAACTTCTGACTGCAAGTGATTTGCCCACCTCAGCCTTCCAAAGTGCTAGGATTACAGGAGGGAACCACCATGCCCAGTTTATCAGCTCTTTAAGGAAGTCTGTGGTCCCAAAGTGTTTGAAATTCACTTGAGTAGACATAAAATGTCTCATGGGTTGCCAGAGGTCATATCCACTTTTCCTTATGAGACACAACACAGTTAAAGTGAAAGCAAAGATAAATGTATGAGTGTTAAATAGTCTGTGATCACATCTTTTATTCCCCTGGACATTATGCTTTTCTTTAACATGTCAGAGCACTGTGGAAGCAGGGTAGACTCCAACACCACCTTTACTGTTTCTAGAGCACATGGCAAATTCCTATCAAGAGAATATTTGCCATATGTACTGCGTTGACACTGCACCTGATTATTTCTCTCCAGATGGAAATTGACTTCAGGATTCACAGTTCAGCTAACTGGGAAGAGGGCTAAGGCAGGTGGTTATAAACATAGGCCTAATGTCCCAAACTCAAGACAAATCTCAAATATTTTGTGCCCTGGGAACCAGAATGCCCTATCTAGAATTCTGTTCAAGGTGCTAGTAGGACAAAGAAGCTTCCATTTGAAATTCTGTTTGGAATATCTGGGCTCATATTGTATTGTCCTCATTGTTCTTTCATACTAAAATAAAAAACCTTCTCCAAAATTACTTCGGCTAGAGTCCAAAAATAACCTAATTGGTTGTGTAACTTCTAGAATAGGCAAAGAACATATGCCGCTCCTTAGTGTCCTCCATACAGGGCAGGCCTCTAAAGATGCTGTTCTTGGGAGTGTTATTTCTGGTACCTTTCCATTTTCTATGACATTTCAAGGAATATTTGGAATTCTACTTTAGAAAAGGCTGTCTTTCCCTCATATAGTAGAGACCAAGTATTTTTTTTATAATCCATAATCAAGGCAAAAATTGGGAAAACCACATTCTTGTTCTCATGAGAGAAACTGTGTCTCCTTACTAACAGAATATTTTTGAGAGTTCCTGGAATACCCAGTCTTGATCAGATATCCCTTATCAGTTTCTAAGGACATGAGCATCTCTAGGTAATAGGTGTTAAAAGAGTTTAGAAACAAGGACTCCCATCTCTCCAGCTGTTACCACATATCTGGGTCAGGTCTGAGAAAAAGTGAAGCTTTTCTAATGATCCTGAATATGCCTCCCTGAGATTAATTCAAATGCAGTCAAAAGGTATTGCCTTGCTATTAGTAGGAAACATTCACAAATGGCTTTATTATTATCATTTAAGGAGACATGGAAGGCCTTCAATGGAATAGAAACTTTTAGTGCTAATCTCTATTTAGTGTGCCCTTCTTCCAAAAACACTAGAGGAGTCATGTCTGAGACCACTCACATATTATTTGTGGGAACCATGTGGCTAGTTCTGGTCAGTGGGTTGTAGGTAGAACTGATGTGTGTCACTTCCTGGCCACAGTGTGTAGTTGCCCCTGTCAGACCCCTTCTGCCAAAGCAATTATGGAAGGACTTGTTGATATCACAGTGCCAGCAGGAGAAGGACAGTGCCCTGCAGAGTGGCCCAGAACACAGCACAGTTCTCATAGATTGAAAAATAAACTTTTGTTGTGTTTAGGCACTGAACTTTTTTGTCTGCAGGATAAGCCAGCCCTGACTAAAACAAGGAAAGAGATGTTGTGAAGTATAGTTTATGAAAAGATTTTGATAGTTGATAGAAGTAGGAACACTTTTAAAAGATAAATTGTATTAAAAAACATAAAAGTGGAAAGTGTGGTTTTATTGGGGACAAAGTGAACAATTAATGTTGGCTGGAATATAATGAGTCAATAATAAGACAGAAGAAAGGTTAGCATGTTAATACTGGATTTGTACCAAATCCTGTAATCAACAGATAATCATCTGGTGTGAGATAAATTTTAGGAAGAAGAATTAAAGTTGGAAGATACTGGAAGAAAAAATGAGGAATTTTTGAAGAATAAAGGTAAGAATAGTAACATCTATAGCATCTTAGATACAGGAAAATAAATAGAAAATATATTTGAAGAAAAAACAATTTACAATGGATTGTAGGGATAAGGGAGAATTTGTGTCTCAAGAAACAATGATGAAGGCACAGGTTATAACACAGAGACTTTGTTATTTAAATAGGCTTTGTAGGCCAGTCTAAGCACCTAACATTAGGTCAATGGAAAATGATCCTCTGAGTTCCAGGGAAATAACTTGTTTTAGAGCACAACCTGTTTCTAAAATAGCACTGACCTCTCTAGAAAAGATAGACGTTATATGTCCCTAAGCCCTCACTTTGCCTCAGTCAGTCCTTGTGATATTGACCCATATTACCATTGGGACAATCTCAGCATAGCCCAGATCAACTCGTGATTGAAGTCTGCTTTTCTGAAGAGCAGACGCCTGGCTTCCATATATACTTAGCATGTGCATGGAGTAAACATACAGATCTCTAATTTGCAAATACTAAGAAAACGAAAGAGAAGGAGATTGCTGTAAAATATAGAAAGTAAAAGCTCTTCTAGAGCCATAATATAGCTAAGGTTTAAAAGAATTTAGGAGGCAACAAGAATTTATGGTTAAGAGTATCAGATTTGGAGATAAGTGTATCTGATTTTGAGTTCCTGAACCGCCACTACAAACTTTTGGCATAACTCAGTTTTTCTCTTAGAAAACATAATCCACTTTGTAGGCTTGTTATGGTCATTTAATGGGAAGTTGCGGGAAAACTCCTTAGCACGGTATATTCTCAAAGTAGCTGCTGGAGTGATTTTGTTAAATGTATGTCATGTTGTTGCCTGCTCCAAGTATTCCACTTGCCTAGCAATGACCTTTGGGTCATGATATGACCTGGGCCCCCATTATCCCTTGGACCTCGCTCTGATCACCCTTGCCCTCATTCACTGAGTCCCCACCACTCTGCTTGCTGTCTCTTCACCACACCAAGCTGCTTTTCACCCAGGCTTCCCCACCGGGTCTTACCTTAACCTGCATAATCCACTCTGTATGCTCCTTTCAAAGACTTTGTTCAAGTGCCCCTCTGCAGTGAGGTCCTGCTTCCCTCCACATCTGGTTAAACCAACCCTTCCCCATATACTCCACAATTCCTTCTTTGTTTCCGTCACACTTTCACCTTGTAATACATGTCTAATTTATTTATTTTGTTGTATGTCTTACCTTAATAGACTATATGTACTAGGAGGGCACAGATTGTGGTCTCCATTATTCATCAATGTGGAAGAGTGTCTAGCACATTCTAAATACATAATAAATGTTTGCTGAATAAATGAATTTTTATAATTATTATAACTAAAATGAAATGTACTCCCAAAATCAGTACAGTCTTTTCTATCCAGTGCTTTGTTGTATTGACTAAGTCACTTAAGTGTTTCTGGCTTCTCCCAGCCAGTCTCTGATTCACCACACATCTCCTAAGCATGTACATTAGGGTAGAGCAGTGCTTGTCCTGGCGTATATAAACAGGCAAAAATAAAACAAACATGTATTCCAGGATTCCAATCCAGTTGAAAAGGAATGACACTTGAGCACAAAGCAGATAAATGCAAGCGTAGAGATAAAAATTATGAAGTTTTAGATATTTCCAGTTCCTTCTGCCTTTCCCACTTAGCCTTCTCAAAAAAAAGTCTTCATCGGATAGTAATTCTAATAAATTCTTATGTAGTCTTACCATCTGCCAAGCATTGCTTTAGCTCTTTTAATGGATTAACTCACTTAATCCTGACAATAACCATGAAGAAGTACTATTGTTACCCCCATTTTACAGAGGAAATAGGAAAATTGAGCATTTTGCTCTACATACTTAGTAAATGATAAAACCGGTCTGTAACCCCAGGCAGTGGTCCTGCAGACTGTGCTCTTAATTGTATTGCACTAGGTATATAGTAAAACACTCTTTCCATATGTGAGTCAGGCCAGGCATAAGTGAATGTTTCTCAATTGAGTCGTAAGTGGACATTTGCCCTTCCCTCTGCCATCATTATGGGAGAAAGTGACTGAGTTCAAAGTGATCAGAAGTAAGATGCCTAGAAAGAAAGAGCAATCTATTAGACAGGTCAAGACCTGGTCTAATCTAAGGGTCAGAGGACGTCCCTCCTTGGGGGTATCACTAAGTCACTGTGTCACCTTGGTCAGATACTTCAGCATCTCTAGGCCTTTGTTTTCTCATTATATAAAAGTGCTGCTCTTGGAAGCAGCGACTCTCATGGTCTCCCACAGAATACAATCTATGACTCTATAATACCACCAGACAAGGCCTGTGTTATTTGGCAGCTAGCAACATTAATTTGAGAGCAATAGGGAATATGGCTAAAGGATGGAGTTATCCATATTTCACTTTAAACTCAGATCAACCTCTCTGGGGGTATTTAAGAATTGGATATATATGGGAACAAACATGATCAGGCATAACAGCTTTGGAATTACATCCTATTGGAGAAGTATCAAGAGACCAGAAACAGCCAGAACAAAGACAACGAGAAAATTAACCCTGCACTGACTCCTTGTCAACAGAGAACCAATTGTTCTTAGAAACATGTTTCAAATGCATCACTGTTTTAATGAGCTCTGACTGCACCCTCTCCTCCTTGCCATTAGTCAATTTTCATTAGCTTGGAACCACTCACCTTTAAGAACAATGAGGCATCAAGTCACCATCATTTTTTTAAAAAATGCAATTCTTGATGGATATTTTAAGAGTCAAGGTAAAGTCAAACGTAGTGAACAGAAGGTCTTATTATAATGTTTGTCACCAGCTGGAGAGAAAGCAGGGCTGGAGTCTCCGTGAACTGTGAAAGAAATGTTTGCAGGTGTGGCACCAGCTCAGTATGTGTTCACAGCGACTACTATGGAAAACTTGGAAACAGATCCTGGAAGGGGCAGGAAAGGGTTGGATCAGCTCCAGTGTCTCAGCTGCTTGTCAGTAAGCTTAAGAAGGAAGTCTGTTGCCGCTGTGAGTGGGGAGAAGGGGAAGGACTCAGCGGGATGTTACCAGGGGCAAACACTGGAAAAGAGGGCAGTGGGCTTAGCTAAGTATAAAAAGGTACAATAGCACACTAAAGAATGTCAGCATGAGCACATCAGGGATTCTCGAAGCTCGGAGGCATATGCCCTTTTAGAACATTTTCTTTTGATTGAGACTCCAGGTCCAGCCACAAGAAAAAATATTGAGGGTAAAAGACTGTGCTTTTCCTATATCTTTAGAAAGGCGTATGGGACTGTGATAAAGGTGTATGATTCGTAATATTTGTAATCAAATAGAAGTTTTATAACCATCATTAATATTAAAAATTTTCAATAAATAAAAATGACTTTATAAGAAGATAGTGACTATATTTCCCTGCCTCTCAAATGTGAGAAGGAACTAGGCAGACTAAACTGAAACAACAACAGTCAGGATGTGTGTGTTTTCCCAGAAGTCCCCAGGCCATGTCTTGGATTCAGAGAACTGCTGCTATGGCACCTGACTAGGTACACAGACCCTCTCTTCCAGGATGAATCCCAGTGACAGCTTAGCTCTTGTCCCACATCCTTCATGAGACGTGTAGGAGGACACAAAGTGGCTGAATACATTAATCAGACAATGTTGTAGAATTATCTCCAGCACCCACCAGAATAGAGGTGTCCCTCTTAACTTGTTAATGATAAACTCCACAAGACCATCCCAAATGCTGTTTACTTCTTTATGCCTAATGCCCCAAACAAGTGATTATTCAATAACTAATTGTGTGTTGAATGAATGGGTCAGAGAATAATTACCTTGTTTATTAGTCTTTGCTGAAAGAAATAATGCAAACATCATCTTCCACCGGTGTTACATATCTGTTCCATTAGACTTGAATATTGTTATATTTGGCCTCCTTTTTAACTGCCCCACAATTTCTAATTCACTTTTCCCACTCTCTCTCTCCCTTCTACCACCTCACTTCTATTGTCTGATGAGGCATAGTGAGGGAAAAAGGAAAAAAGCTTCCCCCCGAAACATTCATATTTGTTATTATACAAGGCAAGTTGATGTTGAATAAATTCAGGAAAATAAGTTATTCATACAATGAGAAGTTATGTGTAATTTTTTTTCTTCCTATGTTTTTCACATGGCACTTCTATTTTATAGTGGTTTTAAGATCGTTGTGATGGAAACCTGGTTACAAAGATACAGATTTGCTTTTCATCATCACAACATGGACCTCACCATGTAAAGATACAATTTATACTTTAAAATACTAGTAAATTCCATTCCAGTCTCAAAAGCTGTGCTTCCCAGCTTTCCCCATCCTGCCACATACAGATCCTCACTGCTTGAATCAAACCTCATGTATGTAAATCAGAATTCTCTTAAACTCCAAGGTGATTTTTTTCTTTCACAAGAGTATTCACCAAAATGTTCCTAAGAAATAGCTAGTTCCTCCTCTGCATTTAAATGATAATATGACATACAAAAATTCAGTCCGGAAAGAAAGTTGAAGGAGTTCAACTATGCTTTTAAATGTCACAAAGATAATAACCCACATATGAATAGTGATTTTTATTTTTCAAAGTGTTGTAATCAATCACCACAATCCAATTACAGGAATAATTGCCTTCTAAAGATAACATAGGGTGCTAGGGCAAATGATTCAAAGATAATAAAAGACACAGGCTTTGCTTTCAAGAAGCTTATGTTCTAATTGCAGAGAGAGCTAGGTAAATATTTAGAACACAGTGTGATACGTCTCATCCTAAAGGCGCAGAGCAATACACAGGGAGCACAATGGAGGTCATGTGTGGGCAGGGAGAGAGAGAGGGATGGAGAGAAAGAGCCCTCTAGACAACACAAGCACATGTGGAAATCTACTCTCCTCAATGCTGATACTGGCAGCATTGGAAAGCTCACCCAGAATGCTGGAAACTGCAGAGGAGAAAAAATACTGTGTTCTCCCCCCACTGCCAGGTTCATGGCTGACATATCTATAACAAAACAGATACATACAAATATACTTAAACATACCAATATACTTAAGGTTTTTCATTTCTTTCAGACGGAATCATGCTCTGTTGCCCAGGCTGGAGTGCAGTGGCATGATCTCGGCTCACTGCAAGCTCTGTCCCCCGGGTTCACGCCACTCTCCTGCCTCAACCTCCTGAGTAGCTGGGACTACAGGCGCCCGCCACCACACCCGGCTAAGTTTTTGTATTTTTAGTAGAGATGAGGTTTCACCGTGTTACCTAGGATGGTCTCAATCTCCTGACCTTGTGATCTGCCTGCCTCGGCCTCCCAAAGTGCTGGGATTACAGGCATGAGACACAGCGCCCGGCCAATATATAAGTTTTATATGACATAGGAGTTTTCAGAAATGAAGACCCAAAAGAAAAGGGAAATTTGTGTATTTTTATGGTCATGCAGAAGCAGGATTGGAGAATCATAAAGGGTATGATCTAAAGGTAATACAGTGGGGTGAACTCAGCAAGGCTTGTTTGTTCAGATGTTTTTGCATCCCTGTGTTACATTTCTTCCTTCTGAGTGCAGGGCAGGACACCCGTCACATGAGGATCTACTAGGGAGAAGGGAGGAAAATGGTCAGACTATGTTATATGGCCTGCTTCAGGGAAGAAGGATGGGGGGGGAAGGTGAAAGTACCCTTCCTGCTTCTGTTTTCTCAATTTTCAAAGTGTAATATTTTCGGGTAGCATTTTCTACACCCCATCATTAGCTTCTTTCACTTACCACAATCTGAGTATGTTATTATACTGTCCTGTTTTGAAGCTATAGTAAGATGTAGATTCTAATTAACTTGATTTGTAACAAAGGACCCTAACACATCAGGTGTATTTCCTTGATACACCAATGTCTCTACATAGTGTTAGATGGTAAACAGAATGTTGGGCTTTCTGGATTGATTGATTATATGTGATCTTCTTAAGTTACATGCATTTCCTCCTTAGTCCTCTAGTGGAGTTATCAAAACTTACTCAGTAGTTACCTGCGGTAGTAAGTAGGAACAAATCTAGTTGAATCCAGGTGCTCAAGGGTAATTTTAGGAAAAGGTCACAAAAGATTCAAACCCAAACCAGCATAGTGGAGTAATTAACTCATAACTGGGAGGAAAAAATGGCTTTGTAGTCAAACCGACCTGTCGCTCTCACTTCCTAGCTGTATGACTTTGAGCAACTCACCCTACCATTGTTAATCTCAGTTCCTTCAACTGTGAAGCAGAGAGTAGAATCTATCTCTCACAGATTTTGTGAGAATGAAATTAGATCATTCACATAAGTCTTCTAGCATGGTGCCTGGTACAAATAAAATAGTTAGGAAATGATTATTCTTTAAATTATTTTACTCTAAAAAGTGATACTCACTAAGCTTTTCCCTTTGGAGAATACACTAGGCACTCAAGAATACTCCTTGAAAAAATCTTGGATCAAAGGAAAGTCAATTAAGATTCTTTAAATACAGTATCAGCCCTGACCAGTTATTTCCAAACCCCACATAACTAGAATTTGTTGACACTCTCTCCACCATCGCCATGTAACTTTTTTTTTTGTCTTTCTCCTGATGAATCTTCTTTCTTCTAGGATCCTAAGCCTGAATGAAGTTTTTCCTCCATGAAAAATTGGTTTTGTATTCTCTGTGCTGCTATTCTCCATTTATATCCCCAGTTATAACTCCCTGCTCTGTCCTAGAGAATGCTGGGTGCTGATTTCTAAAGGCTGAATGCTGGGTATCCCCTTGCCTTCTGGCTTCTAGCTGGGTTTGGCCAGTGGAGTAAACCAGTAAAAGATAAAAGGAAAGAAGAAAGACTCCAGGCATGTCTTCCTCTGCCCTCTCCCCGCTTTGCTTTGTCATCAAGGTCTGGCAGTGGCTATGCCTCTCTGTGCCTTCTAGGTGGCTCTTCAGCTGGGGGCATGGCAATGGCTTCTTGCGGTAATTAGTCCCTAGAAGCCTCAATATCCTTTGTTGATTTCCTTAACCCTGTTCAGCAAATACTTTTCTTTAGAATCCCATCTCCATTGGTTTCTTCTGGGAAACTGTCTTTCATTCTCATTCATTCTTTTTAGCCATTCATCTGTTTATTTAACCATGTATTCAAAATAAAACATACCAGTCACTATGGGAGACTGAAGTGCAAATGAGAAAGGTGAATTGAAAAGATGTGATGAAGGCAAGCCTGTACCCTACTCTGGGAACGGTGGAGTTTCCATGGAGACTCCCAGCTCTCCTGTTTGCACGGGGGCTTCTTGATCAGTTGTCTTGGCGGAACTATAAAGTAACACAGATTTCAGAGAATGTGACTAAAGCTCACACTTGGAAGCAGGATCTGCATATTCTACTCCCTTCCCCTGAGACACACACACGCACACTAACTCTAATGGGATAACTTTTCCTGGAAAAGGCACAGAAGTTTTCCTGAATTGGGTGTGCTGGCTCAACGATCCAAACATTTTGTCACATTTTAGATACAGAAGTTGTCAGATACCCAACATCAGCAATAAAGCCAAATCAGAACTTTTACAATAAGTGGAGGTAGCACATAAAGATGGTCTGGAGTCGGCAGTGGTGAGAGGCTACACATATGCTACAAAAAGCCAAAGCCATCAGAATCACAGACACTGCAGCAAACTACAGACTCCGAGTACCAGAGAGAAGAGGCTTATTCAATGTCACACGGTTAGTTCCAGGCATAATTAGCACAAACTAACTTCTCATGAATCCCTGTCCCCCACCTTTTCAGGACAGATAATTGTGAAAGTAATTAAATTTTTAAACAAGGATCAGAGCAGTAAATAGAGCACGGTGAAATTTCCGGAAATAAATTACATCTGGAGGAACTACTTTGGGAACCTAGGGCTTCGATGGACTCTCTAAGTCGCAGGGATTAGCGGTCACTTCCTCCACCCCCGCACATGGCCAGGCCTGCTTCTGGTCCTGCTGACTGGGAAGGGCTCGGCTGCGATATGTATGTTTTCTTAGTATTTGAATGCCCTCAGCTGAGGGTGGATTAACTTTCCCCTGGCTTTCTTGGAGTGAGGCATCATCTGTCATGCCGTATGTCTTTTTAAATTTTTCTTGGCTTGAACCTTTCCATTTTGTTATCACACGTAAGATTGCCGGCAGTTCCAACTGTGAGCTATTTGAGTTCTCAGGTGTGTTTTTGAGGAGACGAACACCTGTGCCAGGAATGCAGGTTAATGTCAGTGCCAAACACAAATCTGCCTCTCTCAGATTCCTGAGAAATTCTGGAAGTGACTATTAGAATATCAGTCACATGGTCTTTTTCTGAGAAGAGATGCATTGGATCCATACCACGCTTAGGGAAAGGTAACTAGTCTGAACTGAATTTTTCATATATGCAGGAGTTTATGATTACAACCCCATCTTTAACCGGCTCAGCCCCATTTGTACTGGGTGCTGTGGATGTTGACCAGAAGCTCACCATCACAACTGAAGCATTCATTTCCCCAGGTGTTGGGAATGTTAGTGTAGATAGCCCTCAGCTTGTCCCTTTTCCAAAACCTGCCTTTGGCTGGCTAAAGAGAGCTGCTGTGTCCAAGAGCATACCCTCTCCCTAGGGAATGTTTTTTTTTTTTTTTTTTTTAAATATCTGCAGTAACAGCAAAATGCTAAGGGATATAAAAGCCTGCCCCCTTTGCCCTAATTTGGGTTATTTCTTTAGGGCAAATCCCAGATCCCAGTGAATCAGCTTGGTCCTCTGCTGCTACTGCATTTTAGTCCAACTGCTCTGTTTGATCCTACATTGTTCATCTCCCTCCAACAGGTGTTATTTCCAAGAGTATTCACCACTGAACCATATGTGTGTCAATCTGTCTCAGAATGGATTTCCCAAGGAACCTGACCAGTGACACCCATCATTCCAGAACACTCCTAAAATGCTGAGACATACTTGGCATAATATATGCAAAACACTTTCCTGTCCATTGTTTCGTTGGAAACTGTTCACCGTCTCCAGAGGCTGAGAGGGCTGATTGTTTATAACTTCATAAGGGCTCCTTACCCAGTTTATTCACTATGCAAACACCAACACTCCTCACTTCTCTGAGTAAAAGCAACTCCCTTGCAACTCTACCATCCTGTCTTCCTGCAACATCACCAACTCCTTCGTTTTTATGTGGCACTTTGCTCCAAGGAGCTCATAAAACATCACTCTGGATTGTATCTTCTTTGTACCCCTACCAGTAGATATCATTAATAATGACAGTAGGAATGGCAAATATTTAACGATTATTTAGATGTGGTAAGTGTGGCCCTAGAAGACTGAACCTGATTCATCCTCATGTGGTACCTAGGAAATGAAACCTGTTGTGGGACAACAATAATGTCATGGCCATTGATGTGCCATTCATATGGAGATTAAGGAGAGAAACTCTAGTTCTTTGCTTGCCTGTGCCAGGACTTCCGTGTATTGATTCCCCAGACCTCAGAGGTATAGGGAAGGAGAGAGGTGGCTGGAATGAACAAATAAATAAGTGAATAAAGGGAGGGTGGAAGAAAGTGTTACCGAGAGTTCTGGCCAATTATCCTAGTGGATGAAATCTTCCCTTAAAGAAAATGAAGAGGTTGCCTTTCCTCAAATGGTATAATATCTTTTTCTATTAAATTTTTCCCATATGAAAGATCATCATTAGGGATCCAAGTTAAAAACTTGGACACATCAATAGCTTGTTCAAGATCCCCAGCAAACTGAGAAATATTGAGGGACCAAGTCCTAACCATGCCTGGCCTTCCTCTTCCCTAGCCTCTGCAATAAAAAGTCTGGACATTTCCATATGCAGGGGACCTATGTTTCTCAGAAAATAGGCAAATGGAATCCTAGATTTAACTTAAACAATTTGATAAATACTTTTCCCCCTAACTTTTAATAAGTGTCTTATAACACTGATTTATGGTTGTCTTTTGCTCCCCATACCTCTCTCTGTGTTAAGTATTTTGTTCATTTATCAGAATAGCCATTAGAAAAATATGGCAGATGAAATTAGGGGAGAAAATATTTTCCCTCTTAATTTGCATATATCCAAATGTATTGACATTATGGGATTTTATATTAAGTTTAACTAAAAAATATTAAAAATAACAATGACGTATCTTTGTTTTTTAACTTTCATTAAAATTTACATTTTGTTTATGCAAGGGACTAAAATAGTTCAAAACTCAGAAGATAAAAGAAGTATGGTGAATAGTCTCCAAATGAACTCATATGCCAACCAGCTCCTGTCTCCACAAAAACCTGTAGTCTCTGGTTCTTGGGCATCACTCCAGAGATATGCCAAGTAATTCAGGTAAGTTCTATAAAAATATGTACAAATATTTTTTCCTACCATGTTACACAGAAGTTACTGACTATATTTTGCATGTGTTTTTGTAACTTCCTTTCCTTAATAAGGTGTTTTAGAGATCATTCCCATCAACGTAGATTATATCCTTTTTTTACTGCTGCATTGTACTTCCTTGTATAAATCTACCATAATTTTTTAACTGTTTCCTATTGATATACACATTAAGATTATCACAAACTTCTATTAGAAGTAATATGGCATTAATCACATTTGACAAACATCTGTAGGATATTAAATTGGAAATGGAATTGCTGCAATGAGGATTTTTAATTTTGATAGCCATTGCCAAATCTCCCTCCATATAAGTTATAACAATTAACACTCCAACAAAAATGAGAAGTTTGCAGTGTTTAATTTTTATTATATCATTGCTAATCTAATAGATTATACATGGTAGCTCAAAGCTGTTTTAGTTTACATTTCTCTATTTTGAATCCTGATTATTATATGCATTAGAAGTCCCTTATTTATTTTTGGATAATATATACGTTGTCTTTTTTTTTTTTTTTACTGGTCCGTTATTTATTGAGGATTTTTTTTTTTTAATATTAGTGGAATTTGCCTTTTCTGGATTTAGTAGTGAGAGTTATAAATATATTTTTAGTCTATGGTTTACTTCAGGTGCCTTTTGTCATGGCATCTATTTTTCCCCTAATTTTCATATATTCAAATTTATTGGCATTATGGGATTTTGGATTTTATGCCAAAGTTAAAAAAATCCTCTCTAATTTAAAAGAATTCATTCATGCTTTCTTCTCATGTCCTTTACTTAAAATAGTGGTTCTTTCAGAAAGGCACTAACAATCACATGCATAAGTATTCTCATCCATTTGCTAATTGTTTCAAAGAGTCTGCATGTACTGGATTTAGACCAAACACCTCCTCAAAGATATTTTTTAAGCTGAATGAAAACACATTTACAGAGATAAAAGGTTAAGTGATTTAAAGATGAAAGGTTATATATGGCTGGCAAGGCATAGAACAAAAGTTTATAAGATCCTTAAAGAGAAAACTCTTGGTTGGGTGGCCAATTCCCAAAACATCCAAAGTGGAGAAAGCACTGTTAAACCTGAAGCAGGAAGAAAAACACAAGGCTGTCTGATTTTACTATGGCTGGTAGGAATTTGGAATTAGTCTCTGAAGAGGTGGCATAAACTGAAAATTAAGAGATTCAAAATGCTTCAAAAATGAAAAATTCATGTGCAGCTGATCTGAGTTTTCTCATTTAGCAAGTCTCATGTCTGAGAAAACAAAACAAAACAGACCTTTTCTAATGCCCTTCGATGACATAATGCACCCAAGGTGAAGTAACTATCGGATCAAACAAGGAAGATATTAATATCTCCTTACCTATTTAAAGAGGTAAAAGAATCAGAACTTATCAGCCCCCTAATTCCTCAAAAGTGAAGGTTTTCTCTAATGGCAGTAGGAAAAGCATTAAAACTTAGCTGCTGTTTTATTAACTGTGTAGTTAATAACTAATAACCAGTGTTTATTGAGAGCTTATGATATGTCAAGCTCCATGCAAAATATTCCCCATACTTCACACCCCATCAGAGAGTCTTCACAGCAATCAATAAATTGATTACATCCCATTTCAAAGATAAGAGACTGACACAGCAAAAGGTTAGGTAGACTTGACCTGAAATCATAACTGAAAGATAAACTCATGCCTTTGAGAAAACAAATCTTGGGATTTTCATCCTTGTATGGTCCAAATTTGCTATTAACAGCCCATGTGACTTTAGACAAGTAACATACCACCACAGAGCATTGTTCCATTCTATTCTTAGTACATTGTACTGACTTTTTAGAGTGATTGTGAAAATCTAACAAAATGTCTATTAAGTGTGAGAACATAATAAGAATTAAAAAGTAGTAAAAGAAATCAGCACAAATAAGCTCAATGCAATGAGAATGGTGGCTCATGTTTGCAAATTCAAGCCCATGGGCTCTAACAGAAAAAAAATGCACCAAACTGAATCCTCCAACTAACATTTTCCTGGTTTTATCTGTAACTTCTTGGTAAAGCTGTACACTAGGCCAAGGTTGCCTTAAAACCACTCCTATTGCCTGATCTGAAAGTGAGCCTGGGATCAGCAGATCTAGGGATCTGGTTTCCTTTTCTTTCAATTTTTTCAACTTAACATATAATGAAGAATTTCACCTTTGTTGCTTGGCTCCTGGGAGGGAGACTTTATATCCTCAGAATTTCTAGAGTAGTAGAAGTGTCTGTAAATGAGCCCTTTTGATCACACCTAAGTTCATGCTAATAGAAAAGATGATTCAAGACAGGGGCTGGTCATCACAGAGACCAAAGACGTAACGAGAAAATTAGGACTTTGAGCTGTTCCTAATTCTGGGAAGGAGAGGTGGGCTGAAGGTTGAGTTCTTCATGTGGCCAATGATTCAATCATGCCTCTACAATGAAACCACAAAGAACATTCCTAGAGCTTTTCTGGTAGGTGAACACATCAATCTCTATTTACCTGGTCCTCATTTGTATTCTTTAGAACAATATTATACTCATAAGCGTGGCAATCTCCTGAGTTTTGTGTCATGCTAGTGAATTCTCAGGGTTGTGGGAATCCCTGAATTTGTAGCCAGTTCATCAGAAGTGTGGTAAGTCTGGTCTGGAAATCCTGCTTGTAACTGGTGTCTGAAGGGAGGGCAGTGTTTCTTAGGGACTGTGTCTTTAAACCTGTGGAGTGTGGTGCTAACTGTGTGTGTTTAGTGTCAGTTGTATTGCAGAACAGTTGATGTCAGGACAGTTTGTCTCCCATGCCTTCTGTTTCTGGCCAGCTGTCCTGAATCCTATGCAACAGTGCTTCCCAGGAGCAAATGCAACCCCAGAATGATGGTGTTTCCCTGACTCCCACCAATTCCAACTTACACTAGCTACTTTTAAGTCTGCCTTTTGTTCTGTCCTAGGTCGGCCTGATTTAACTAAGATGGGATTTGACACTGATAACAAAACATTCTAGTTCTTAGACTTCAAAAATGCATTATGACATAGGAGAAAGAGCCCCAAGCCAGCAGCCTGAGCACCTGGGTTCAAAGCCCTGCACTAACGAACTTCTACACTGAGTGATCAAGTTACCTTATCACTCTGGAACTGTTTTTAAAATTATATTATTCTAACTACCACAAGGAAATATTTCCTAAGACCAATTATATGTGGATGTGAGAGTGCTGTGAGGATTCTAAACTTCAGTTACCAAGGTCAGATGATTACATTAAGAAATATCTGTACGTTTCAAGACCCTCCAGATAGTGCTTTATGTATGGCATCAATTTATGCTTATGAAAGCATGAGGTAAGAATTTATTTCCAATTTACAGGTAATTAACTGAGATGAAGATTTTTGTAAATCAAATAGCTAGTAAATACCGAGACAGATTTAAATTCTGTTTCTAATCTGTCACATAATCTAATCCCAGTAACGAATCGTCTATTATAGCTCACTACTTCTTAGTCCAAATAGTGGCTCAAATAACATAACTAGGTTGGGCACAGTGGCTTACACCTGTAATCCCAGCACTTTGGGAGGCCAAGGCGGGCAGATCACCTGAGGTCAGGAACTCAAGAGCCGCCTGACCTACATGGAGAAACCCCATCTCTACTAAAAATACTAAATGAGCTGGGCGTGGTGGCGCATGACTGTAATCTCAGCTACGTGGGAGGGTGAGGAAGGAAAATCATTTGAACTCTGGAATTGGAGGTTGTGGTGAGCCAAGATCATGCCATTTCACTCTGGCCTGGGCAACAAGAGTGAAATTCCCTCTCAAAAACGATTAAAAAGTAATAGCATATCTAAGGGTCCTTCCCAGAACTCAAATTGACCACCTTATTCAGCTAGCCCTGGGTATCAGATACATTTATATCTGGAAACATTTAATGAAAAAACCTAACAAAATACAACACAAATGGCTCCTCTTTCATGGAGTCATCAAGAAGGTAGGCCATTCAGAGGACGGCATCATCATGGAGGCAGAGCTTAAATTGTTGGTGTGTTTTGGTGCTATGTCATCAGCAGTGCTTCAATCCATGGTCCTATGCAGCCGCTAGAACTCTGGTCACCAAGTTCACATTTCATGCAGCAAGAATAAGAAAGAAAGGAGAACATGGCCAGTTTCCCAACACTCTCATCTCATTTTAAGCAGTCTCCCTGGAAGTCCCACACAAAACTTCCTCTTACATTACACACCTCGGCCTTTGCCTCGTGGCATGATCTTGAAGTGAGGGAGAAAGAGAACAGCATCAATGCCTCTCAGTAGCTCTCCCTAATGGGAGAGACTGGGTGTCAAGGAATAGCATCTGTCAGTAGCATATACTGTCTAAGGATAGCATTTACTCCACCATGACCATGACTTATCTGAAATCTAAATCTGATATGACGTCTCAGCCAAAGTGGAATGAAACCCCTTTTTTATCTGGCTCATTCAAGCCGATAATTCCTCCTCCTTTACATTTATACCTCAGCATGTATTAGTTGGTAAAATCATTTTGTTATTTACCTCAACTTTCCAGTTAATTTTTTGTATTCATTCATTGATAATCCATATTAAGTTAACCTCCTAAGGGACAGAGGAGTGAAGTGCTATTCAATGGTACACAGTGGGTCAGAAATGACTATTACCACATTGCCAGATTATGCTGGTTAACAAATAATGTTTAAAGGAAATGCTTTGGGCCAGGCATGGTAGCTCACACCTGTAATCCCAGCCCTTTGGGAGGCCAAGACGGGTGGATCACTTGAGGTTAGGAGTTCCAGACCAGTCTGGCCAACATGGTGAAACCTCATCTCTACTAGAAATACAAATATTAGCCGGACATGATGGTGTGCATCTATAGTCCCAGCTACTTGGGAAGCTGAGGCAGGAGAATCACTTGAACCCAGGAGGTGGAGGTTTCAGTGAGCCAAGATCATGCCATTGCACCCCAGCCTGGGCAACAGAGCGAGATTCTTTTTCTAAAAAAAGAGAAAAAAGAAAAAACTTCCATTTAAAAAAGGAAGAAAAGGAAGGGGAAAGGAGATGAGAGAGAGAGAGAAAGGAGAGAGAAAGGGAGGAAGGCCTAACATTGAATGACTTCCCACTTGGGTAAATCATATGTCTCTCCCCTCCATGTTTTAAAAAAAATGGATTCATCATATTTGACAGCACATTGCCAAGCATACTGTTAAAAGCTAAGTATTTGTGTAGCCCTAAAGTTCATATATTGAAGCCTTAACCCTCAATGTGGCTATATTTGGATATGTAGCCTCTAAGGAAGGAATGAAGGTTACATGGGGTCATAAGAGTGGGTCCTTGATCCAATAGGATTAGTGTTCTTATAAGAAAAGACACCAGAGAACTCACAATCTCCCTCCATCTCTCCTCAATGCACCAAGTAAAGGCAACATGAGGACAAAAGAGAAGGTGGCCATCAGTAAGTCAGTGAGAGCCCTCATCAGAAATAGAATCAGCTAGGCTAGGTGCAGTGGCTCATACCTGTAATCTCAGCACTTTGGGGAGGCTAAAGTGGGAGGATCACTTGAGCCCAGGCGTTTGAGATCAGCCTGGGCAATATAGAGAGAACTTGCTTCTATTTAAGAAAAAAGTAAGAATTTGCTGGGCATAGTGGCTTATGCCTATAGTTCCAGCTGATGTAGAAGGATCTCTTGAGCCTGGAAGGTGGAGGTTGCAGGGAGCCAAGATTGCACCACGGCACTCCAGCCTGGGCAACAGAATGAGAACTTCTCTCGAAAAATTAAATAAATGAATAAATAAAATAAAATAAAAATGAAAATAAAATTGTAAAAAAGCATCAGCTAAAACTTTTATCTTGGACTTTCCAGCATCCAGAACTGTGAGAAAATAGAATTTTGTTGTTTAAGCCACCCAGTCTTTGGTATTTAGTTATGGCAAGGTGAACAGGCTAACACACATAGACAAAATATTTTTTATAGATAATGGTTTCCTTATTTTGAGGACCCTGTATATAAATAGCCTCTTGGGCTCTGACCCTTGACTCTTCCCATGGTATGAGTTTGGGCTTATTGGCTCTGTATGTCCCCAGCTGTGAGAAAGTGATGCTTATGTCACTTTGAACTGACCTCAAGGCACAAGTAGCAGCCACCAGCCAGATCCTTCTGACCCCCATGACATGGAAGAGGAATCTGATATTGAGGCCAGAGGTCTTTGTTAACTAGGATCTCTGCCCGTCACCTATGTAGGCATAATGAATTGGTATTATTCTCCATATTTTAGATATGCTTTAGAGGGTGTGCACTAAGGTTATCACAGCCAGCCACATGACCCAACCCCACGGTCTATAGGCATACCATAGCACCTCTGCTACCACCCAAGAGACTGATAGAGACCGCAAGAGACCACTCAGCTTTTTTCTGCTATTTGTTGCTGTGATATGCTTTCATTTCTGGATATACTCAAGTTTCGTATCTTTTTTTCTTGACTCTCAGGGAGAGGAAATAGCAGCCACTTAATTTCTTTTTGATTCCAGAAACCCACTGTAGGGATATTGTGGGTTCTTTCTTACATCATAAAACATGTCAGCTTGCCAGGCCCATGTAAGACAGCTATTATGTTAATCTGGCAGAGCCAGGGAAAGAAAAGGATGCCTGATGGCTTAAACACCATTTGACCTACATCTGAGCACATGAAGCAGAATGAGGGAGGTCTGTGGGAGCTATTCTAAGGAGTCTCCAGGGAAAAGGCATGTTGCTATAACTTGAATGGATGGAGACTTAAGTCCTCCAAACTCATGGCTGTGTGCATGTTAATGAGAGGGTCTGTGGTCACATGAGCTGGTTTTCCTGGGCCTTTGATAGGGAATGGAAGAGAGAAACATGGGGGATATAATCTACATAACAGGCTATTTCCCCTCATTCCTATTGATGGTTCAAAGCTGGACAGATCATTTTGCCAAAGGATATTTTCTCACAATAAAAAAACTGTAGGCTATCCTATAGAAAAACGAACCAAAGCACCTCTAATTTTTCCTCTTCATTTGAGACCAAAGTCAATTGGAATAAGGAGAACTGAGGGGACCTGATTCATCCCAGGGACAAAAGGCCTTGGCATAGGGATCAAACCCTTACTGAGTAGATATAGCAGTCTGCCTGACTGAAGGCTTCCCCTGTGCAGAGAGATCCACTGAAAGGTATCTTATGGCTCTGGGGGCAATGATTCCTGTTGATCCACAGAAATCTCTGGTAAAGGAGATGCTGTCATGACTTTCATCCTCCTAAACATGGCTTCTCTTCACTTTTGACATTTACTGACATCCCAGATTTTGTTCACACTAGTGTCAAGCTCATGTTTTGAATGCCCCCAACCTAACCTTATACACTTTATATTCCTCTACTCCTTTTAGGAACCTGAATATTTTATGAAAGTCCTACTGGATGAAGAGAAAGACTAGCTATTTTAAGACTTGGTGCTGGCTAAATGTCTTATTTGGAAGTAATTCTTTCATTTCTACCAACTCTGGCAACCTCTCAGAATGCATTATTTCTGATTGCAGGGTTGAAGAAATGCAGGGGTGAGAGGCGAAAGGATACAAATCTGTCTCCTGCATTGTATTGTATCTAGATCACAGCAACTCACCACAGAAAGAACAACTGCCCAGAATTGGCTTCAACTACTCTTTTCTGGGCCATCACTTTTGAACCACTCAATCTCTGGGCTCTACTCTATAGTTTTCAGTGCCTGCCATAGGCATCAGGATGTGATAAGTAGCTGGGAAGGACCACCTGCCCTGATTCTGGCAAACTCTCAGGTACCATGTTGTTACACCATCATAATAGCAATTATAAGATGCATGGGTCTTGTGAGGCTCAGGTTGGACTAATCCTTCCTGTCCAGCCTCCATGGTGGAGAGGAAGATGGAGGAACATGGGCCTTACCTCATATCAACTTTCCAAGTTCTAACATAGATTTTCTGATAACAGTTGAGGAAGCATGTCTCTTTCTATGTAAAAAACTGCCTTTTTTGAAGCTTCTGGAATTTTATTTTTATTATACTTTAAGTTCTAGGGTACATGTGCACAACGTGCAGGTTTGTTACATATGTATACTTGTGCCATGTTGGTGTGCTGCACCTGTTAACTCATCATTTACATTAGGTGTATCTCCTAATGCTATCCCTCCCCACTTCCCGCACCCCACGACAGGCCCTGGTGTGATGTCCCCCTTCCTGTGTCCGAGTGTTCTCGTTGTTCAAGTCCCACCTATGAGTGAGAACATGCAGTGTTTGGTTTTCTGTTCTTGCAATAGTTTGCTGAGAATGATGGTTTCCAGCTGCATCCATGTCCCTACAAAGGACATGAACTCATCCTTTTTGTGGCTGCATAGTATTCCATGGTGTATATGTGCCACATTTTCTTAATCCAGTCTATAATTGATGGACATTTGGGTTGGTTCCAAGTCTTTGCTATTGTGAATAGTGCCACAATAAGCATTTGTTGCATGTGTCTTTATTGCAGCATGATTTATAATCCTTTGGGTATATACCCAGTAATGGGAGGGCTAGGTCAAATGGTGTTTCTAGTTGTAGATCCTTGAGGAATCGTCACACTGTCTTCCACAATGGTTGAACTAAAAACTGCCATTTTTAAAACCTCAATATTTTATTGAGATGGAAGAGCTCCTTCATGCAGTTAGACAAATGACATTTAAGGTTTTATCTGCTTACTTCCTCTTCTGTACTAGGAAGATGGAAAGTGATGCTTAAAACCTTCAGTAGCTATACATCAATTGGTTAGGCCAATTACAGAGGAGTTTTCACATCGTTATTTCACCTCCTTCCCTATAAACTCACGTGGCTCAGGTAGTTCCGAGATAGCACCCCATCAAAAGGCTGGGAGGCAAGTCTGTCTATGCTGCTGTGATTTGGGAATCCATCTATGGCTTCCATCTGTGGCAGAGTCTAAGGTTAGAATGATGATTAGGAGCATTTGTTGGATACCCTTATCAAGGAAATAAGACTTTAAAATAAGGAGAAGGGAGTTTAAGACTAAAGTTATGTTTATTGATAATTTCACCATAAAAACCAGATTTGCCCATTTTCATTGATTTAAGCAGAGATCTATACTTGCTTTTAAGTTTCTAGAGCCTGTCAGTCGCATATGTGGCTCCCAACCTCGGCTGTCATTCTGAATTTTCTGTTCAGGAGTCATTTAAATACATAATTAGCTATTTTTAACAAAAATTTGTAGTGTTCATATCAGACATGACATTCACAAACTTCAAATTGGATATTCTCATAAACAAGATTTTACTCCTACATCATTTTCTGATACCACATTTATTTACAGTTATTTTTAGATAGTTAAAAGATCATACAACTCTGAAAAATGCTACCCTCTGTATTCTTAATATCCTGGCCTTCTTTTGATTCCTCAAACAAATTAAACTGCTTTCTACTTCATGGATTTCTATTTGCTATTTCTTCTCTGCCTAGAACTCTCCTTTCCTCATCTTATAGGAATGGCCTTGGATCTCAGCTCAAATGTGACCTCCTTAGATGGACATCCCAGACTAAGCAATCTAATTTTCTCTGTACTGGTAACTGTAATGGTAACTACATTACCCAGTTATATTTTATTTATAGAATTACTTGATATTTAGTTACTAAAATTCTGCTATATAAAATGATATCAGAACTTTAAGCAGGATTCACTAGACATATTGGCCTCGTTATGTGAAACGCAAATATCTTAGGATCTGGGGATCTTATACCACCCATCCCCTCAAAATAACTCAAATCCACAGTGACAGTCTCTTCTGAGATCCAGTCACTCAGTTTTCATGCTATGCCTTCCATCTGCATGTGTGACTGTCACTGCATTGCTGCATGCCTGAGAAATTCTCCTGTGGAGAAAAATTTTCCAGTACTGGCAAGCATCAAAAGAGAGCCTTGTTTGTGGGATAGTATGCTCGGTGTCAGAATTCCCTCTCCAGGCTGGCTCTAATAAACTCATTATAGTAAGATCAAAATGACTGACCAGCTGTTCCCCTTCCCTGAAGTATTTGCATTTTAAAAAGGTGAGAAAAAGCCTAAAACTGAGAAAGTTTTCATTTGTTGAAATCTAGACATGGGGAAATAGGCAGTGAAATAAGACAAAAAAAAGGAAGGAAATAGAAAATGTTGTATTATTACTACTGGAATCATTTCACATAAGGAACTGGCAAGATGGACCACTAGATCTGCTTTCTAAAATTCTCAAATCATTTGCAAAGCTCTCTGAAGAATCAATTGGCCCCTAAGTTCTGCCTTGGTTCTTATATTTGGCAGGGCCTTAGGTTCATTTAAATCTCAGGAGTCACTCCAGGGACTCAAGTGGAGTGGCCTCATTTGGGACCAATTCTGTCAACATGTTGGGCACAGGCTGACTCTCAGTAGGGGTCACAGCTGGCCTAGAAGAGTTAATTATCCTCAGGATGTAACCACAAAGCCACGAGCCTGTCAGTCAGGCCTTTGCTCCTGCTTGCCAGTAACTTTGGATTATCAAGAGAGGCAAAGAGGAGCCCCTGCCATCAATAGGATGAGATACGTTTCTTCTTCAGCATGAGGGACTAAACCACAAAAATGTGAGGTGAAAACCAATCGTATTATTCATTCAAATTCCACAGATCTTTATTGAATACTTAGTGTGCCACAGCCTATTCTAAAAATATGAAAAAGCAGAAGTTAGAGATGAACCAGGCTTTTGCTTCCATAAATGTTATATTCTAGTGACAGGAAACAAATACCAAAATAGAAAAATAAACCTAATAATATATCTTGTTTATCACTATGAATAAAAATTAAACAGTGGAATGTAGTAGAGAATGACATTGTAAAAGAAATTAGATTCTTGATCTGGGACAGTCATCCAAGAAGGCAGCATTTAAACTGAGATTCAAGGCCACGCCCATCATGATGTAGAAAAGGAAATTTCAGACAGAGCATCTCAGAGAAATCCATGTGATGAAAACAAGTTTGGTTTGAGGAATTTTTAAAAATCAGAAGAATTTCCACTTCAGGAAGAAGGGACTAGACATTAGTTTTCAATTTTATTCATGGAAGGTAACTAAAAACTCTGGAATGTTTTTTCTACAGTAAACGTAAGATGACTCTGAAATATGGAGAGAATAAGGCAGATGGATAAACTTCTCAGGACTTGAATAACAGCATTAACAAAAAAAAAAAAAAAAAAACCCAGTCGGTTCCCTGGGTTTTCATTTTGTTTTATTGGTTTAATTACTTAAAATTTTGCCTCATGTATCCAAGACTTAGAGCTAAAGACACTGATAACACAGAAACACCAACATGTGCAGAAAAAAAAAAGTCCCAAGAAGAGCCTGTCCTTGCTAGGTAACAGTCTAGCAAAAGGCAATCCTAAAAAGAGACCATTTTGGGATAGGAACTTCTATACTTTAGCCAAGTAACACAGGAAAAAAAAATATTGCTGAACCTCTTCCCTGATCAGCCACGTCTGAATGAGAAGCCTATATCTCCTACCAAACTCATGAGACTGTAATGAGATGCTCCAACATTTCTACTGGATCATGTAAGAAAAGGCCAATGGTGGAGCCTGGACTTTCATCCCCACTGGATAGTAATGAGCACCTCTTGCCATTACTATCCACAAAAATCAGTGGATACTACGTGAGGAGTCTGGATTTTACCTCCACTCAACATTAATAATATGCCTCTCTCCCTCTATAAGATGTGTCAGAGGGAGGGCTAGCAGAGTCAGGACATCCACCATCACTGAGCTATGGTAAGTCCACATGCATCACTGAGCTAATGATAGGTCCCCTTCTCCACATGCATTGTTAATGGAGACCACATGGGGCTGGATTTCCCACCCCTGCCCAGCAGTCAGTAATGAGGGCCGCTACCTCAAATATCAATGCCGGCTGAGTGGGGAATTTAGCCTTTACCTCCACCTGGGATTAATAAGGTAGCACTACCATTCCCCTACTTGAGTGGTATTGGGGGAAAAAAAACACACAGATGAAGTAGATTGGTTAAATAAAAAGGTTAAATTGTCTCATAACATCACAAAATATTATACATTTTAATAAAAAACCCTACTCATTCCAAAACCAGGGAAGTTACACACACACACAGAGGGGAAAAAAAAACCCTGAATTAAAAGTACTATGATTGGACAATTTTAAAGCAGCCATTATCAATGGATTCAACAAGCAATTTACAAACATCTTTGAAACAAATGAAAAATAGTGACTCAACAGAAAACTAGAAATTGTCAGTACAGAAACAGGAGATATAAAGAACCAAGTAGAAAATTTAGAGCTAAAAATACAAAAATAAGTACAAAAATAAATAAGCTCAGTGGGTTGACTAACAGCAGAATACAGAAGATGGGAAGATAATCAAATGAAAGATAAAGCAATACAAATTAGAATAACAGGAAAAGGATTGGGGAAAAAACGAACAAGAACTCCAAAGACTTGCAGGATTACAACAAAAGTTTTAACTTTCATAACACTGGAGTCCTAAACAGAGGAGAAATATGACAGGGCTGGGAAATTTATAAAATTTCATAAAATATATGAAAATATTTTACATATGAAGTTTTTACAAATTTGGCAAGAAACAAAGAAGCTAAGTGAACCCCAAGCAGCATAATTTCAAAGAAATCCATGCCAGTACGTAAGACACATCACAAGTTTTGAAAATTAAAGTAAAAATATGTAATGACAACCAGAAAAACATGGTCCCTTATCTATAGGGAAATAGTTCACATGACAGTGAATTTCTCACAACAGTGAATTTCTCATAAGGAACGAGATGACCAAGAAGTAGTATTACATTTTTCAGGTTCCAAAGAAAACTTAATCCAGAATTCTACACCAATTGAAATCTCCCTTCAGGAATTCAGAAAAAGGCAAGACATTCTTATAGGAAAACAAAAAATTAAGAGAATTGGTCACAAAGTGACCTAATCTGAAGGATTAACTGAAGAATATTCTAAGAAAGGAAATAATAAAAATAAATGAAACTTGGAGTAGGAATAAAAGAATTGTAAGCACAACTATGGGTAAATACAACAGGCTTTCTTCTCTTGGGTTTTCTAAAATTTTTCTTAAGTGGTTAAATTAGAACTAAAACTATCCAACGTGGCTATAAGTTTATGTAGAGAAAATATTTAAAACAATTATAAATGAGAGAGTATAAAGAGGCATAAAGGGAGTTCAGATGTATATACTTCACCCAAATTTGTAAAATAATGACAAGAAAACTAAGTTTTATATATATGTGGAATAATACTTGGAACTATCATTAAAAAGCTATAGGCTTCTGGTTTCCTAACATTCTAAAACCTTGCAATGACTTTAGATATTGCAGAGAATTGAGATCACAGGATAAACAGTCACTCTGAAAAGGAGAGAAGTAGGTGAATACAGAAGATACAGATCAGCCCACCTGAAGCAGAAAACGCCAATAGCTAGTAATAGTTAAATGGCAACTTTGACAAATTCCTAGAGGATGAAAGTGGAATAGCTTGAGAGTTAAAAACTTCAACGGACCTGATCCAAGAGAGAAGTCCTCACACGCTTTCACGAGTTTTACCTCCAGGAGTCCCACCAGGTTCTCAGAGTAAGGATTAGAAAAAAGTCCTCTCAAGTTTGGTCGGTGGAAGGAAATAAGTAATCATTTTGAAATACATCCAAGAAAAATAAACATTTTGAAATAAATTCAGACAACTCAACATAACTTCAACAAACTGAGCAAAGAAAACTAGTTCCCTGAAAATTTATCTAGGATGAAGGATGGGAAATTGGAAAACCCCAGCCAATCCTAGCCTTCCTTTCTTAAGAGGGAACAAAAAGTTGAGAAGCACTTGTGAAGGTCACAGACCAAGGACACAGGCCCACTAAAACACCAAGAATTAACTATAGCATTATAGAATGCTGCTTCTCCCCTCCCGTGTTATTACTGCATTAATAGGACATCTGCTTAACAGTGGATCAAACTAAAAGAACTGATGTGACAGACTGCCATGGTTACTACTGTTACTTCTTGCAACCCTCATTACAGCAGTTACTACTGTTACAGATTGAGACCATCATTATGAGATGGAACAAAGGGACGAACATAGAAATGATAACTTAAGACAAAGAAACTGTTTTAAAAGAAGGAGAACGGAGGAAGAGAGCTCCCTACTTCTAGTGAGCAAAGGCAGCCACTGAGCTTCCACAGCCCTTCATATTTATCGGGTAACAAGAGCAGGGAGGAGGAGGTGATTGGTCTGAGGTAACAATTGGTCAGCTGCTTAACTGATCACAGGTTCATATTGTTATTAACAGGCTTCAGATGTACCTAATCACAAGAAACACTTGTGCCTGGGTCGTGACTGCAGTCAGCATTTCTTCTGGGTGGCATATGCAGTTTGTCAGTTTGCCAACATTCTGCATTTATGAGAAACAGTTTTGCTGCTTACTCTTACAGTCTCCAGTGGTATAGTGAGTTAATCATGACCCTCACTCTTTCCAGCCTCCAACAAACTGACAGTCTCAGACTTCATTTAAGAAGAAATTTCTAGGGAAACCCAAAAGCTACAGGGAAGAGATAAACAAGGATACCAGAGGAAATTGAAGCCTCTGACACATATAGCTACATTAAACAAAATAAACTTTTATCATTCTGTAAAGCCCTTCTTTGTCTTTTTCTTACTGTTGTTGCTTTAAAGTCTGTTTTGTCTGACATAAAAAAAGCTACTCATGCTCACTTTTGGTTTCCATTGCATGGAATATCTTTTTCCACACCTTTGCAACAAGTTTATGTAAGTCCTATATGTTAGGTGAGACTCTTGAAGACTGCAGATATTTGGTTTGTGATTTTTAAATCCGTTCTGTCATCCTGTATCTTTTAAGTGAAGCATTTAGGTCATTTACATTCAATGTTAAAATTGAGGTATGAGGTATTGTTTTATTCATCATTTAGTTTTTACCTACATACTTTTTTTTTCCCATTGTGTTATGGTTTTATAGGCCCTATGAGATGTATGCTTTAAGGAGGTTTTATTTTAGTGTATATTGACCTTTTGTAATAGGTTTTGATTCATTTTTCTTTCCCTTTTGTGCAACTACACAGGTATTTTTTTCTTTTTGATTACTTAAGCTTACATTAAACCTTTTATAGTTATAGCTATTAAAAAATAATAACTTGGATTGCATATACAAATTCTACATTTATTTCTCCTCTTATTCCACATTTTATGTTATTGATGTCATAATTTATTTTTTAAAATATTGTGTGTCCATTATTGATTTATAGTAGCTATAATTATTTTAATATTTTTGTCTTTTTAACTTTTATACTAGAGTTAAAGGTGATTAGATGTTATCATTACAGTACTAGAGCATTCTGATTGACCATACAGTGAGTTTTCTACTTTCATATATTTTTGTATTGCTAATTAGGGTTCTTTCTTTCAACTTGAAGAATTCCCTGTAGCATTTCTACTGGTAATGAATTCTCTCAGCTTTTGTTTGGGAAGGTTTTTAATCTCTCCTTCATTTCTGAAGGATAAACATTTCTGGTACAGTGTTCTTGATTGGCAATTGTTATTTTTCATTTGTTTGTTTTCTTTCAATACTTTGAATGTATCATTCCACTTTCCTGGCCAGTAAAGAAAATCCATGTATAGTCTTTTAGGAGTTGCTTTGTATATAATAAGTCATTTTTCTTTTTTGCTGATGGTTTCAAAATTGTCTTTGCCTTTATTTTTAATATTTTGATTAAAATGTGTCAGAGTAAATACCTTTGTGTTTAGTCTACTTAAAATTATTTGAGCATCATGAATCTGATTGTTCATTTTCCTCCTCATACTTAAAAAGTTTTCTGTCATATATTTAAACAAGCTTTCTGCCTTGTTCTCTTTCTGTGCTCCTTCTGGGACATTCATAATACATACATTTGTTCCTTTGATGGTGACCCATAAGTCTCATAGACTTTCTTCGGTCTTTTTCACTCTTTTCTTCCTTTGAAGTTACCCTCTGACTGGGTAATTTCAAACGAACAGTCTTTGAGCTTACTTATTCTTTCCTCTGTTTGATCAAGTCTGCTGTTGAAACTTTGTTGAATTTTTCAGTTTAACCATTCTGTTTTTCAGCTCCAGACATACTACTTAAGTTATTTTTTATGGTTTCTATATATTTGTAAAATTTATCATTTTTATGTAGTATTTTTCCAATTCAGTTTAGTTGTCTGTGTTCTACTGTAGCTCATTGAGATTTTTTAAGGTAATTATTTTGTCATACAGTTTATAGATATTCATTTATTTAGGTTCAGTTATACATGCTTTATTTTGATCTAAACACACATTTGATTTTCTTGTCTTTCTGATTCTTTAATCATTGTGCTTGTGTCCACACATTTGTAGGAATGGACACCTTTCTTTACAGACTGGCTTTAGCAGAGAAAGACATTTATCAGTCATCCTAGCCAGAATTTCTGGGCGGGAAATGTGGCAACATCATTGAGTGCACTTTCTACCTAAGTTTGTGGGAAAACCGTCCTGGTGCTTGGGTACATGAGAAGAGGCCTAGAGCCTGAATGTGTGAGAGCTTCTGTGGAATCTATGACCATGTGGGCCTTTCTGACATTGGAGTGGGTCTGGAGCTTGCACCCACTTGAGTAGACTTGGAATCTATATTACTGGGTGCTGGTTTGGCACTAGGCTTTCTGGAGTGGTTTTGTGGTCTGGGTCTATGAGGGACTGTCAGGAATCAGGGTACACAAGTACTGGCCTGGTTCCAGGGATCCCTGGGGTGGGCCTGCAACTGAATACCCAGGGGCCAATCTGGAGCCTGGGTTTGTAGGTGACAGCTTGCAGCCTGAATCCATAAGGGCCATGTGGCCACCAGAGTCTACAGAGGCAGGCCTGGAGCCTGGGTCTGATCAGGCTGGTCAAATCCTGGGGCTCAATTTGGGTAGGCCTGGTATTGGGGTCTGTGACAAATTTGGATGCTCACTTTACTTTGCTTTCTCCACACTGAGGGTATTTCCCTTGGTGCTGTGCTAGGTGGCTTTGGGGAAAGGTAATGTAGGCAATGTAAAATGTTCTTTCTACCCACTTCAATGCATTCTTTTTTTTCATTTCTGTGCTTCATCACTTACCTGGATCTGAAGCTCTCATTAAGGCATTTTAATGTATGGATGGTTGTTAACATCAGTGTTTCTGTGAGGAGATGAGCACGGGTAACTCTCCTTGCTGGCATCATTCTGTCTCTAAGATGTTTTTTAATAGGTAATGTAATTGTCTACGTAGAAAATCTCAAAAATTGACCAAAAAAAAAAAATGTCTGGAACCAATAAACAATTATAGCAAGATCCTAGGATATACAGCAAGGTCATAATATAAAAAAAAAAAAAAAAAAAAAAAAAAAAAAGTCAATTGCTGTCTCATATACTAGCAGAGAAGAATTAGAATTTGAAATTAAGAAATAAAAATATTTACATTAGCATCCCCTAAAATAAACAGGCAAAAATGGAAAATAGGTACAGGACATACATGAAGAAAAACTACATAATTCTGATTTTAAAAATCAAAGTAATTCTACATAAATGGAGTGGAGTGGTATTTTATATTCACAGATAGGAATACTCAATATTTTTTAAGAGCCAATTTCCTCCAACTAGATACAAGTTCAGTGCAATCCCAGTCAAAACCCCACAAGGTATTTTGTATATATGGACAAAAAATTCTAAAATTTATAAGCAAAAGAAACAAGATGCCGTAAAAGCAATACAAAAACTAAAGAAGAAAAACAGATTTGAAAGACTGGCACCATACCATTTTAAGACTTATTAGCTACAGTAATCTAGAAAGCATTAATATAGTCCATGTGTATTTGGCAAAGTAGCACAGACAATTCAATGGAAAAAATAATAGAATGCTAATATACTTCTGGTGAGTATGCAAAATGGTACACTTTTTTAGGAAGACAAATTTGGAATTGTATTATAAGTATAATAGGAAATGTTTAGAAAGTTGTAAAAACTATAAAGGACTCAGTAGAGTGAAAATACACCCATACATTATATATGCAAAATTAGATTTGTGTACTTTCTCAACTGTTTCTTATCAATAATGAAATTTGCTCTAAAATAACAGAGGCTAGGTCCTCTGCCTTACACGTGTAATCCCAGCATTCTAGGAGTCTGAGGTGGGAAGAATGCTTGAAGGCAGGAGTTTGAACCAGCCTGGACAATATAGTAAGACCTCATCTCTACAAAAAAATGTTTTTTAAAAATAGCCAGGCATGGTGGTACAGGCCTGTAGTCCTAGCCATTCGGGAGGCTGAAGCAGCAAGATAACTTTTGCCCAGGAGTTTGGGGTTACAGTGAGCTATGATTGCACCACTGCACAACAGCCTGGGTGATCAAGTGAGACTCTGTCTCCCACTGCACCTCCCCAACGAAAAAAAAGGAAAAAAACCTCAGCAAGATGATGAGGATGGTTTTGTAACAATCAATAAATTCAATGGCTTAACACATTAGCATATTTTTTTTTACTTGTAAACTATTAAATGGGGTTACCTATGGTGGCTCATTCTCTTGCAAAGCTTTCCACCATGACCTTCCATTTTGTATCTCTACCACCTCCCAAACAAACACTGTTCAATAGAAACATAATATGACCCATGTGTGTAGTTTTAAATTTTCTAATAGCTACATTAAAAAAGTAAAAAGTAGGTAAATCAGTTTTAATAATTTCTTATTTAGCCAAATATATGTGTAGTATTATATTAACATATCATCAGTATGAAAATATTTAGTATTTTGTATTATTTGGTTATATGTCTTCAATATCTATTGTATATTTTACTCGTGACATCATGTTTCAACTCAGATTAGCATAGTTCAGTGTCCAATAGCTGGATGTAATTAGTGACTGCCATATATAATTGTGCAGTTTTAAAGCATTGATATATTTCCAGTCATGTACATATGGGCTGGGGAAAATAGCACCAAGAGAGCATGGGAGGTTTCAGAGGGTTTGCTTGAAAAAGCCTTGTATCACATTCACTCATATTCCAGTAGCCAGAACTCAAATTATCTGGAGCCAGTTAATGGCAAGAGAATTTTAAAAATGTAATATTTAGGACAGAGAAAGAAGAAACACTGATTAATTCATGAGCTTGTTTCAGCCATACCTGGTTTCTGAATCATATCAGTATCTTCTCCTTCCTTCAACTCCCAGAATTGACTATTCCTTCTGCAGGGATGAGGAATAGTGATAAAATGTGCAGACATGGCTGTCTCTGCTGAAGCATCAGTGAGCAGGGAAGACAAGTTGGATATGATAAGTGGACATAGAAAGAAAAACTTCCAAATTATAATGGACATTTTCATGTTTTAAAATTTTATTTTGCTTCTTTTTCTCAAAGTATAACATATATATAGAAGTTTACAATATCATATAGAAAAATGTAAAGAACATAATTCTACCCTTCAATAGATTATCACAAGGACAAAAAAACAGACATGTAACCGCCAGATACATGAGAGAGAAGCTATTTGTGTATTTAAATTTAGAGTATCGCTTGTTTATAGCACATAATTGGTTCTATGTGTGTGTGTGTGAATACATATATGTATGTATATACATATATATAATGAAAATCTCTGTATTAGTGTTTTACATTTACTTTTATTGTAATCATATATGTGACTGAATATACATCTGCCATTTAGCTATTTGTTTTCTATATGTTTTATATCACTTAATTTATCTGCTCCAATGTTACTGCGTTTTTGTGCTAAAAGACATTTTCTATTGTATAATTTTCTTTTCTTTTTTTGAGATAGGTTTCACTTCGTTTTCCAGGCTGAAATGAAGTGGCATAATCACAGCTTACTACAGCCTTGATCTCCTGAGATCAAGTGAGTCTCCCACCTCAGCCTGCTGAGTAGCTGGGACCACAGGTGCCTGAGACGACTCCAACTGATATTTTTTATTTTTTGTAGACACAGGTTCTCCTTCCCTTTACCCAGGCTGGTCTTGAACTCCTAGGGTCAAGCGACCCTCCTGCCTCAGCATCCCAAAGTGTTGGTATTACAGGCATGAGCCACCATGCCCAGCCTTCTTTGGGTTTTTTAAAACTACTTTTTGAGTAATTTTTATATTGCTTGCTCTAAAAATTAAATATGCATTTTATTTTACCATAATCAACCACAAATGAATACTTTCTTAATATCAGAAAAATACAGAAACTTTTTCAATGTAACTGTGTGTATCATTATTATATATATTTCATCTTTATAGGTGCTACAATTCAAATTTATACTTATTGTTTTTTGCATTTCTTTTAAATTTTAAGTGTGAAAAAGTGAAAAAATATATTTTTACAGTTTTTAAATTTGCCTACATAGTTATCTTTACTAAGTCTTTATTTCGTTGTGTGGATTTTCATTACCATCTAGTTTCATTTTTCCTTTTTCATGGATACACCCTTTAGAATTTCTATAAGCAAGTTTACCAATGATAAATTCTTCCAGTGCTTGTTTGTATGACAATTTCTTCACTTTCAGTTTTGAAGAATAATTTTGCTAAATATAAAAATCATGGTTGAGTTTTTGTGTTTTTCTTTATCTTTCAACACTTGGACTATGCCATCATACAGCCTTCTGTCCACTATCGTTTTTGATGAGAAGTCAGCTGTCAATGTGATTGTGATTACACTTGTATGATTAATTATATTATTTGGCTATTTTCAAAGTTTTATTTCTGTTTGTCTTCAGTTTTCAGCAGTTTATCATATATCTAGCTTGGTTTGAATATCTCTGTATTTTTCATACTGATAATTTGTTGAGCTCCTTGGCTATGTAGATTAATTTTTTCATCAAGTTTGGGAGGTTTCCAGCTATTATTTCTCCAAATATTTATTTGAATTATTTGCCTCTATCTTCTTTTTGTTCTGGAAACCCCATTATGCTATGTTAGTACATTTGATGATATCACACAGGTACTCAAGTCTCTATTTTTCTTTAATAATTTTTCTCTATGTTCTTCAGAGTGGATAAGTTATACCAATTTGTCTTCAACTACACTATTTTTTTTTTTTACCATATTGAATCTGATGTTATCCTCTAGTGATTTTTAATTTTAGTGATTATATTTTTCAATTAGAGATTTCATATTCAGTTATTTTGGGGCTTCTCTTCTTTTATTAGTGTTTTCTACTTGTCAAATCATTGTCATTGCATTTCTCTTTAATTATTTAAATGTAGTTCCCAATAATTCTTTGGTCATATTTATAATAGTTGCTTTGAGATCTTTGTCTTTCAGTTCAATGTCTGAGTCCTTTAGAATCATTTTCTATTGACTTTTTCTTGCATGCATCACCCTTTTCAGTTTCTTTGCATATCTTAGAATATTTTCAATGAAACGGGGATATTTTATAAAACAATTTCAGATGCTGATTGCTCTCTTCAGGATTATTATTATTGCTGCTTTTTTTGTGTGTTTAATGGCTTGCCTGGATTAATTCTGTGGAGTCTACTTACCCCAGAGCCTACAGCCAACAGTGGATCGATTTTTTTTTTTTTTTCATTTTCACTTTTAAGTCTGGATTCCTAGGTGTAATGCATGAGTCAGCATAGATTAGTGGCCAGCCAATTACTGATGTGAGGCTCTGTTCAAACACATTGAGCTATTAAAACTTCTATTCTTTGTCTGTAAATCTGTGTGTTGTTTGAGAAGTTGAACGTCATGTCTATTTTTGCTCCTCTATAGGCAAGTTTGTTTTTGTTTTTCTCCTCTAGCTTCTTTCAATATATTTTTTCCATACACTTAATTTTCTAATCTTGAAAATAATATGTCTAGGTATAGTCTTTCTGAAAATCATCCTGCTCCATGTTCACCAAACTTCTTGGACTTGTGGTTTGTTATCTAACATGAATTCAGAGGAAATTCTCCAGCATTATTGCTTCCAATAGTGCTTCTGTTCCTTTCTTCTCCTATTACTGTTCTCTGGCATTCCCAGTGTGTGTGTACCTTTTTTCTTTATGCTTTTCAATTTTGGAAGTATCTCTTGTAACAATTTCAAGTGCAGAGATTCCTTCCTCGATTATGTCCAGGCTACTAATGAGCCCACCAGAAATATTCTTCATTTTTGTTACAGTGTCTTGATTCATTCCAGCTTCTATAACAAAGACTGGAGAATTATAAACCATAGATTGGAAAATGTATAAACAATAGTAATTTATTACAGTTCTGGGGGCTTGGAAACTGAAAGCCAAAGCACTAGCATATTCATTGTATGATGAGGGCTCACGCTCTGCTTCATAGATGGAGCCTTCTCGTGTTTGCACATGATGAGAGGGGCAAACAAGCTTTCCTGGACTTCTTTTATAACGGCACTAATCCACTCATGCCCTAATCATCTTCTAAAGGTCCACCTCTTAGTACTATTACATTGGGTACTAGATTTGAACCTGTGAATATTGGAAAGACACAGACATTCAGACCATTCCACAGTGTTTTTTATCTTTAGCATTTATTTTTGATTCCTTCTCTCCATTTCTGTGTTTACATAATTAATGTTCTTGCATGTCTTTTTTTTTCCATTAAAGACCTTAGCACATTAATCACAGTTTTTAAAAAGTGGTATAATTCCAACCTTCCTGCCATATCTGCTATTCTGCTTCTCGTTCAGTCTCTTTGAACTGTGTTTTCCCTTTTAGTGTATTTTAGATATATTTTTTCTGATGGCCAAACGTTATGTACTGGGTAATAGGAAGAACTGTAAATAAGCCAGCCGTGATGTGGTGGTGAAATGTTGGGGGGAAGGAGGGGAGAATCATTTTATGGCCTTAAGATCAGGTGTCTGTCTTTTGATGAGCCTGTGGGCCCTGCCCTGTGAAATTCACCAGGGCTTCTCAGTCCCTCCCAACCCCCACTCCTTAGGGAGGACAGGATGGTTAGGGTTCCTCAAATGGAAGGCTAGAGGGAACTGGGGTTGAGTAAACTTCCTTTCCCCATATGCAAAGCTGCAGCTGACTAGAGTTGGGTCTTTTCCTTCACCCAGGAAGGCTAGGTTCTGATAAAGCCCCAGCAGATTAGGCTTTGGTAAAGTAAGTTCTCTTGAGGATGGAACTTGTTAGGAAGAACAGAATGTTCTCGTGTATTTTAAAATCGTTACTTTTTCCCCCGCCTTGCCGGAAGCCTGAGGAGATTTTCCTCTGATATTCACTGAGCACCTGGTAGGGCTCCTGGAGGGAAATCTCACAAAAGCATGCAGGATCTAGGACTGGATCCTACCCCCCAAAACTCAATCCCCCCAGGACTGGATCCTCGTGAAGTTTTTACCTCTCAGCCGTGTCCACACAGCCTCTAGTAATTCATTAATTATAATTCAGGTTTTCCTACTTCAGCACTGATTCCCACAGAGGTTTCTGCTCGTGGGTTTCTGCTCGGGTAAGCTGTGGTTCTCCGTATCCACCTGTCTCTCTCTCCAATTTGGGGTCAGTGGTTTCACCTGTGAGCTCACTTCTCTGAAGGGTATAAGAACAGTCTGCTAATTCAGTTGAGATTTCTGCTTGCTGTTAGGACGGAGTGCTGATTTCTAAGCTCCTTAAAACTGAGTCTCTCAAATTTTTAGTAATGCTTTTGAAAAATTATCTACAATACTATAGTTACAACCTTTCTCTTTTTAAATATTTGCACACTATGGTTTTTCTACTTTTAATAATTCTTTGTTTTTTTAAACATGTCTTTTGTAAAATAGCAAAGTTCGATGAGCTTTTTTTAAGTCTGAAAATCTTTATCTCACATAGGGCATTTATTCTACTTATATTTAAACAATTCTTTAGGGGTGGTTTTTTTGGGGGGCTGAATAACTTATTTTTCTTTGAATACTTTGAAGATTCCATTTTTCTTCCTGGTTTCCGTTATTCTGTAGATAAGCTGTCTTTTGGTCTTGTTTATTTGGTCTTACTGTTCTTCTGAAGGGAATCTGGCCTCTCTTCCTATTGCTACTGCTCTTAATATTCTTTTTTGTTTGGCTCTCAGCCGTTTTAGTATGATATATCTAAGGATTTTATTCTATTAATCCAGCTTGATGGTTGTTGCGGTTTTAAGATACGTAGACTGATGTTTCCTCAATCTGGAAAATTTCCAATCTTTATTGCTTTAAACTTCTCTTCTTTCCTCTATGGGTCTCAAATTTTACTTTGGTTAGAATTTTTGCTGTATTTTATGTGCCTCTAATGTATTTCATTCTCTTAGAGATAAAACAATGTAAAATATTTATTTATGTCTCCATGGAATACTTATTTCAGCTGTATTTTCATTAGAATGTCTATTTTTATGGTTTCTTGCTGTCTGGTTAAGTTCCTGTCCTTTTATCTCTGAACCTACTATGCCTAACCCTGTAAGGTATATGCCTAATAACTCCATTGTATGGAATACTTACGGTTCTTTCCCTACTGTACACTGTTTCTCTTATTTTTCAATCACATTTTTGCATTTTTATACCTAGTTATTTTCTATTAACTGCTAGATGCTGTGCATATAAAATTCAGAGGCAATTTAAACCATATATTTTTTTCTTCCATAGTGTTGTTTGCTTTGAGCAGGTAGTAAAACTTCCGAAGCACCTTAGTCTAATCAGACACTATTTGAAGCTGGGCTCTAATAACCACAGCTGCTAATTTATTTCTAGTCCTAGGTTGTAGTCCTAGGGATCCCAGCTGAATATCTTCGGGAGTATAAGTTACCAGGGCTTCCATTGGCTCACCTTGAATTCTAGCGTTCCTTAGTTCAGTGAGTCTGTCATAAACAACTTTCAACTTCTTGGCCTCTCGGAGTACCAGCTCTTTTTCTAGACCTAAGAGACGCCCTTAGGGGAAAATTAGCCTTAAAGATCAGTCTCACATCTCTGGGTTTCTTTCTCCTTTTAGATTGCCCCATAATTCTTTACTTTCCTGTAAGTTGTCATATGATTTCAAACAGCTTATTACAATGATTTTTTGTCCAGCCTTGTTTTTGTTACCTAAACCTTCACTCCCAGAATATTTTTGTTTTCAGTCTTGAACATGACTTTCATGCTGATAAATACAGAGCTTTCTCTACTCTTCCCTTACCTCATGTCAGAAAAGTGGTTTCATATGAAATTTCAATCCACTTCCCTGTTGTGGATTATGCCATTTCCCCCCAAGAGATACATTGAAATCTTAACCCTTAGTACCTGTGAATATGACTTTATTTGGAAAACAGGGTCTTATTAGATGCAATCAAATTAAGATAAAATCATTCAGGTGGGCTCCCATTCAGTATAACTGGTGTCCTTATTAAAAGAGAAAGACACAGACACAGGGATACACAAGGAGAATGCCGTTTGACAATGAAAGCAGTTTGGATTGATGCGTCTACAAGTCAGTGAACGCTAAGGAACTCCAAGAACTGCCAGGAACACCAGAAGCTAAGAGATAAGGCATGCAACTGATCTTCCCTAGAGCCTTCCGTGAGAGCAGGTCCTGCTGACACCTTGATTTCAGACTTCTGGCTTCTAAAACAGTGACAGAATAAATTTCTGTTTTGAGCCACCCAGTTTGTTGAACTTCGTTATGGCAGACTTAGGAAATCAGTACACTCCAGTTCTTGCCCCAAATAATCTCTCAAAATCCTAGGTTGATAAATTGTATATGGCTTCTTTCCACCCATTCTATCCTCACATCCCCTTCATAGACATGAACAGATTCCCTGTCAGCAGCTGGTAAAATTTGTGATTTTCTTTTTCTGTTACCTTGCTTTTCTTGTCTATCTTCCATGTTAACGCTCTTCACTAATTTTTTAAAAATATACTTTTTTTGTATATGCCAGGGATTGTTCATCTTTTTGCCATGGTACCAAATTCCCTTGTATTCCCCTAGAGAGACCTCTCAGGACAAAAAAAGCATCTGATAAACTTACATTTATCTGTCAGGAATAGGCTTCCTCTCTGATGTATTTGCATGCCCCAAAAGTGGTGAATGGTAGAATTTGAGGCACAGTGGCTAGATAAGGTATATTTGGGTATGTTTACACTTTTGGTGTTTTGAAAATTTGCTGACCCACAGTAGGAAATGCATTTTATGTCATGACTGAATTCACATATGAATAAATATATGCACAAATATAATGGAAAATATATTTTCATGCAATAATGCTTACATTATAAGGTACAAATCTATTTTTTTGTAATTTTTCAGTTAGCAAAATGTGATTTGAGAGCAATTACACTGAGTTCACAGTAATTAAGAAATTTGAAAATCACTGTCAGTTTTATCTACTTTGTGATGACCATTGTGTGTGATCCCGTGTTAGTGAATCCTGCATGTTAGTGACGCCCCCAGTTAGCAAAACAGTATGGTAGCTAAGCAATAGGAAGATCAGAGTGTGGATGTGATGACTCACACCTGTAATCTCAGCACTTTCCTACTTCAGCACTGATTCCCACAGAGGTTTCTGCTCGTGGGTTTCTGCTCGGGTAAGCTGTGGTTCTCCGTATCCACCTGTCTCTCTCTCCAATTTGGGGTCAGTGGTTTCACCTGTGAGCTCACTTATCTGAAGGGTATAAGGAACAGTCTGCTAATTCAGTTGAGATTTCTGCTTGCTGTTAGGACGGAGTGCTGATTTCTAAGCTCCTTACTAATTAATGAATTAGTAAGCTCCTTACTAATTAATGAATTACTAGAGGCTGTGTGGACACGGCTGAGAGGTAAAAACTTCACTCAGCACTTTGGGGGCAGATTGCTTGAGCAATTCAAGATCTGTCTGGACAACATGGCTAAATCTTGTCTCTACAAAAAAAAAAATACAAAAAATTAGCTAGGCTTGGTGGTGTGCACCTGTGCTCCTAACTACTCCAGAGGCTAAGGTAGGAGCATCAGCTGACCCCAGGAAATCAAGGCTTCAGTGAGCAGTGATCACACCACTGCACTCCAGCCTGGGTGACAAAGGGAGACCCTATCTCAAAAAACACACAAAACAAAAAAACCGGAAGAGTACATCACACTCTCATTTGATCATCTGATTCTCTTCAGGTAAATCTTTTTATTTGTGGTATCTATTTCCTTCCAAATTCTGATATATAGGAAAAAGATATATTTGCAAGGGTTTTAGAAATTTCTGCCTGAAGGCAGGATGGTACCTCAGTTACTCTAAAGATGATATTCTAGCAGAGTAATCTGTGATTTCAACATCTGCTTTATTTGAAACCCAGTCGTTTTGTTTCCTCTTTGTTGAGTCAGAATTAAATTCCTTGAAGGGGGACGCAAAGACCTACTTAACCAAGTAGGTCTACCTAATCAGGTAGGTCTTTGGTGCTGTGTTTTTCTTTTGTGTTTGATAAAGCCATTCACAAACTTATTTCTGATTTAAACCATTGAATCTGATACATGGGCAAATTCTAATTCAATCATAAGCTACATTCTCATAGAACTGTTAGAGATCAAGCGTGAAACCCAACAATAGCATGTTCTGCTAAAGAGGGCAGTGTGCTTGCTGCACTATTGCTTGTTTTTCTGAATGGCTAATATCACAGGTTCATTTTCACATTGGTTCTTCTCTCCACAATTTGGGTCATGACGGGCCACAATTAGATAAACTATTTTTGAAAAGAATGGCAGGTGCCATGCTTTACTGCTTTCTGTAGCCTTCAGGGGTTGATGCTTTTTGCCTTTAAGTATTTTCACATGTAGTTTTCTATTTTCCTTGAATTACTGAAATATACTAAGCGTATTTCTCCAAGGACCTGGAGCCATGGTGTAATAAGCTCCTGCTAATAGCTCGAAACTGTACAGCAATCTAGTTTTAAAATACAACACAAATCTTTTATCTAAAAGCAGTAACACCTCACTCTTGTGTTCGCAAAGTATGTTTTCACATTTCCTCTTGCGATGCATAGGAAGGGGGGAAAGCTACAAGAGAAATGATGCATTCCGGGCAAGGAGCCAATTTAAAAAGTCTGTTCTTTCCAGTTTGCTGTCACTTGTCATGGTTAAACAAAACACGGAGGAGAAAAAGAGAAATTGGCTTCAGTGTAAATGTCAACATTCTGATTAAAGCAAACACAAAGCATTCAGAACTCTTGACAAAAAAAAAATTAAATTGAATTATGAAGGGTATGCAAATGGAGGCCTTCCTCTGTATCATTACCAGGACTTACGCATTTTGTATTTTCTGTCTATGCTGGAGAAATCTGTGCTGCAGGACAAGGTGTTGAGTTATCAGGGAAAGGAAGGTGAACAACACACTTCCCAGTTCATGACAGCTGGAACCTACCAAAATACTGGTTCAGAAATAAGCGTAACGTTTTGCAAACAATGGAGAAGGTTAGAAAGCTGACAGTAAGGCTTGGTGCTTTTAGTCTTGTCTTTCCAGCTAAACAGGGTCCTCCCCCAGGACACCCCAAAAGTATTTAAAAATTTCAAAAGCTGTCATTTGTCAAGCGGGAGGGCATTAAGGAAACTCATATTAAAATGCTGATATGTAAACGATAGCGTCAGTTCCTTCCTATCTCCTTTAACACAGACCTTAGAAATTGAATTGTTTGAAATTCAGTTTGAAAGGGCTCTCAGCATGCATCCATGATATGAAATTTTAAAGGTTCCATAATACATTCCATTTCTGTAATTAAAATTAATGGGAAATGAAAAATAAATGGTGTGCATTGGTCCCCTTTTCTGAGGGGAGAGTATATTTGCTGTCTTGGATGAACATATATGGTCCTGTGTTAGGAAGCTGTAGTGTATGTGTGTCTCTGTATATAAATAAGGTTTTATGCTAACTGTGAGAAAAATCTTCTATTGCCTTTCATTCTTCATTTGCCGTGATCCCCAGCACCATTGTGTTCCTGAACTATACCTTTGCCTGCAATTTTACAATTGCATTCTGACTTACCGCTGTTCCTGTCTCTCCTCTCTGGCTATTCTGAAATTGCTTCCAAAATTATGGTGTGTTCTAAGCATGTCATTTCCAACTCAGAAATCTGAAATGGCTACCCAGTGCCTATCAGAAAAGCCCAAACCCTAGCCTGTCACTCAAGACTTTCTCAAGTGGCCTCAAACTCACTTTGTATTCATTCCATAAATATTTCCTAGGTAGCTACTCAATGTCGGTCATTTTACTTTTTCTTCACCTTCTTGCCCATAAAATTCCTACTTTTGCCTCATTTATTTCTCTAACAAATCCAGGCTTTTCCATTTCTGCAACCTTATTCTAGCTCTGCCCTTTCCTTGAAAGGACCTCTCAACATCTCTACCCATCAGACCACATATTTCTCAAGGCTAATATTTAAAAGGTGCCGCTTTCTTGAAATCTTCCCTTATTACCATGCTTAAATGGCCTATTTCTCCCTATTACTTTTCTAGCATTCTATTTGTATCTTAGAACCCATTCATACTGCTTTGTATTAGTTATGTATGTGTATGCTGCATCTGACCTAAAATCTTTAAAGGTTTTATACATCTTCATGCCCTACACAAAACTAGCACATTAGTAGGACTGAGATATCAATCTAGGTAACATATATCACCTACCAATCTTCCACTTTCATTATCCATAAATAGGTTATATATCTCTTGGGACATCATGAAAAGTAAAGAAGATAATAAAAGTAAAGAAGATAATGTTTGTAAACAGTGTATAGTTTTAAGTTAACTATAATTTGATTCTAATTTTTATTAATATATCCAGATAAATGTACACGTAAGTAGACATGAAAGCAGGAGCTCCAAATATTTGCCAGACACTTTTCATAGACTAATAGAATTCTCACCTTCTAAGACAGGTATTAGAATCTTGACTGTGTAGACAAGGCTCAACAGGCTGTATACAAGAAACCAGTCTGACGCCAAAGCTTGTGCTTTTTCTCAAACACTCAGGAATTTATTCCTTGGGCCGTCCCAAATACTAAGGGAACGTTGTCAAACTGGACACAGGTACAACACTCCCGGGCTCACCACCGGCCCTTCCCCCATCTATTTGTGTTAAAATAAGTTAATTGCACCCTAGAGAACCATGCATGTTTAAACGCAATCCACTGCCCCCTCGCGTTCTGCCATTTCTTTTTTAGACTCAGTGCTGTCTAGCCTGTCCCTAGATTGTGTTCTAATATTAATACATTAATATTTTTAAGAATCCTCTAGGCTACCTGTTACAAATGCAGAGTCCTGGCACCATTGTAACAAACGTCCCAGGTAATATGAATGAAACTATCCACAGGCTACACTTTGCAAAATAATGCTATTTTTTTTGTCAGTTTCAAATGTCTTTAGAGTATACTCTACCCCAATCATATGGGAACCAGAGAAGTTTCCACGTTGTGTGGAATGAAGCCCTTAGTATTCTGCAGTATACAGAGACTAGAGATTGTCATATTACTCTCCATTTTCAGAAAAATGACACCAGAAGAGAATTTAACTGGACTTAGCTAACATAACAAAAGAAGGCCAAAAATAATTCTTACAGTGGTTTTAAAAATCTCATTCATTCCTTCATTGATTCAACACTGTTTCCTTGAGCCTCGACATTAGTGTCGTTCATTAGAGGACATAAATAGCCACTTCTCTTTGGAAGTTTACAATCCAGATATAGGAACTACATTATCGTATAAACAAACTATTAAGCCTAAACGGGAATTCCAAGGAGATTATCACAGATGTATTTTGAATAGGAGAATCACACACCCTAAGCTTTTTATGTGCAACATGGGAGTTGGTGTGAAGCAAAGCAGGTGTTTTCGGAGAAGGTGAGGGTTTGTCCTCATCACACCACACCATCTACCCGAGGAGAACTGCACGATTAGCTGAAGGCTTTTCCTGATCCGTGTGTTCAGATTTGGGAATGATGACTTTTCGTTGTTGTGTTTTTCATGTGGAGAAAAATACATGTTCCTTGCTTCAAAGTAAACATTCTAGAAGGTTTCGCGATTGTTCAGATTTCTTTAGAGGCCTTGATGCCACTTACCATTGCTTTTTAGGCTGCAGGGAACATAATGAAACTGAAGTGTCTTGTGGAGCTTTTATTCCTCTTCTTTCAGACTTAACATTCAGACTTAACAGAAAGTAGTAGGGGACACTTAGGCCACGGATGTCAGTGTCGTTCCAGGGTCTGCTTTGGTGGTGTTCTTAAGAAAAATGGCATTGGATTATATATATATTTTGTAAACAGATGTTTTGCTCAGAAAAGTCTGACATTTTCCATTTATCCTCCTCCTCTCCCCTCTCCTCCCCTACTCTCCTTGTCTGCCTTTTCTTCCTCTGGGCAGAACAAAGGCCTGAGATTGAATGGGGTCTTCTCCTGATAATGATTTTGGCAATGGCTTTAGAACTTTGTTTGATCATGGCCCACAGTGTGAAATACACTTTACAGTGACACCTAGAATGTAAACAGTGTAAACACAGGGAAACACATGCACACATTTTGTACCCCTATCAGACAATGTTTATATATAAATTTTTCTTCCTTTTGACATCTCCCACTTCCAAATAGAACTTTGAAACTATCTTGTTATTTGGTCTTTAGCAGTTGAGCCCAAATTTTGTGTGGAACTGCACTGTACACATAATTTATTAGATAATCACTTCTTGACTTTTTTTAACTCTTTGTTCTCAGCCCAAAACACAGCATTTTTACCTCTAATTTCTCAAAATCCTAAGCAGCCAGCACCAAGACAGACAAAAACAACAAAACCAAACAAATCTTGGCCTTATTAGATCCCTATTAGCCTGTTTCTCGTCCCTGAAATAGGCAAACTAAAACTTTATCTTGTGGTATACAAGTAGGGGTTGTGTTAGTGGCTTCCAACAATAAGTTCTGAGAATGATTCTAAGGCTGTTCTCAGGCTCCAGTGAAAAGAATATGGGAGTTGACAGATCTGCTAAGGAAGTAACTGCTGGACTTTCCAGAAGGAATGGCATCTGATATGGTTTGGCTATGTTCCCATACAAATCTCATCTTGAATTCCCACATGTTGTGGAAGGGACCCGGTGGGAGGTAATTGAATCATGGGGGCAATTCTTTCCCATGCTGTTCTCCTGATAGTGAATAAGTCTCGTGAGATCTGATGGTTTTATAAAGAGGAGTTCCCCTGCACAAATTCCCTCTTTGCCTGCTTCCCTCCATGTAAGAAATGACTTGCTCCACCTAGTCTTCCGCCATGATTGTAAGGCTTCCCCAGCCACGTGGAACCATGTCAAACTTCTTTTTTTTGTAAATTGCCCAGACTCGGGTATGTCTTTATCAGCAGTGTGAAAACAGACTAATACAGCAGCCTTTGTTACACAGCTTTGAAGCCCTCTGGAAGCTCAGCATCGGACTCAGATTATGAGCCATCAGGACTGCATTATGACTTTAAGGACTCAAAGCACTCTTCCTGCTTAAGTATCCTCCCTCAAATTATTTTAGTTTTTGTTTTTTCATAAGTGTTGGTATGAAGACAGATATAACTTAGGCTGATATATAATTGAATACTGTTGGTGTTATATTTGATTTCTCCTTTTGATTTTAAAATATTGACACATTTTTAGGAACTCAATGTATGGCAGTGCCTGGCCACTGTTCCTGTTGTCTGGATGGATGGTTGGCCTGGAGCCTCTTATAGTGCAAACTGTACTTTGTGATTCAAAGATGAAGCAAGTGACCCATTTATCCTGTGAGTAGAAACCATGTTCTAACTAATTTCTAGAATAACGAAGATGAGCTTTTGTGGGTACATCCACTCTTTTTAGTTAATACTACAAATTTGTAGTAGGTTATTTGTAGTGGCTGTGGTAACATAACTGTCTGGCACTTGGGTTGCAGACCCCTGTGCCTAGGGTCAGGGCTAAGCCTTTGAAACCTCACAAAGACTGGAGAAGTGTATTAGAGTTCTCTAGAGGGACGGGACTAATAGAATAGATACACATTCGAAAGGGAGTTCAAGGAGTATTGACTCACAATCACAAGGTAAAGTCCCACAATAGGCCCTCTGCAAGCTGAGGAGCAAGGAAGCCAATCCGAGTCCCAAATCCTCAAAAGTTAGGGAAGCCAACAGTATAGCGTTCAGTCTGTGGCCAAAGGCCCAAGAGCCCCTGGAAAAATCACTTGTGTAAGTCCAAGAGTCCAAAAGCTGAAAAACCTGGAGTCCAATATTCCCGGGCAGGAAGCATCCAGCACTGGAGAAAGATGAAGGCCAGAAGACTGAGCAAGTCTGGACGTTCCCCATTCCTCTGCTTTTATTCTAGCTGCACTGGCAGCTGAGATGGTCCCCAACCAGATTGAGGGTGGGTCTACCACTCCCAGTCCACTGACACAAATGTTGATCTCCTTTGGTAACACCCTCACAGAAACCCCTAGAAACAATACTTTGCATCCTTCAATCCAATCAAGTTGACACTCAATTATTAATCATCACGAAGAGGAAGGAGAGGTGGTTTGGAGAAGGGTTTTATAAAGTTTGACAAAAGTAATGTGTTTTGTTTTAACACTTGTCTAGAATCACTTCTCTGAAAAAACATATATATTCTACAAGTAATGTTAACAATATAAAATGAAGACATTCATAATTACAATAATTTCAGATCTAGCTCTGTTAACTATAATCTTTAAGAAACTTATGCATATAAATATATAAATGTAGAAAAATTCTAACAAAACTAATGGCCTGTTTATACAGGTTGTTCTGCTACTTGCAATTTTTATTGAACGTATCGTAGACAATTTTCATATCACTAGTTCTTAAGATATTCTTAATTCATGGAAAGACAACCCTTTGTTGAATGAACCCCTTGCCTATACACATTCACCTTTTCCTTAGCTGTTTGCTACTACAAACAGCTCTGTCCTAAACTTTTGTAGCCTGTGAGCACAGCTTTGCAAGTCTGCATTTCCTAAGAACAAATTTATAGAAGACAAGTTCTGAATTAAATTGTTATATACTTCAGATAAGTGACACTTTTTGTATCTTTAATGAATTATCTATTGTCTAGATCTCATTTTTATTTCTTTTTATTGATTAGAGAACATGTTTATGTAAAAAGTTAATCATGATTGTACATACTGAAAATACTTGAGCTAGTTTTTTTGAAGTTTTTTTTTTTACAACTGTTTTAATTTGTATATGGAAACATCTATCCATATTTACTGATTTCCTTCTTTGGTGATAGTAACATAAAAAGCACTTTCACATCTTAATACTCAATTATTTTAAAGTTTAAAAATTGTGATTCATTTTGGTATAAAATATCTAAACATTTTACTTTATCTGGTTATTAAAAATTATATTCCTATTTTTGTTACTAAATTCTGCTATGAAATGTGGTTGGTTTCCAGACTTATTTTTCATTTATCTGTTTATCTGTACCAACATACTTTTTTAATCTTTGAAGCTGTAAAAACATTTTATCATCTAGTAAGATAACCTCTGATTAGACCTTTGTTACTTTCAAAAATTACTCTATAATTTTTTTGAAAGAAATGTAGTTTACTTTAAATATTTGGAAGATCTATTGAAATTGTACTGAAGTTGAAGCTTAATTCAAAAAAATATTTTTACAGTATTGTATCTTTCCTTCCAGAATCATACAGCATTACTTTTATTTACATAAACAATAGACATGTAAACCTGCAAATATATTTATCTAAAGTTTCGTAAAGATCTGTAAAAATACACATCTGTAAATACATGTATGTAAAGTTTTATAGACTTCTTTGACTAATACATTGCTTTGACCAACACGTTTTCTTATTTCATAATATTTTAAATTATTGCTACAGCAAATAGAATTTTTTTTTGTGTTCTAAGTAGTTTTTGCTAATCTATGGAAAGCTTTAGAGTTCTACACTTTGTAACTAAATATTACTGTTTTATTGTAAACTCTAAATTTTTTTCAGCTCACTAAGTTTTTGGGGTAGACAATGTTATAATTTGTAAGTAATGATATTTTGTCACTTTAATGTTTATATCTGTTTTTATTACCCTGTTTCATCAGTTAGAACTTTAGAAACTTTTTGAATAATAGCAGTGATGGCAGGTATGTTTTGTTTCAGAATTTGAGAATGCCTCTAGAGTGGTGTAATCAAACCAGGTGTATGTAGTTCGGAAAAGATTTATCTTTTATTCATAATTTATTCTGAAATTCTTTTCACTTTATTGGTTTTAATGGATTTCAACTTGATGAAATGCATTCACATCTATTAAGTCATACTATTTCTCTCCTTTGACCTACGGATGGGATAAATTATATTTTTTATTTTTCTAATGGTAAGTCCATCTTGTCCACCTGGAGAAAACTTCCCTTGGCCATTATTGGATTAGTCCGTTTTCACGCTACTGATAAGACATACCCCCGAGACTGGGCAATTTACAAAAGAAAGAGGTTTAATTGGACTTACAGTTCCGCATGGCTGGGGAAAGCCACACAATCAGGGCAGAAGGTAAGGAGGAGCAAGTCCCATCTTACATGGAATACAGCAGGCAAAGAGAATGAGGAAGATGTAAAAGCAAAAACCCTTGATAAAACCCTCAGCTCTCATGAGACTTACTCACTGCCATGAGAACAGTATGGGGAAAACCACTCCTATAATTCAATTTTTATTCCACTGAGTTCCTCCCCACAATATGTGGGAATTATGGAGATAAATTCAAGATGAGATTTGGGTGAGGCCTCAGAGCCAAACCATACCATTGATGTATCAATCTTTTGATATGGTATAGGATTTTATTTGCTAATATTTTGCTTAGCGTTTTTGCCATTGTTTACAGATGTGTAATGTATGTGTGCATGTGTGTATAAACACGTGCAATGTATACATGCATATGTGTACAAACACATGTGCGTTGTTCGGTATCAACTTTTTATGCCAGTTATAAAAAAAGAGCCAAAAAGCTTTGTATCTTTCTATGATCTGGAACAATGTAGACTGCAGAGAAATGTGACTGTCCTTTGAAGTTTTGGTAGAGCAACCCATAATACTCTCACTGATACTGCTTTGTATTTCCAGTCAATTTCTCCAACATTAATAAAAACTTTCTATTATCCTTTAAGTTTTTATCAAGCACCTACCACGCTGAAGCCAGCAGAGACAGAAAATGGTCAGTTTGTCCACATAAAGATGGTCCACAATACAAAGCAATGCATTCCAAGTCCAAGTGAGTGGAGCACACAAGGCATTTCATTGGAATTCAAAAGGTTGAGCAAATATTGGCCTCCTTGGCTTGAAAAGTTTATTGTTGCTGCTGTTGTGTGTTTTCTTTTGTTTAGTTTTTCTCTGAATGAGGAGGGATTTGAATTGAATCTCAGGATAGCCTCAGTTGCAGTGCTGAGAGCACTTTAGTTGTAAATATGTACTACTATTTGGGATATCGACATGTGTACTGGGGCACTAAAGGGCATTCTGGCAGGAACAGAGAAGGCACATTAGGGATGTAATGTTAGAAAGATTGGTGTCAAATGCCCAGGGAACCTGTAATGCAGTGCAACTCTTCCATCTCCAACAACTTAAATATTTCTGTCCATAGTTCTAATGGAAAACTTCAGTTCACTGACATCTGATGTCAAAGGTTCAAACAGATAACCTGCAAACTCCCAATTTTTTTGACCCTATGAACTTCTGAGTTTCTATAGCTCTATTGTGTCCCCTGGCCTCTGGAGTTGGGCACAATTTGACCCAGGACTTGGAAAATGAAGTTATTTTTAGTTTATTCTGTCTAGTCCATTTCTCTGTTATGGATTTCCAACTCTTTGCTAGCCAACAACAATAATAGTGGTTTGTATAAGTCACGTAAGAGAAAGGCACATCTATATCTTATGAGTCTATTTACAAAGGGAATTATAGAAGATGTCTGCTAGGAAAAAAATCACCTAAGTCAAGACAGTGAATGTGCCATTAAGTCATTTTTTCATCCCTCAGAACCTGGCAGGGAATTGTTCCCCATGGTGCATTTTCCTGCTTCTCTTGCAGCCAGGTTTTAAACATCTTAAGCTATAGCAGTCCCCTCCCCTCCTCTGAGCAGTGACTATACTGCCTCATAAATCTCTTTGGTAGGAATTCTTTCCAACATACCTCTAGGTCCCTTGTGATGGATTTTTTTTTTCTGCCCCTGGGAGGGCCTGTAGTTGCCTCATGTGCTAAAGGAAAGACATCAGGAATTGGATCTGTACAAACATCAGAAACGGAGTCTGTTGCTATTCTTTACTTTAATTTGACAACATTAAATCTTATGGGATGCATCTCTGACATTATTACAGCAATTTCTGTGTCAATTAGTTGGGAATTTTGGTTACATTTCATGAGAGCAGGAAACTTTTACATTTTGTTCAACCCTAAAAACCCAGAGTCTAAAAAAAGCCTGCCAAATAGTCAGTGCCTAATAAATGCATGTTAAATGCCTGGAAGAATGAATGGATGGCCACTGATCAGGCACAATATTATGCCCAGTGGAATGCTAATGAAGGAAACATGACTGTTGTCCACAGAAAACTGTCTAACTGGGGAGGGAAGATTCCTGTTAGAAACTAAGCAAATCTGTATGTAATCGGGTTAAAAGCTGTGTTGCAGACTCAGGCTGTGGCCATAAAGTGTGATGTTAATGGAGGTGAGTGTACTAAGTTGCTCCTTGGTTGATGAACAGGTTTTCAACTGCCAGAGGAGGGTAAATCCACAGAAAAGATCACTTGTCTTTCTGCTTCTCTCCATAACTACTTCTATAAACACACCTCCATCATCTGCAGGTTTACCTCCCTTGGTTAATCCATAATTCCTGGGGATCTGTTTACTACCACAAGAACAGTATGAGGAAACCACCCCCATGATTCAATTATCTCCACTTGCCACCCCCTTTGGCAAGTGGGGATTATTATAATTCAAGATGAGATTTGGGTGGGGACACAGCCAAAGCATATCAGGATCCTTCTCTGTCTCGGTCACAGTGGCTTGTTTCCATGGATTAATAGCTGGATTTCTGGCTATGATTTCATTTGAATAAAGACTAACGCATTCTCAGTCCTCAGGTTCTAAACAGAGATCCTCAGTAATTATGTTTGTTCTCCTGCTGCTAATAAAGACATACCCAATTACCTTGAGGTTTCTAGGTGGGTGGGATGGTGACACAAATTGCAGGAGGCTAAGAGGAAGAAGTATATGAACTAAAGATTGGCTTGTTATACAGACTAAAAAGTCAGCAGCCCTCAGTAAAATAGATAATAGTATAGGCATGGTGTCAGCTAGTTATTCTTTGCTATTAAGATTCCTGGGGAGAAGATTCATAAAAATTGAGTTCCTTTTGGAGGATCCATTGTTAAGCAGACAAAGGCAGTTGCCCCTCCCCAAGAACCCTCAGTTTGAAGTAACCATACCGTAAATGACATGTTTGGGAGTGGTGTTTCTTGAACTCATTCAGAAGTGATTGCTCACATGGCAGGTATGATTTGGGGTACCATCCATTGCCCTAATCTATCTCCTGCCTCAATTTGTCCTAAAGCTGAGAACTCTCACATTAGATATCAGTTTCTAAAGAACCTCATTATTTAGAAAATATTGCCAGGAGAAGTTAGGCAATACGTTTTTGTTACTCATTAACCCTTTTGCCTGCATTATTTCATCAACTTAGCCATCCAGTTACTTAGACTTTAAAGAAATGGGATATACAAAATGCAAATAATTCTGATTGCTTTTGTTATGGAGTGACTTGTGTTACTGAAAGCACCTTTGCAAAAATTGACAGTGAAAATATCTAGCATAGGAAAATTATGACAGTGGAAAAAATCCTACCCAACTGATTGCATCATGCTTCTAACCTCCAAGCTGTCTTTGTTCATTCTTGGAGTAAGCCAAGCTAACTTGCAGAGGAATTTCTAGTTTAACTTTGAAACAAAAGATAAGCTACTCCCAAGAACAAACCCTCTTCTTGCTTGGAAACCTAAAACACCTTTGTAAAACTAACAAATTAGCCACGAGTCTCAAAATTGTGGCCCAGGGATTATGTACCCAGAGGTCAAGATTCCTAACCTCCTCAATTGCTCTATAGGTAGCATTACTATTATAAAAACCTAACATTGGTGTTCAAGATATTTTTCAGACCCTGCATTCTAATGCCCAGCTAGACCAGTAAACTGGTTTAGCTAGTTTTGTGATCCCACCCAGGAAATGAAAACAGCAAGAAGAGAGCTTCAACCACCTGTGCTTTCACCCTTGACTCAACCAATCAGCATTCCCCATTCCCTAGTCCCGTCTACCAAATAATCCTTAAACAAAAAAAGTAGTCTTTTAATCTTGGCTGATATGAGTAATAATAAACCACCCCCCGCCCGCCCCCATCCTCCTGCGTGGTCAGCCCTGCAATTAGTGAACTATTTATTGCAAAAATCTGCTATTTTCAGTGCATTGGCTTTTCCGGGTAGTGGACAAGAAGAACCTGTCAGGTAATTATGTTCTCTAAAAACTCATATATTGAAGCTGTAACCCCCAACGTGACTATTTGGAAACAGCTCCTTTAAAGAGGTAATTAAGATTAAATGAGGTCATATGAATGGGTCCCTAATCCTATAGGAAAAGAGATGTCAGCAGTGTGCAAACACAGAGGAAAGGAAAGGCTGCGTGAAGACACAGAAGTCATCCATCTGCAAGCCAAGGAGATTGGGCTCAGGAGAAACCAGCCCCACAGACACCTTGACTTGGAATTTTAGCTTCCAGAACAGTGAGAAAATATATTTGTTTAAGTCACCCATTTTGTGGTATTTCCCTATGACAGCTCTTACAAATTAATACATGTTTTACTTTTATTTTGTAATATATTTGTATTACTAAACTTTTAGGATAAGCTTCCTTCAACATGTCTCCTTTTACCAGTTCCTGTCTTCTCCAAATACAGAGATCAAGGATGTGTAGCTCTCCTGGAACCCCCTTTAGTCATCCATACTACAGTACTTACTACATTGGGTTGGAAATTTCTTATTCACCTACCTGGTTGCCTTAAGTTGAAACTTGTTAGTGACAAAAACTATTTTCTGTGTTGGGCTGTTCTGGCATTGCTATAAAGAAAGACCTGAGACTGGGTAATTTATAAGAAAAGACGTTTAATGGGCTTACAGTTCTGTAGGCTATACAGGAAGCATGGAGTCGTCTGTCTCTAGGGAAACTTCAGAAAGCTTTTATTTATGGTAGAAGGCAAAGTGGGAGCAGGCACTTCACATAGCAAAAGCATGAGTCAGAGAGATGGCAGGGGAGGTGCCACATCTTTTTAAAGAACCAGATCTCAAGTGAACTCAGAGTAAGGTCTCACCACCAAAAAGATGGCCCAAGCCATTCATGAAGGATCTACCTCCATGATCCAAACACCTCTGACCAGGCCCCACCTCCAGTATTGAGGATTACATCTCAACATGAGATTTGGGCAGGGACAAATATCTGAACTGTAACATGTTCACTGGTTTATTGCTGTTTCACAAAGTACACATCATATGGTATACACTCGAGAACATGGTTGAATTTATGTATGTACTGAACTTATGTAAATGATTGTTTATGGGAGGATTATTACGTAGATTTTGAGAGATTTTCTAAAATTCTTTGTTTTCCTCCAAGGACTCATAGACTGCACTCTGTGTACTTATTTTCCTCAGTAATAGGCTTGAAATGGGAGAAGATTCTACTGGGGAAATTACAATGCTCTATTTGAAGTTGTATAAAATCAATAAGTTAGTGTTCATATAGTCTTATACAACTGTTCCATGTTCATGTCTTTTTTTTCATGTCATATATCCCTGGTTAAAATCTCTGGAAGCCACAGGATGGCATTAAAGAAACAGTCTAATTCTCTAGGTCGGCATACATGGCTACTCATGAAATGGTTCCTCCCTAATTTCTTAGGTAGTTTCTACCGCTCTTTGCTTAGTTGTTCCATAGTCATCATACACCTTTCTTGGAATATATCACATCACATCTTTAAGAAAGCACAATTCCCTTGTTTTGTCTATGCAGAAAACTTAATTCACATTTTAAAACTCAGCCCAGCAGTTATTTTTGTGTGTGTGAAGCCTTGAGGATAATGCAAATCAGTTTGTCTTTCACTCCATTTTTTCATAGAACTCTCAATATTTATTGAATGTTACTCTTGACATTGAGTTATAATTTCATGCAAATACCAATCCCAAAAAGTTCACACAAGCACCAATTAACACTACCACTGACTAAGAAACAACTGTCAAGTAATTTAATAGAAGTAGATAATGAATTCTGCCCCAGATCTCAACTGATATCACAGACTGGTCTCTTCTCTCTTCATTACCTTTATGGTTTTCCTCTTTAAAAAAGAACCGCTTGAACATGGGAGTCGGAGGTTGCAGTGAGCCAAGATTGTGCTACTGCACTCCAGCCTGACGACAGAGCTAGACTCCATCTCAAACGACGACAACAAACTGGGTTAACTGAATGCTCATCTTCATAACACATTTTGATGACAAATGTTAGGTAGTTTTTCCATTGCAACATTGGTTCATTTTCTTCATTCTTCAAATCCTGTTCTTTCCCACTCCATGGTAATTGGAGAGAACATTATATCATGTTCACAAGCAATATACTTTCCAAATGTGGTTTCTGCCCACAATTCAGAGATGCTAATTCTCAGACATCTCACCCAGTTATTTTACCTGTGTCTTACGGTATTTTAGTTCCTTATGACAGGAATCAACTACCTTGAAAAATTCTGAAATATACTTGATGTTTCTGACATCATGAACCCCAAGATAGTGCTTTGATTTATGCAAGCCTTCCAAAATGTCCAATACAAATATTAGAACTAAAATTTTATAGAACCTGTATATAAAATATGGGAAAACTGCAGGAAAATATCTCAAGGTAAAAGAGAATACAATGCCATTAACAGCTATTCTTATTTAACAAATAAGTTCATGTTTTGCAATAATCCCAAAAAACCCTCAATCTCTTGTTCTGGTTCCAACAGAGTTCATCTTAACTCCCTTTTCATTGCTTTCATTTAAGAGCCCCTTAGTCAGACATGCATCTGCAAATAAGACCTGTCTGCTTCCACACTGGTTTTAGCTTAACTTCACCTGCAAAATAAAGTTAAATCCCATCAGCAATTCATTGCCTTCAGATTCTGAACTGAAACAAAATTTTAAGCCTGGGACTTTGTAGCTCATCCCAATTTTACCTGTGTACACTGTGCTTCACCCTACCTGGGCTGCTTGAAATTCTCCAGACATATCATAGATCTTCATGCCTCTAGGCTTCATTTTGTTCATGCTGTTTTCTCATGTCTGAAATGTCCTATAATCAGACCATGCCTACTCATTCTCAGGGTTCAACCCAAATGCCATCTCCATGAATTCACTTCTTTCACATGCAAAATAAACTGATTGTTCTCAGAACTGTCACAACACTGCACATAGCTTTTTTTTTTTTTTTTTTGGAGACAGAGTTTAGCTTTTGTTGCCCAAGCTGGAGTGCAATGGCGCGATCTCAGCTCACCACAACCTCTACCTCCCAGATTCAAGCAGTTCCCCTGTCTCAGCTTCACGAGTAGCTGGGATTACAGGTATGCGCCACCACGCCCGACTAATTTTGTGTTTTTAGTAGAGACGGGCTTTCTCTATGTTGATCAGGCTAGTCTTGAACTCCCGATCTCAGGTGATCCGCCCACCTCGGCCTCCTAAAGTTCTGGGATTACAGGCATGAGCCACTGTGCCTGGCCACACATAGCCCTTTGTTCCTTGTTTTATCAGGTGATGTGCTGACATTTTCATACTGCCTCCACCCTCCTTACCCCACCTACAATCGCCTCTCAAGGGGGTGAGTGCTGCATTTAATGTCTAACCGTCCACATTGTATTTTTCTTCTGTAAAAGAGTTTCATTGTACTCCATGTGACCTATGTTGGCTATAAGAACTGAGTTAATCTGAGTAATTTTCAAATGTTTTTGAAACAATCTAAAAATATTTAAAGGAAAAAGATTGAGAACTTTTGGATGTAAAGATTTATTCTGTTCACAATCTCAAGAAAAAGTTAGTTCTCAGATATTTTAGATAAAATAACAGCATAAATCTTTAAAGAGATTTTGAAAACTAAAAGCAAATATCTTTCCCATTTTAACAAATGGGATGGGCCAGGTGTGGTGGGTTATGCCTGTAATCCCAGCAGTTTGGAGGCCAAGGCAGGTGGATCACCTGAAGTCAGGAGTTTGAGACCAGCCTGGCCACCATGGTGAAACCCCATCTCTACTAAGATACAAAAATTAATTGGGCATGGTGGCATGCACCTGTAATCACAGCTACTAAGGAGGCTGAGGCTGGAAAATTGCTTGAACCTGGGAGGCAGAGGTTACAGTGAGCCGAGTTCATGCCACTGCACTCCAGCCTGGGTGACAGAGCAAGACTCCATCTCCGGGGGGGGGGGGGGGGGGAAGGATGATATGAACTGTCTTCGTAAATTTTCAAAAATGAGAGCTTTTCTGTGACTCTTCAAACTCAAGTTTTTAACAGCTTAAAGACAATAGCAAATTTGCATTGGAGGAACCCTAGGACCAGAGTCTACTTTATACAATTCAGAAGAGCATAAGTGAGCAAGACAGAGTTCACAAGAAGGTTTAAAAAAAACTAAAAAACAAATATTTATGTGTGAGCCTATTGAGAAAAGTAATATGGGGACATTACCTTTTTACATAAGGTCAACATTGATCTGGTCTAACAGAGCAAGTCTTTCCATTGAGAAGTAAAATTCAGAGACCCCAAGAAGTAACAGTCTAGGGGTCAAAGTGACTGAAAGAAAACATGCAATGAAAATCACTTTTCAAAGGCTCTGCGGAGTTCTTCAGAAAATAAATTCGTTCATCTTTAACCAGCATTTTGCAAACTTACTTAAACTTGGAACATTATTTTTCAGCAAAGCAATCTACGCAGCTGGGTTTAGGCAATTCTACCTGCCAGAGCTCCCCTGATAATTACTTTAACCAGATCCTATGTGTCTGTGAACGTGAGGAAGATGATCTGCCCTAGGACCAGAGAAGATGTCTGAATGCCTTGGACATTTCCTTAAGGTTTGACAAGGCATAAGGAGTTGAGTTCTTACTCAAGCCCTACTCTTTCAAGCTGAGTGAGACCACCCTCATGTGCTATTAGCTCTTATGCTGAAGTTTGAAGGCAAAGGAAAAAGACAAAGAGGATTAAACATCAGAGAAAAGAGAGAAGAATGGAATACGAAGATGAAGAAATGCCTTAAAAACTAGACACCAACAATAAAACATTAAAAAAAATCTCTGCCAGATGTAGCCAGCTAAAGTCAAACTGAAGTTTCACTTGCAGTCATTTGATCTGTCATATCAAAACATTTTCAATACCATCTACCCAATACAGCACTAAATTCTGGACTGCCATTAATGTCAACCCATTTATAATTTTGGCCCGCAGCACTACAAAAAGGCAGATGACAGCCTACTATTTCACACCTGCTGTTGAAATGAATAAAAATAACCAAAACCCATAAAAGCAGAGGCAAAAGAAAGGGGAAAAAATAAAGTCAACAATAAGGTTGGAGAGAATTCCCTGCCTGCCTTGAGTTTTGAATACTAGGATTCGACGGATGTGTCCTTTACAAATATAAAAGCAGTTTTCCAGATGGGGAAACTGACCTGCCTGGGAATAAATTCCTCTTTTTGGTTGGCATTATTTTACCCACCTATTGGATTTAAATGACTTATCTCTTTCCACATTCTATCACATTCGTTTTGGTCTAAATAAGGATGATACATACTGCCTGTAACATTTCTTCATGAACTTTGTCATATATGGTGTTGGAAAATTTATGATGGACCTATGTTCTCTGAAAGGTTGGAACTATTTCTGTACTCTTTTAGAGGTTGTTTACTGTTTTCCCCTAAAAGTGTGCAGTACAACATGAGGACCATTGACTATTCAACATTGATGTGAATTCTGATTTTGTTTTCTCTAATCACCCAACCATAAGTGAAATGCTAAATGCAACCCTAAATAATTAGATGCTCTGGTTGTTAATCCTTAAGTTTGTTTGATCTAGCCAAGTGTAGTTATGATAAATGTATAAGGTACCTGTCCTAAGTGTAGATAAGATCCCTACTTTTATTATAATACTAAGATAATATTTACCATTTTTGTTGTCTTGATATTTTCACAAGCAGTAGCAAAGCAATTGGTGGGTAAAACTGCTGCTACTTAAAGCAAGTAAACATTTTTGTATTTATATTATCTAATATCAGTTGAAATCTCAAATTATTCATGAATCTATTATTTGGCCAGTTCAAGAACAAAGAATTTTTCAGAACAGTAAGACTATTAATACAGCACAAATCCAGATTAGCTAGAATGATATTGTATGGAAATTTCCACTCAGATGAAAACCAAAACCACAACCCTGAAAACAAGTCCCATGCACACACCATTCTAAAAGTCAAGTGCCATGCATGTCATCTTCCTTCAGCTTATCTTTAGAGAAGATGAGGAATTTAGAGAAAATTTACTTAGCTGTGTGATTTCAATCATGGGAGAGAGTGTTACAACATTTTATTTTCTCCCTCTTTTAGGAAGGTATGTTTCAATGTCCAACTCTTTGTAGAGATTGATGGTGCCTACCAAAGACTGCATTTCATTCCCCAGTTAAACATTTGCTGAGGCCTAGTTCTAGCTGATCTGACTATTGGCTAGTTTGAGCAGAAAAAGAATTGGAGAAAATCTGTAGGGCAAAGAGAAAGCACCCATGCACTCATATTAGTATTGTACCAGAGGTGTACGAAGTGAATTTCCCTTGTACCAACTTAATACGGCAAACTTAAGTAGACTTAATATGACCCATATATATCCCATCCAAAAGATATCTCTTCCACTGGAAGATGCCCCAATGGCAAAGAGTCTTTGTATATTGAAGGGGTCTTTGAAAATAAAATGGAAAATGTATATTTGAAAAAATGCATTGATTTTAAATTTGTTGCTCCAAAATAAACTTTTACCAGTTTGAGTCACTAAGAAGCATAAGACATCACTTTGAAAAGAGCTCCTATCAGAAATATGAATTCTGCTAAAATTGAAGCAAGAATAAACATCAAATTCATGGGGAAACTTGGGTGGAAAAATGGTGAAATCACTGATACTTTATGAAAAGTTTATGGGAACAATGCCCCAAAGAAATGAGCAGTTTCTGTATGAATAATTCATTTTAAGAAAAGACAATGTTGAAAAATGAAGCCTATAGCCACAGAACATGCACATCAATTTTCATTGAGAAAATTAATCTTATTTGTACCTTACTTGAAGAAAACCAATGATCAACAGCAGAAACAACACCCAACACCATAGACATCTCAGTTGGTTCAGCTTACACAATCCTGACTGAAAAATTAAAGTTGAGCAAACTTTCCACCCAATGGGGTGCCAAGACCATTGAACTCAGGTCAACTTCAGACAAGAGCCCTCATTGGAAATTTTAAATAAGTGAATCGAGTTCTTGATGAAACATTTCTTCAAAGAATTATAACAGGAGATGAAATATGGCTTAATCTTGAAGACAAAACACAAAGCAATGGCTATGAAGAGGTGGATGTGGTCTAATCAAAGCAAAAGCAGACCATTCAAGAGCAAAGGTCATGGCAATAGTTTTCTGGGATGTTCAAGGAATTTTGCTTATTGACTTCCTAGGAGGTGAAAGAATGATAACATCTGCTTAGTAGGACAGTGTTCTGAAAAAGCCACAGCTTGGCAGAAAAATGCCTGGGTAAACTTCACCAGAGAGTTCTCCTCCACCATGACAATGCTCCTGTTCATTCCTCTCATCAAACAAGGGCAATTTTGCAAGAGTTTCAATGGGAATTTATTAGGCATCTACTTTATATTCCTGATTTGGCATCTTCTGACATTTTTCCCCCTAATGTTATAAATATCCTTAAAGGGCACCCATTTTTCTTCAGTTAAGAATGTAAACAAAACTGCGTTGACATGGCTAAATTCTCAGGACTCTCAGTTCTTTGAGGATGGGCTAAATGGTTGGTATGATCACTTACAACTGTGTCTTAAACTTGATGGAACGTATATTGAGAAATAAAGTCTAAACATTTATTTTTTAATTATTATCTTTTAATTCCAGTTTTTCACAAACCTTTTGAAGTCTCTCTGTATTACCCAGGATTAGGAGTGGTGAGGAGCTAAGCCATAGTGGACATCTTCTACATCAGGAAATGCATCTCTTTTAGGACTTAGCATGTGCTCCTCTGAACCGCAATTGAATGCCACTTAGAGATTCTCTACAAGGTCATGATTATGTAAGGGATACTTGATCTTTTCCACCGATTTCCCAGGAATCCACCACCAGAGGAGAAAGAAGAAACAAAAGGAGGAGGTAGAAAGGCAGATCCTATTCTCTAAAAATGCTCCCTAAGGGAGTGGGTTGTGTTTCAACTACCAAAAGGAGACTTGGCTAATCCTCGGAAATACTTCTGTATCGTTAAGAGAAAGAAAAATTTGACAGTGCAGTTGAAGACAAGGATCAGAAAAAAATATATTTCAAATTTGTTGCCCCACCCTGTTTAGACTCCAATCTATCTTTAGTAAACTTAGTTTGACTCTTTATTAAAATAGACAATGTATCTCAGAAGATGAGATCATTTGCCTTTTTTCTAATACATAAAAATGTCTTCTTGCATACAATGCTAGGTGAGAAATGTCTACAAAGCAGCATTTTGATATTTATTGTCTTCCATATGACCAATCATATCTTTTCTGAATCTCACTAATTCCAGTTGTACTAGTGTTTTTGTTTTCATGTCAATGATGTTACAATGAATGTTTGTACCTGCAAATAACCAATACGCTATATTGGACTATGTGCTGTCAGAATTCTCTAATTAAAATGAATTGGTCTCTGAAACACTCATCCTTGGCACAGATAGGAAAATCTGTCAACAAAGCATACGATTTGTAGGATACAGGAAAATTTCAAGAAGAGTAATGTTATCATCATCCATCATTACCTAGGGAACATCTAGAGGCAGTATACAATATTTGTCCACTGAGTGAACAGTAGGATGCCTTGACTTTCCTGAATTAACTATTTTAGGTGCCATCTTTCTGAAAACTAGATTACCCTGCAAGTTTCCGGCAGATTGAAGCCGGGTATGTGAAAACCATGAAATTAAGGGAATGGTAACAGCGAGCTTCAAAGCTATTTAGTGTAAACTTCATAATTCATTGGTGAATGAATTCAGGTACGGATAAGTGGAATGATTTCTCCAAGGTTTAGAGGATGGTAATTTAGGTCTTCTATTTGCAGTCTAGTCTTTTTCCACTCAGATTCCAGTTCCTAAAAACATCTATTTACCCAAGGCACATTTCCAAGTCTGAGTGTAAGGAACTTAGTTGAAAATGGGGACCAGGAAGATTTTCTTTCATTGTGAAAGAACAAGAACAGTGACTGAATCAGTAATCCTTCTCTCCTTCTGGGAAGAAACTAGAGGACTGTTGGACATGACAGATAAAAATAGCAAGTGTCAAAGAATGGGCATCTAGGACACAGTCAAAATATCAGTCCACGAATCCTCCTAATTGTATATAATGGCACTTGCTTGGAACAATGGAAAGTTTCTAAGAACCATGGTCTCCACTCAGGCTATGATCCACAGGTATGGAATAATCTCAATATGAAAGAACAAAGATGACCAATTGGAATGGATTATTATTCTGGGAACTCTTAGGATCTGATAGCTCAAAACATGAAAACTATAGGCTCATATTTGTAATACCCTGCATAACTGGATAGTTTGTAACAGATGCCAGTGGGAAACGGGATCAGTAAGGGTTGGTGAGAAAAAAATTATTAGGGAGTAGATTGGTTGTTATTGTCAGAAGAGATTTGATTGGCAAAGTTTAAAAACTGGACTGTTGCTGAAAGAGTAAATTTAAGACTGAGTTATACATGAAACTTGGGGCAGACCAGTTGATTTTGGGGTAAAATAGAGAAGTGGACCCAGAATGAACAAATGCATAAAGGCAGCCATGTTGTTGGGTAACAGTGGGTTTATCAAATATTGACAAACATGAAATGATTGTAATCAGTCACTGTCAAAAGAGAACAGGTCCCCTCCTCTCTTTTACAAATGATCCAATTAAAGGAAACATGTTGGCTATAAAAGTCAAAATCAACAATGCACTATACACTGACAACTCATCCAACATATAAAATCAATAGTGCATTCTGCTACCATCCAGCACAAAGCGACAGTAGCAACTTCCCCACCTCTTTAGTCAAATCTGACACTGGATCAATCGATCAAAACTCAGTCCTTACTGAGCAGGGCTTCTGAAGAGTACAGACTGCATTATACTTCTATACTTCCCATTTTATTTTGATAATTTTTAACTTAAAGGCAAAATACTTGAGAATTTTCTGTTGACACATAGAATGTTTCTTTATATAATCACCATACAATTTGACACTGACTATATTTACAGCAAGATTATAAAAATACTGTAGGGCTAGAGATGCAAATGTCATTGAATGAGGAACTGTAATTTTAGTTCTGTCTCCATACCCTGGCTTTGTGCAAGTCCTCCATTCAGTATGACAAACAAGACATATATGGCTCTAATTAGTCATCAGACTTGCACTAGAACTAAAAATAATCTGAAAGGAGGGAACTGAGCAAGGACTGGAGACGGAACAAATTGTGAGTTTGACAGAAGCAAAACCAATTGACAGCTTCATATTTGGTGAACTGTGCAGAAGGCAATAAAATGGAATCTGGCTCTGACTCCATGTATCTTATAACCTTGAGTAAGTCACTTCTCCGGATCTCAAAGTCTTTAAGGAATAGGCTCAATGAACGGCAATAACCATGCAAGCACTAAGCTTTAGATTCAGTTGTCAAAGTATTTTTAAACTTTTTCCCCTCAAGATCTACAGTCAAATTTTCTATCATGACACTGCATAATAAAACTAAAATTCATAAATATTTGTTTACCAGTATGTTCAATTATCTCTAATCTTTTCTGTTCTGTTCATTTTTATTTTTTTATTTATTTTTTGAAACAGTCTCGCTCTGTTGCCAGGCTGGAGTGCAGTGGTGCGATCTAGGCTCACTGCAGCTTCCCCCTCCCTGCTTCAAGAGATTCTCCTGCCTTAGCCTCTCCAGGAGCTGGGATTACAGGCACATGTCACCATGCCCAGCTAATTTTTGTACTTTTAGTAAAGCCAGGGTTTCACCATGTTGACTAGGATGGTCTAGATCTCCTGACCTCATGATCCACCCAACTTGTCCTCCCAAAGTGCCGGGATTACAGGTGTGAGCCGCCACACCTAGCCTCATTTTTATTTAATAAATGCTGAACATGTCTGTATATGGGTCAGAACCTACAGCTTGACAGTTTCAGGGTTCTTGGCTTCTCTTGCTCCCATCCTTCCCTCTCATCCCTTGCATGTACCTGCCTCCTTTTTCACTTCCTTCAAGCATCTCTGCTCTCAATACTAAATGCTGATTTCCTGTATTTAGCTGAATTTGTATTTTTCTTCAAATAATCTACATTTCTCCACCCCAGAAGACTAGTGCAATCCAAAGACCCTCAGCTGCTCAGGAAATACTTATTCAGTTAACTCACTAATTCCTTATCCTCTTTGAGAATAGGAATCATGTGACCAAAAAAAGGCCATCTATTACCTAGATTTGTGAAAATGTTGGATAATATAAAATAACATCGTTTAAAAGTTCACAAGTTAGAATATGTTCATAATTTTAAGTAAAATTAGAGATAGTACATTTTATAGAGAGAATTAAGTTACAATTATCTCTCAGTATACATGGGGGATTGGATCTTCCCTGGCACCCAAATCTATGCACACTCAAGTCCCATGGTCAGCCCTGTGAAACCCAGATACACATAAGGTCAGCCCTCTTCATATGCAGGTTTCCAATCCTGAGAATCTATCTGACTATGGCTGAAAAAATATCTGTGCATAAGTAGACCCACACACCTCGGATCCATGTTGTTCGAGAGTCAACTGTAAACGCAAGTACAAAAAAGACGGGAAGGGAAAGTTCAAATATAGTAATAGCCTTTTACCTCTTAGTAGGGAGTTCCCAGGCAGTTTTTTTTTTTTTGTTTTTTGTTTTTTGTTTTTTGTTTGGACAGAGTTTTGATCTTGTCGCCCAAGCTGGAGTGCAGTGGCGCGATCTTGGCTCACTGCAACCTCTGCCCAAGCAGCTTTTAAATTTATTTTTTGTACTTTATTCTGCTTTTCAAATTACGTTTCTTAAAATGTGCTGCTCTGATAGAGAATGGAATTATTGAAATCCTGAGAACAAAAGACAAAATATGCCAGAAAGTTTTCTAAAATGATTTGGAGTAGTATGTCATTGTACATTGTGTTTTTTAATATACATGATACTTTCTTAAAAACAATTGATGAGATTCTTGTCTCTTTTAAAGCCAGTTTCCTTTGTATTTCTTAAGGGATCCAGTACTAAGATTGTATTGTTGCCAGTATAGTATTTTTCCTACAACCTAACAATCTAAAATGAATCAAAGCCTGACTGCTACTTCTTTCTCTGTATTTCTCATGTTAATATTTATAAGTCATGGATATAACTTATTTATAGAAGACTGACCATGTGTCAGGCGTTGTTTCTTCTGTATGCATGTGATCTTATTACTCCCCACAACTATCCAAGAAGGATTTGCTATCAGTATTCCATTTTTATGGATGAGGAAACTGGGTGTTAAAGATTAAATAATCATTTCAATGGTGGAACCCTAACTTGAATCTGAGCAATCACAAAAAAACTCTCACTTTAGAGGTTGTTGTATTTAATCTATGAAGTACAATCAGCTTCATAACTTTGTACATGAGAAAAGGAGGCAAAGACATAGCAAGAGAATAGGTTGTAGAGGGTGTAGTTGTGATGTATATTTAGAAGTCCTCAGCCAGGCACAGTGGCTCACACCTGTAATCCTACCTAGCACGTTGGGAGGCTGAGATGGGAGGATCACTTGAGACCAGGAGTTCAAGACAAGCCTGGGCAATACACTGGGATCCCATCTCTACAAAAATTTTAAAATATTAGTCAGGCATGGTAGCATGTACCTGTAGTCCCAGCTACTGGGGAGGCTGAGGTGGGAGGATTGCTTGAGCCCAGGAAGTTAAGGCTGTAGTCAGTCATGACTGTCACTCCACTCCAACCTGGGCAACAGAGACCTTGTCTCAAAAATTAAAGTTCTCTATTAAAAATCATGTTTATAAAAATTATAACCAGATTCTTTAATTATATTCTACAAACTTTGATTCCCATAGGAGCTTTGTGAATTTTGACCCTAAAATTTCCATGAAGAAAAAGCAGGTGTGGGTATACTAATGATTCTTTCTCTTGGTAGATATTTGAGTGACATATATAATATAAAAATAATATTAAATATATAAACATATAAATACTTTTAAAACAAAGAAATAAAATTATGCTTTCTCAGTATTTTTGATTTTTGACTAAATTTATGAATACTATTCAAAAAACATCTAATTCATTTGTTGAAACAATGAAAAGGTGAAATGCAACAGATTATTCCATCATCTCTTCACAAATCTGACCAACTCTCCTCCCTACTATGAAGAGTTCCCTGGTTAGTGATAAAGTATCTGAATTCCATTACTGTGTTTCCCTGTGGATTTTTTTTATTCCATTTGATACTTTTGCAAGCAGCATTTTCCTGTTCAAAAGCCTTCAGAAACTCTATTGGCAACAAGACAGACAAAATGGTCTAACGAGCATACAGAGTTTCTACAAGGGATCCCCAATTAGCTTTTTCAGTCTGATTACTGTTTTATTTAGGTTACTCAGTATATAATTCTATACTTAGCAAAGAGATTGATAGAATTTTAGAGACAGAAAAGACCTTAAGGTTCATCTCACTAAACCAGGCCATTTTAAATAAATTACTGGTAGTAGGAGTATTTTAGATCCTACAGAAGCTTAAAGGTTAACAGAAACTTTTCATTTAACTTCTAACGATGTACTGTAATTTTCTCAAAAAATGTTTGTTGAATTGCCTGCATGTTATCTCTAGCATCTCTTCCAGTTCTAATGATTTGTGATCCCAGGTTGTTTTGATGACCCCTAACCAGAAAGGAAAGCGATGAGCCAATTTTTAGTGATGGGCTTTCTCATAAAAGGGTTATCAACATTAGAAGTTTGGTGATGGGCATATTATATGAAGTTGCGATTCTCAGGTACTTTTCATCCTCATTCCGTCCATACTAAGTCCTTCTAATGATAGTCTTCAGAAAAATCTTTCATTGTGTTTTATTGTTATTAAACTGCTCAACATCTATATATATGTTTCCTGTATTGGCTCATTCCATTCATTTACATTCAAGCATTGCATCAAACATGCAATTTCTACCAGGTCACACAATGTATCGAAAACACTTCATTTTGAATGAGGAAACTCCAAGTCTAAGAGTTCAGGATCTGGTATATAAAGAGATCACCATTAAAATAAGAAAATCAGCAATATTTTAAAACTGTATCCCATAAAGCCTTCCAGGTCCCTTGAGTACTGTCTTTGGTCTGCCTCTCACAACTAGAAAGAGACTAACGGGTCAATCTGGGTTCTCCCATTACACATCAACACATGTGGCAACAGATTTTTCTGGTTTTAACATGGGGGCTCTGGATTATATTAGGACAAAAACAAAATATCTGCTGATTAAAACCATTGCTCCCAAATAAATTACATAGACAAGTAATATAAAAGATGAGATATACTGTGTGTGTGTTCATTTTTCATTCTACTCTTCTCTCTGTTGATGTATCCATCCGCCAACTTAGAGCTCCCACACTTTCCAGTTACAGGATGTCGTTAGGAGTAGGGGTAGAAAGGAATTTAATGAGGCACTGAGGCTTAATTTTTAAAATCTTTGTCAGTGCTTAAACCTTAAAAATCATTTCATATTCAAAGCAGTCAACTTAAGAAACCATATACTTATTTCAGAGATGTGAGCCATTTCTAGAACGTCTTTTTTAGAATTGTTTTCAAAACCCACAGCACATTATTTCAACTATTCTCAATCATGGCAAAGATTTGTATTCTGAATGTGGTTTCTCCTTTTTACAATAAAAATAATTGGAATCGAGCCTGGTTAATAAGTGTGGAATCATTTGGGCTGTGAACAGTATGTGGTTGAAAAGGAAGAAGGGTGATTTCTTTATGTGCTCTAGAAAATATATCCTTGAGAGGAATTTCAAAAAAGATTTAGGTTCTGACTGTAAGAACCAAATAGGTGTTCTCTCTTGATGGTATCAAGTTAAAAGGCTAACATTAGTTTGGTTCCAAGAAATGTTTTGGCTTAGGGAAGACTACAGTGAAAGTCAAAGAAACCTGGGTTAAAATTCCATTTCCACCATTTCCAAGTTGTGGGACCTTAAAATATGAACTTAACCTATCCTGAGACTCATTTTCTTCACTCTAAAATAGACTCATTAAAGAGGAAATTGCTGTGTATAAAGTACTAGCTTAGTTTTGGTCATGTGCACTCATAAATGATAGATCTTTAATACCAGAGTACACTTAAACATATTTATAGTTTCTAGTCACCTTGTTACTAGGCTGTGTTCTCCATGAATAAATATATATCAAAATTCCTGAGCTGAAGGCCTGATCTTGGCAAAATTTTCAGTAGATACTGAAAGATGCCTTCTCCCTTGCCAGTAACCCTTTTTTTGTGTGTGTCACCTCCCCCACTGCACAGATTTGTGTTGCATGTCCCTGCCTGATGATATTCATATTTTCTTTTTAGAATGAATCATCTCATTTTCCAGCCAAGAGACTGGCACAGAAAGCCTCCCCTGTTTTATCTAAGACCACACCCAAGTTAGCTACTGCATGTAGCATCAAGGTTTCCTGACATTAAATCAAGTGATCTTGCCACTCTACCAGCTGTTTCTTATCCTACAAAGATATTAAAAGGATCTGCATTCACCGAGTGCCTTCTTGATACACTTATCTAATACTATTTCATTTTCATACCCACAGCCCCCAAGTTATTATAATCCACTCTTTCCGTGTGAAAATACTTAAGCTCAGAAAGGATAAACAACTGGTCCCAAGTTGTACAGCATGGAAGCAGCAAAACTTGGTTAATTTCAGATTTCCCCGAAAGAAAGCTCTAATTCCAAGCTTATTCACCATAGAAATAATAATGTATATATGGCCACACTTTAAGATGCTCTAGGAGACACTTGGCAGACCATGAATCATTTGAGTCAAAATATGGTGGGATAGAATCTATTCACATCCATTCTCACTGCTGCCTTTTTATGTCCCAGTTCCAGGTGTAGGGCGTGTTCAATCATGTGTAACCAAGTCCTTTTCCCAGAAAAATCCTTTCTCCTAATTATTCCTCAACTGGATCTCCAGTCATGACCTGGAAGATAAAGAGATAAAGGAGCAACTTAGTTTTCTGGTGACCCTGAATTTAATGAGCTCTACATTCATGCCATTGTATAAATGAGTAGTATATATTCCTTTCCTTTTTCCCTTCCTGTCTAACCATGTGTAATTTCACTCTTCTCATTTTCTGAATTACTTATCTGTATGCTCTTCAAGGACACTGAGATTTTTCTTTGTTTCTACTCATACCCACTATTTAGTCACAACCTCATGGAACACTAGCTTAACACTAGCTTATTCCCTTGGTCAAACTCATCACTAAGCAAGAAAGTCTGAGTCGTTTAGGATGGTGCTCCACCAATGCTCAAAACTGTCTTTTAGTGTGAAGACTTGGACTCTGATTTTGATATGTGGAAGCCCACTGAGTTTGGTAAACGGGTGTATCATCCATTCACATTAAATATTTTCTGCAAGTCATGCTGTAAAGGTAGTAGTACAAGCATCCTAACTCAACAATGACCATTTCCCCTCATTTACTGAAGAGGAGAGGCATTAAAACAGGATGTTAGTACTCTGCCTTCAGTGTCACACAGTAAAATATTGAAAAGATTTCCTTCATTTCAGTAAACACTCTCCTCCCGTGTTGTCTCTCTCTTGATGTTCTCGTGAACCCCTGGGGTAGTCAGAAATTCTGAAGCTATCACCTCCATGGTCAGTGTGCTTTGCCATCTGTACTTTAATTCTAGTTCTTGCAGTGGTTCTTGTGTCCATCCTTCTTTGTCTTCCTCTATACCAGAAGTTTCTAACATGGAGAAGCCAAGAAGTGAATGAGCTGAAGCAATCAGGATGGTCTGTTGCAGAACCTTAGAGAAGTAAACAGGGCTTACCTTTACCCAACATCTGTGCTCAGTGTCTCATATTCTGAAGTTCAAGGGTTTGGGAATCTGGCCCAACATCTTTTTGTCTCAGCACAGCTCACGTTGTTTAAAATGTATTTGGGCCTCCTCAATAAATAATGCCTGAGGGAGACATGTTCCATAAAAGGCCCTCCGTGAATGTCTTTTTGTTTGACCAACAGTTTTTAAAAGTCAGGTATATAAACCACCTAGCAAAGTACTTGTATCTCAAAACACTTTTTACATCCTAGCACTATGTTAAGTGCTCTCTCAAATGCAATAGAAGCATACAAATAGTCCCGTCCACAAAGAACTTACAATTAGCCCAAAGAAATGATATTTAGTTTACTTTCCACTAGAAAAAAACATTCTCAACTTTAGCCATTAAATAAAAAGAGAATTCATTTCAGCTTCATTTTCTCTCAGCCTGTATATTAATATCTTGATTTCCCTGATAGTATCCAAGCATAAAAGTTATGTTTCCAATTTTTCATTTAGATGATATTTCACATTGCCTGCTATACCACTAAGGACTAAGTAAATGCTCTTCAGCTTTCCTTTTTTAAAAAATAATAACCCATGCTTATTTGGATGATTTTCTCTATCGTGGCTTGAGAGAAAGCAGTATTGGGTCTGTGGCAATATTGTTAACCACGCAAATGACATTCTAATTGCAAAGACCTCCTGGCTCAACTGGGATATCACTTCTAAAATCATATCTCAGTAATTTATTCTCTCAATTCCCTGAAGTGCTGGCTTGAGGTCAGTGTCATCCTGTGAGAAAAAGCATCTCTCTTGCTAAAGCTACAAACTGCTGCTTTTTTTCTTTCCTTTCCCTCCCCTTCTACTAACCTGTTCTAAAAGAAATTTCACATCAGACATGGTCAAATGCTGATTTCATTTCATTCAAATTGTCCATTCCTGCAGACAGTTAACCCAAAATTATAAGATGAGGTCCCACAAGGTCACAGAAATGGCCGCTTTGTTCAGAACCAACTACCCCAAATCTAGGCTATGGGACACCAGAACTCTTAGTGTAATAGTTGCCAAGAAATTGCAGAAGAGCAAATGATTGCATGTTAGCTTAATTCTTTTCTCTGAACCATCAACTTCTCATCATTCAAAGTGAGAGTTAAGAGTTGAAATCATGAGTCCTACACCTCTAGTAGGAAGATAATCCATGGCCACTAATCGACTGCCAGGGCAGGGTTTTGGGGTCAAACTGTTGTAGTTGGAAGTGTCCACCTTACTGGCCTGTGACCTTAGGGAACTTTAGGAAGTTCTTTAGTTTCTAAGCATCATCTTTTCTCTTCTGAAAGAAAAACAATTATATGAGCTAATACCAGCTCATTGCAAGTACTGAATTAATATTAACAAATATTATTTTAAAAATAGAGAAAAGGCAACCAGGGATTGTCTCTTATCTATAGCCTGAATAGTGTCTTCCTCTAGCCCAGGGTAGCAAAGCTTTCCCTTTTCGCCTGACCTCCTTTTCTCCTCAGTAGCCCACAGTGCTTTGGTGCTGCGTCTGGGAGGCCCAAAACAGATGTGAAACTTACCTGGAAAAGACCATTCTCAGTCATCAGAGTGGCATCTAGCTGCATATTCTACTTCCTATCTCAGTCAGATTAAACTTCTTTAAACATTGCTTTCTACATGTTATGTACCCCAAATTTTTCCACCATTTCTGTTTCTTGCCTGAACAGTTGGTAATTTTCTGCCTGGCTCAGGGCTCTCTGTGGTTTGGCTTCATTCCACCTAGTTACCCCTTACCCCTCCTGTCCGTGAGAAATCTGATTCCTTCCATCCAGAAATCTCTTTGATAGCTGTTTTTCAATCCATGGCTTCATTCTCATTGCCTCCTTCTACAAGCATGCTCTTTCTCCTTTTTAACTCCAGATGCTGCCAATCTGTAAATGTCTGTTTTCACTTCTTCTCTAAGGCATTTCAAACCTTTACTAAACTTACTTGCTAAATCAGTTGGCATTTTTTTCCCCCATAAAAGGCCACATAGTAAATATTTTGGGCTTTGGGAGCTATAGCATCTTTGAGAAAACTACTCAACTCTTTTGTTATAGCATAAAGGCAACCATAAACAACATATAAACAAAATGGGTATGACTGGGTTCCAATAAAACTTTATTTATAAAATGATGTTATAATACTTGACATCAATTCTATGATATGATATTTACTATGAATATCATGGTGTTCTGTTATTTGAGTTACATGAAGTAGCAGTTACTTTCAAACTCAGATTTTAAGCTTTATAATAGTAAGACAAACCTATGATAGCCCATGTATCAACTAGCCTAGCACTAAGCATATAGATTATGGTTAATACAGATATCATTTGTTGAGTAGTTGGTGGTTTTTCTCACTGGCCTCAGTGATCTCATCTATTAAATGACATTTGAATTAAGTTTTCTTCTGCCTCTGGCATTTGATGTAGCTATATTATAAAGCTTTAAGCTTTTTCAAAATTTTACTTTATTAAATGTTTTAATGGCTTTCCTTCACTTTAATTTTGTAATTGGCATGAAATATGTATAACATTGTATTTGCCATCTTAAGCATCTTTAAGTGTATAATTCAGTGGCATTAAGTACATTTATATTTCTGTGCAACCATCACCAACATCCCTCTCCAGCACCCTTTTAGTCTTGCAAAATTGAAACTTTGTCCATTAAACAATAATTTCTAGCACCTCCTCCTAGCCCCTGACAACCAACATTCTATTATCTGTCTGATGTTGACTATTCTAGGGACTTCATATAAGTGAAATCATATAGAATGTCTTTTTTATGACTGGCTTATTTTACTTAGCATGACATCCTCAAGATTCATTCATGTTGTAACATATGTCCAACTTTCCTTTTAGGGCTGAAAATGATTCTATTCGTATATACTGCATTTTGTTTGTCAATGGACACTTGGATTGCTTATATATTTTAGCTATTGTGAATAATGCTTCTATGAACATGTGTGTGCAGATAAATATCTGTTTGATAACCTGCATTGAGTTCTTTTGGGTATATACCCAGAAGTGAAGTTGCTGGATCATATGGTAATTCTATTTTTAGTTTTCTGAGACATCAGTATATTTATTTCACAGTGGCTACATGACATTCCTACCAACCGTGCACAATGTTTCCATCCTGCCACATCCTCGCCAACAATATTTTTGGTTTTTGAGAGTAGTTACCTTAACGAGTGTGAGCCGGTGTATCACTGTAGTTTTGATGTGCATTCCTTGATTATTAGTGATTGTGAGCATCTTTACATGTGCTTATTGTACATTCGTATATCCTCCTTAGAGAAATGTCTAAGTCCTTCACCAATTTTTTAAATCAGGTTCCTTGATTTTTTTGTGTGTTAGAGTTTTAAGAGTTCAGTTTACTGCCCTTTGGCCTCCACAGTTTCAGGAATTCTCTGTATATTCTGGATATTAAATATGAGTTGCAAACATTTTCTTTCATTCCATAGGTTGTATTTTTAAAAATTATTATACTTTAAGTTCTAGGGTACATGTGTACATAGGTTGTATTTTCACTTTGTTGATAGGATCCTTAAAGCATAAAAGTTTTTATTTTTCATGAAGTCCAATTTGTTTTTTTTTTTTTTTTGGTTTGTTGCCTGTGACTTTATTGTCATTTCCACAAAATCATTACCAAACCCAATGTTGTGAAGCTTTGTTTTTTTTTTTTTTTTTTTTTTTTAAGAGTTTTATAGGTTAGTTCTTACATTTAGGTCTTTAATCTACTTTGAGCTAATTTTTATATATGCTGTTAGTTATGGTTATACCTTCATTCTTTTGCATGTGGCTATCCAGTTTTCCAATGCCATTTGTTAAAAAGACTGTCTTTTTCCCCTTGAATGGATTTGAAAACCTTGTTTAAAATCATTTTTACCGTATTTGTAAGGGTTTATTTCTGGACTTTCTATTCTGTTGGCCTATGTGTCTGTCTTTGTCAGTAACATACTATTTTGATTACAGTTGTTTTATAGTAACTTTTGAAATCAGGAAGTGAGTCCTCCAAATTTCTTTTTCAAGGTTATTTTGTCTATTCAGAGTTCCTTGAAATTCCATATAAATGATAGGTTTTTCTATTTCTGCAAAAACATCATGGGGTTTTCAAAGGAATTGCCTTGAATTTGTGGTTTGCTTTGGGTACTGTTGCAATTTTCACAAAATTAAGTTTTCCAGTCAACGAAAATTGGATATCTTTCTATTTATTGATTCTTTAATTTATTCAGCAATGTTTTATAGTTTTCACTTTGCAAGGCATTTTGCCTTTTTAATTTCTATTTTATGATATTGTAAATTGAATTGTTTAATATCATTTTGGATTGCTGTTAGTATTTTTTTCTTGATTTTGTGATATGGTTTTGTTATTGTCTAGTGTCCTTTCTCTTTAACAAATTTCTAGTGCTTTTACAAATTTTCACCTTCACAAATTTCTCATGCTTACTACTCTGTCATCTTGCCTAAATCCTCTAAAAACTTGAATATCTTTAAGACAGTTGTTTTAAAGTTTGGTAAGTTCACCATCTGGTCTTTCACATGGATAGATTCTGTTGATTTATTTTTTTTGTTTGAATGAGCCATACTTTCTGACTTTTTTTCCTTCAAATCCCCAATGTTTGGAGAACAGGGTTCTTATTGCCCACTGTGGCTTCTTCCAGCCGTGTGCAAGCTTCTCCAGTAACATACACAGCTACCTGCCACAGAGATGGAAAATGAACAACTGCTACTATGCTAAGACTCAGAATTCGCCATAATTCGCCACAACTTACAGTCCAAGTCTTCCTCTGGACGTCTCACTCTATCCTCTGGCCATTAGAAGTTTCAATAGACTCCAGAGTCCCAAATTACTTAGATCATGCTAGTACAAATTTTGTCTAGGTGATGAGACAGATTTTTAGTGCTTACTGCTCTGAAAACATTAAGCTTTTATTAAAGGAAATGTTAAACTTTAGACATTAGAATGAATTGGAGCAACTGAATGTCTACATGAGCTCCTGTCCTTTCTGGAAACTCCATACAGCTAAAGGTTGTTGCCTCTCCACTGATTAAATATAAGATTGAGGATAAGACAAAGTACATGACTGAGGAGGCAAACTCAAACTCCAACAGAATCCAACATAAACATTACAACCTTAATGTTACTAATATGGTGTCATTGTATATTACATATTAAGCAATGTAATAATGAATACTTAGTTTACATTCACATGTGAGAGTGGCTATGTGCCCATACCTTTACAAAATGAGAAATGTGTTATTTCTTTGGGATCTTTAAGCAGGAGAATTAAAATCTTTCCCTAAAATCAGATATTTTGTTTTTATAAAAGAGGTACCTTTCTAATGCAATGTTCCCAAACCCCTGGGGTTAAGCAAGTCAAGATCTGCTGACAGATAATGGACAAAAAAGGGGATTGGGAATGGTGGTCTGATAGGGACAAAAGGACACTGAAAAGGGAGTTGGGGAAAAAAGGAAATTGTTTTTTTTTTTTTTTTACTTAAATGTATCCACAAAAAGGGCCTTAAGATATGCTGTCTTCAATATCAAAGACAAGTATTTCCATCAGACACCTTTTTTTACAGGTCTCTGAATTCTCTAAGGACTCAACAGTATTTTGTGTTACTCTACTTGCAGCAATTACAAAAAGTTCAGTGATTTCAAAAAATAAAATGAACATTTCCTAGAAAATTGACATTTACCCCTTGAATTTTTCTCATTCTTTGAGTGGGCAGGGGGAAGGAAATATCTACTTTTCTATCTTCTTAAATATAACCCAGATATAACAGTTTAACTGTTGGTGATACATGCTTGACATTATATGAGTTTTTGTCTAATTATAAAATACCCTCAATCTATTGCAGAGGAAAGGACTGTCTATCTCCACATACCTCATGAGATAAGCAGTCGTGTTTTGGGGTAATTTGGTCCTTTTCGGGCTCCTTTGCCATTTCCAAGTGTCAGCTTGCCCACTTCAAACTGCCGTTCAACTTAACAGCTTATACCATCCTGCATCTCCTCAGGCTTCTGGCTAAACGCAGACATCTAATAGGCTTTGATAGACAATTGGATACCCAAACAGCTACCTTGTTGGCCTAATAAATTTAAATAGGTTAAAGTTTGATTTTTGATACAGAAAGCTATGATTATTGATGTTCTTTCTAGGTATTTGAATGTGTTTTATGGTTAAAACTCAAAATAAGTACTTTCTTGAAAATCGATATGCTTCTTTGAAAAGAGGAAGAAATGTGATTGACCTCATTTTTATTGTGGATGCCCTGTCACTCCCCTACTTGTCTTTTCTCTGTCCCAGTTGGCTTGTGCAATACATTCTCTCTCCAGTGCTGAGACCCTCATATTATGTAGTGAAGTGGGTATATATATTGTATATATATATACACAAAAGAAAGTACAACATAATGTAGGTAAAAGGTAGATGACCAATGGCTAGCTAGACCTTGAGTTTTAGCTTGAATCTGATTAAAATAGCCTGTGTGATTTCAAAGAAGGCACTTCACATCTCTGAGATTCAATTTGTCTCTAGGGTGAAAGGTTGAATCATCTGTAAGATACCTTCCGCTACTAATATTCCAGCATTCTACTTTTTGATATATGATCTTCCCTTTTATGTGAAATCCTCCAAAACCATCAAAGAATAATTAAGATCATAGAATGATGGACATTTCTGCTTTATCAGTCACAGCAGATAATTTTTGAGGTTTATCCCCCAGGTTTGCCAGACTGGAAAGCTTTATGGATGAGAAACAGTGTCAGCATGGGGTTGACTGCACACATTTTTTTTTCTGCACTAAGCTACTATGCTCACTGGGAAAACCGAGTCTTGTCAAAGTAAATATCAGCTGCCAACCTGCTGGTGCACATCCACAGACAAGGTGAGCTGACATGGATCAGATGAGCACCAGAATGAAAACGTGCCCAAGCCACAGACCTTTGAAAATGCAGGAAGAAATTCTGCTAACCTCTTTTTCCCTTTGTAGAAATCATGCCCTGCTCCATCATGATTCTATGTGTAGGCTGAGGCCAGACAAAGAAATATAGAGATACTACAGGAAAATCTTCCATCCCACATGTCCAACTTGATTAAAACAAAGGCACATCTCTGGGGTTCTCCCTCTGTGACCCAGACCTCCAGATAGATAACTTGGATAAGAAAGAATCAGCTGATTCCTGCAGCTCAGAATATTTGTTGTCCAAGAGGCTAGGAGAGGTGGGCTTTTCTCCAAGGCAGAGTCCAGAAAAACCAAGATCTAGGCTTCCAAGATGTCACCACTGAGTGCTCTGTTTTCATAGAAATTCGAGGCAATGATGGAGGCAATTTGGAGACAAACTAGGTTCATTTTAATTCTTCTATTTAAGAGCTGTGCATTTTGCAAGCTACTAAACTCTGTACTTCACTTTCCTCATCTATAAAATGCTCATAATATTTTTTCATTTCCATTGGACTATGGAGAAAATTTAAAATAAAATGCCTGCCAAACTCTGGAGTAGAATCCTCAGGACTTGGTTCTTTTGGATGTTGATGTATGTAGGCATGGATTTTGCTGTGCTTCACTATCTTTCTTTCCAAAAGGAAGATAAAAATCAAACATACTTCATAGAGTTTAGGGGAATACTAAATTAGAGCTTCGATCAATGCCTGGTACATCAAAAAATCTCTACAATGTCAGCTAGTATCATCATTATTGATACCATCATGGAGATCATCATCTTTTTAAGAGGTGGTAGAATCTAGAAGTTCAGATTAAGATTATGAGTTTTAAGTCAGACACAGCTGGGTTTATAATTGGTCAGTAGTCTTGTACCTCTGCTTTCACATCTCTGGGAGGGAATTACATATATACCTCCCAAGGCAACCGAACAAGGGAATAAAAATGTGCTCTCTGGATTCACACATTCCTGGTTGAAACTCTGTAATGTTTGTTCTATGCCTTTAGAAACGCTTTCAAATTCCTTTATGCCTCAATCTTTTTTCATCTGTAAAATGGGAAATTACGTTAATGTATGTCATGGGGTTGCTATTAGAATTAAATTATGCGTTAGAATGCTTGTAGCTGACTCAGGTTTCAGGAATCTGACTCTGATAGTCCTAAATTATTAATAACATGGTTTGGTGCTGACAAATATATGGTGCACTTCTGCTCTAATGAGGGCTCAGTTCCTTTTCTCCTTGTTATTTTGCATCTCTCCAATGTGTGTGGGGTTTGATCTCCTACTGGCTTCCGTTCTCATCTCAAGACGTTATTAGCATGACCTGGGAAGTAGGTGTTCTCATTCATGTCCTCTAGGAAAGAGTTTCCCTTGCTCTCCTCTAGCAGCAAAATATTTTGTGGCTGTAAGCTTCCAAATGAGCTCTCCTTCTTCTTATTGGTCCAAATTAGCCTAGGTCTTTTGCATCCACAAATTGTCAGCTAGAGTGTGAAGGGACTATTGTAATTGGTTTAGGCTAATCATCCAGGACAGGAATGTACATGCCCACTACAAATGAAGACCTTAAGACTGGGCCCGGAGGGTCTAAAGGTGTGATGAGTGCTAGACATTATGACATTTTATAAATATATTTATTGCAAATATTATATTGACAATATATTAAAAGCATATGTCATATGGCTTGGTACATAGTGTTTAAAACGTGAAAGCTCCTGCAATGTAGTTATTTCCCATCCCTAATAAATATACCCATTCACTCTACCAAGGGCAGCATTCTTACTTCCCATCTGCACAGCTTCTCCTTGAACCTGGTGCACCTGTTGCCTGGAGTTCCACCCTTCTAAACTTGTCCCATCACACAGTATCACCCATATGCTAAATCATTTATTTGTATAATGATTTTTTTCTGACCTCCCCAAATGGAAAGGATCTTTTTTTCCCTTCTGAACTCTATTAGTGCATCTCCCTCATGCACACACTTTTCAAATAGTATTACAAAAATAATTATCTAAATTCATGGTCTCAGTGTCTCAAGACATAGTAAGGTGCCTGAGAGCAGAAAGGGTTTTTGTACATCTTCATATGTGTCCGACACAATGCTGGGCAGCTAATGAGTGAGAGTTACCTGATTGCTATTGATGGCCAAGTGGATTCTGGAAAGGGAAGCATTTTACCTTTCACTATGTATTAAAAGATAAAAGGGAAACAACACAAAAACAAATGCACAACAGGAAGGATTTTCACTGAGTGGATTCTGGGCATCGCCAACTCGTATTTTGCCCCGAAGAAAGTCTATAAACAGAGAAAAGTTTAGGGAGTACATAGGAAGACACCGGAAATGAATGATCATGTTCCTCAGCTTCTCCATCCACATATCTGCAATATACAGAAAAGTAGTGATCTCTTTGTAATGAGCAAACAATAATGTCGGTGGCAGGGAGACGTATGGAGAGTAATGTAATCTGTACTGGAATAGTCCATGCTTTCTGCAGCCTTTTAAGAGGACCAAGATCATACATTCCAGTGCCTCTGAAGAGATCCCAGCACCCAATAAGAAAAATATTACGCATTTCAGCAGTTGTGCTCTGGGCCTGCCAAAGTGATATCACAAACATTCGGGGGACTATATAAAATGGACCTTGCTTATATACTTTTACATTTTATAATATTTGCATATTGGTCTTCATAATTTAACTTATAGTATAAACATGTAATAGTATAAATAAACATGTAACAGATAACAACAGTTCTTATAGTTGCTTTTGTGAGAAACCAGAAAGGCTTGGTTTATACGTGCATACTAAAAACATTCAGAAGAAACTAACACACTATAAAGACATCAGTGAGCTTCTGTGAAATACCATCTAACTTTCCTTGTCCTCTTTATAACACAACTAAACATAACAAAGCTAGCAGTTCACTCTGGGTCAATGACAAGGATAGTGCTGGTGGAACCAGGGGTAGGAGGAAGGGCTGTCGTAGTCCATCCCGTTATTGCTTTTTTTTCTCCAACAAAATAAGCAAGAATAAACCTGCTTCTTCTCCATACAGTGATGTTGTTGTTACTTCCCCTGGGAGACAATGGTTCAACTTAAACAAATTCTTAACCTTCTACTTAGACAACCATCCATGTATTTGTTTTTCTTTCTTTATTCAAACAACCTGAATTTATACATTAAACTGCATATTGAGACAGCTGAAGCCATGCACTCTTCCCCTACCCTTGCAGTAACCCCACATTGCCAGTGTTCCTCACCTTGTCCAACAATATTACATCATCACTACAACACAAAAGTCACTTTTGAAAACTTGAGCTTGTTACAAAATAAACTGCAAAAATGTAGTTATCCAAACGGGTATTGTCACTTTCATGTGTTACCTAGAAGGAAAATATTGATAGTGTGTCTTAGACTATTGTGATGTATAGACCCAGCAATCCCTTTTCAGTATTGCCCTTTTCAGTTAAGATTTGTTTATAACATATTTGTCTCATCTAAATTCTCATTAGTGGGCTCCAGAAAATGGCTGCCATTGTGAAGAGTACATAGTATCATAATGAGCTGAGGATAAAGTTGTATGAAGTGTGGAACCCCACTACTGTATTTCCTACTGATGTAGCTACCAGTGTAGCAGGACGAGCCACAGACAAAACTCTTCGGATACTGAGTTAAAGAAGGAAAGGGTTTATTTGGCCAGTGGTGTCTTTAAGACTTCTGTCTCAAGAGCCGAGCTCCTCGAGTGAGCAATTTCTGTCCCTTTTAAGGGCTCACAACTCTAAGGGGGTGCGTGTGAGGGGGTCGTGATTGAGCAAGCAGTAGGTACGTGACTGGGGGCTGTATGCACCAGTAATTAGATTGGAACAAAACAGGAAAGGGATTTTCACAGTGCTTTTCTATACAATGTCTGTAATCTATAGATAACATAACCGATTCGGTCAGGGGTTGATCTTTAACTACCAGACCCAGGGTGTTGTGCCTGGCTATCTGCCTATGGATATCATTTCTGCCTTTTAGTTCTTACTTCTTTCTTTGGAGGCAGAAATTGGGCATAAGACGGTATGAGGGGTGGTCTCCTCCCTTACCAGCATCTGTGAAGAGAAAGGCCGCAAGTGTAACTACAATTTCTCCAAGGGAAAAATATAAAAATATATTTAATAATCATGTTGAAGACTTTGGAAGAAATACTAATGACAGGAACATGGAAAACTAACAAAATGAAAAAGAAAAATAAGGAGTGAATGGCACCAGAACAAACAACAGTATGTCACCCGCGTTCGTGTGAAGAGACTACCAAACAGTCTGTGTGTGAGCAATAAAGCTGTTTAATCACCTGGGTGCAGGCGGGCTGAGTCCGAAAAGAGAGTCAGTGAAGGGGGAGATAGGGGTGGGGCTGTTTTATAGTATTTGGGTAGGTAGTGGAAAATTAGTCAAAGGGGGTTGTTCTTCACAAGGTAATGTCATCAGTTAAGGCAGGAACTGGCCATTTTCACTTCTTTCATGATTCTTTAGTTACTTCAGGCCATCTGGATTTATACGTGCAGGCTTGGGCTCAGAGGTACAAAACACAATATTGATATGCAACTTGGTGCAACTCTATTTAATAATACTTGATTAAGTGACAAAAATAAAGTGAATTAAAATTTTTGGTATGTATCTTTTGAGGAGGTTAGGAAAAGGTGAATAGGAACATTGAGTAAGAAGGTGAACTATTTATCTTCCATGGAGAAAAATACTACATAAAATTGGTAAATCAAAAAGTTTTAAAGTGAGCGTTAACAAAATATGGATAACAAAGACTTGGAACCAACCCAAATGTCCACCAATGACAGACTGGATTAAGAAAATGTGGCACTTATACACCATGAAATACTATGCAGTCATAAAAAAGGATGAGTTCATGTCCTTCGTAGGGACATGGATGCAGCTGGAAACCATCATTCTCAGCAAACTATCGCAAGAACAGAAAACCAAATACCACATGTTCTCACTCATAGGTGGGAACTGAATAATGAGAACACTTGGACACAGGAAGGGGAACATCACACACTGGGGCCTATTGTGGGGTGGGGGGAAGGGGGAGGGATAGCGTTAGGAGATATACCTAATGTAAGTCACCAGTTAATGGGTGCAGCACACCAACATGGCACATGGGTACATACATAACAAACCTGCACATTGTGCACATGTACACTAGCACTTAAAGTATAATAAAATTTTTTTTAAAGTTTTAGGAAAAATATTGTAACTGTAAGGTAATCTTGTCATTTTATGTATTCTGTTACACATTGTGATAAGCCACCATAGGGAAAAGCTTATTAAAAAAAAAAATGGAAGAAATTACCAGAAGAAACTGTTAGGAGTTGAAACTAGTCGCCTCTAGTGAAGTAGGGAGTTGAAGAGGTGTAAGAGAAGAAATGTTAGTTTTAGTTACATTTTATAGCACAACCTGAGGGATTTTTTAAAAAACTAGCTTCGTGCATTATTAGAAAAAGTTTTTTCAAAACAGAACTTGGCCTGGGATTGATTCCTGAAGCACTCCAATATTTACAGGTCAGGCAATACAGGAAGAACAAGTGAATGAGAGCAGCAGTGTTTGCCCGTGAGGTAGGAAAATGTCCAGGAGACTATGATGTTACTAAGGTCAAGAGAAAGAAAATATTTCAAGAAGGAAGGCGTGCTTAACCATGTAGAAGTACACTAATGTTTTGAATAAGGACAGAAATGTTTCTTGAATTTGGCAAAATAGAGTATATTGTTGACGTTGACTAGTTGACAGAATAAAGTAGAAGACTTGAGTTCAATTGGAATAGATTAAAGATAGATTGAGAAATGAGGAATCTGGTACAATGAATATAGATAAAGCTGAATAGGTTTACTTGAAGGGAAGCAGAAAAGTGAGGCAATATGTAGATTTAGGCCATGGACCCGAGGGATCACCTCTCAGTGTGGGTTCAACTGCACCTAGGTGGGAGTTTTGGCCTTTGGTAGCTGAAGAAGTTCTGATGAAGAAGTTCTTGTCTGTCATTTTTCTAATTTCTTTATGAAATAAGAGGCAAAATTATAAGATAAAGGTAGATGGTGAATTGGAGGCATAAGGATGAGGAAATGAAATGTTACATCCCTAAATGGTAGAATTAGGAAGAATACAAAAAAATTCATGACAGTAATTTGGGCTCAGTGTTAGAACAAACAACCTTATAGTCAAAAGGGTCCAAGAAGAATGATCTTGTTTAGGGCCTGTGTGATCTTGGACAAGTCAGTGAAGCTCTCACGTCTCTTCTCAGTTTTCTCACCTTGTACATGGCATGTGAATATGGTGGTTGTACAGCTTAAACGTGGTTGTATCCAAGCGCATAGCATAGTGTGGGTTCACATCGAGTTCCCTCAACATCTGTCCCTCCCTCTACGGGAATGGGGGGTACTGTCTGAGCAGAGGCTGGGCTGCCTACCCTCAGGGGTGCTGATAAAAGATCTCCAAAGAGGGAGTAGGTAGCTCAAATGAGTGGTCATCAGTTCTGACACCCTGCAGTTTTGAGGCCTCAGCTCATCATTTCTACAATAAAATGACCCCAGTTAGTGTTTCAAAGTAGATACTAGGATTGCTTTTTACAGAGAAAGGGCAATCTGCTGCTTGTACATGTTATAGAAACTTGTGGATAAAATGTTTGAGTCAGACATGACAGACTAACACTAAATACTTTTAAATAGACATTCAGAGGATGTCATTTAAATAACAAGTTATATAAACAAAAATTGCTTTCTCAAGAGTTAAACCTTGCAAAAAGACAGTCATCAACTAAAAAAAAATTAGTAACCTGTTGCTAATATATTTCTCAACTATAGTTTTCTAAGCCAAATTATATGTGTAGACATAGCCTGTGTCTTTAAGTACAGGAAGAACTATTTACAAAAAGGGCATTAACCAGACTTTGCCATCTTCACAAACAAAAACAAAAGTACAAATGGGCCACCAATTAGAAGCTATTTCAGATAAATACAAAATTCCTGGAGGGTGGAATCTTACTTGGTCTTGTGTGCTGTAGAAAGGGACATGCACTCTGGTGGGCTTCCTGCCTGCAAGTGCATGGCTGAATGGTGAGTTCTTCAGTTCCTGTCCTATACTTGGGATGGTGGAGCCCATGACATCTCCCCACCCCTGTCAGGGAGCCCACTTTAGAGAAAAGTTTAAAAAAGAAAGGACTTGCCAATTCGTTAGGGAAATCTAAGCGATAGCTCACTCATGCTTGTTTCTTACAGTCAACGTATCAAGCTACTTGACAGGGAATGTAGATTCTTTGCATTAAGTTATGTTTTTGTTATGTAACATACTTTTATTTGGAAGTATATGACATGTACAGAGTCACAACGTTTCCAGAGCTTTTTTGTTTTTTTAGGGGGGATTCCCTTTTATTCTCTTCCAATTTTCCACGTTTTTTTTGTTTGTTTGTTTTTTTAAATCATGAGAGTACTAAATATTTGTTATATACCATTGGTAATTCTTACCCCTTCTTTATCCATAACCAGGAAAAATAAATAGGATAGTATTTTGGTTTTGCTTCTGATTAAAATTCCCTCAACAATTTTATATCTGAGTTCAGGCTATCTAAACCCTTGCTAATTTTACTTACAAAACAAATACATTTGACAATATCTCTGAAATGATTACGAGCCTAATGAGATTTAAATATTCCAGTGCTGGTAGGCTCACTACCAAAACTAACCACACATTCCATTGGAGACCAACCTAATTTTTAGAAAGCAGTCTCTGAAATGAAGCTCAACTCTTTCTCCCTACTAATTTCAAACTTTGTTTCATTTGTTATTAACTTAAAAATCTTTGGTTATTTTAAAATGTCAATATTACTTTTAACTAGGTTAGTTGAAGATCTTTACATGCAAAAAATCTTTGGATTCCAACATTTTTCATAAGGGGTTAGTTCTCATTGATTCAAAATACATTCACAAGAAAATAGTACACCCAGACACTTCTTTTGCCTTTAACATCATTTGTCAGCAAGGCCAGTTGAGAATGTGCCAGGTAGATCTGCTTTTAGGAAAATTATACTTTTAGCTAATGTGCTGTTAAGCAGAAGAAAAGTATCCTCTGTACTGTCTGTCAGTCTGGGCTATTTGCAGGATCCCTTCATAGAGAGATCAGTGTGTGTAGTTCTACAATTTTATTTATATGCTTCCTATTGTGACTATATTCTTATGCTAATATTTTGTATTACCTACCTTTGTTGGTTATTATGTTGGTGTACCCAAATGAATTATGCCTCACACCCTTTTGGTTCCCCCTACTTGAATCTGGGCTGAGTTTTTAACTTGATTTAACCAAAGGAGTGTGGTAGAAGTTGTATTCTGCCAGTTTTAGGCTTAAGCCTAAGAAAGAATGGAACTTTCTCTTTAATGCTCTTGATAACCCATTGCCATGCTGTGAGATGCCAAAACTCCATGGAAAGTTGACATGGAGGAGAAACATGGCTTTCTGTTTGACCAGACCACCAGCACCATTTGCTGGGAGCTGACAGCAAGATTCAGTCATTCATCATGCATAATCTAGTGAACCATCTCGGAAGACCAAGAACAGCTGAGCCCCCAGATGACTACAAATCCAGTGATATTGTGGGAGGCAGAGGAGCTGTTAGGTGATTCCAGGCAACCAACAACATAATAAGAAAGAAAATGGGGGTTGTTTTAGGCTGCTAAATCTTAGTTTTTTTATATAGCAGTAAGTAACCTACAAGATACTTATCAAAGGGCATATATCAAGCGACATCTATACTCCAGCCATTGGGCTAGGTTCTGGAACCTAACCTACTTGAGTATATGTAAAATAAAGATTCCTCTCAAACAAAAATTGAATCAAATTTTCTAACAGCTATGAGATTGCATGTAGAACAACCACATGCAAGACTGGAAAATTGAATGGCACTGCAGCATTCATGTTCTGCATCCACCATACATACTTGCAGTCATTGTCATCACACAGTTCATCCGAATGTGTCTTTGTGACATACTTGATCTCCTTTTCCTGTTTCTACCCATTGGTCATTCTTTCCCATCTCCTTACAACACTCTAGCCCAGGACACAAGTCTCAATCTGTAGCTGGTCATTTTCTACAAAATAATGTGGCTGTCACTCAGGACTAACCTCGGTAAGAGTATCATGGTCTTAGATATTAGCTATTAAAAGTTGACAATCAGTATTATTTGACTTTTGGCAGCTCTGCAATAGGATGCTAGCCCTTAGCATACTGGAGCACTACCAGAGATAGCGTGTGTCACTGGAGGGCTCTAAGAAGTGCCCACCATCTGAATTAGTTAAAAGAAATAATTAGAGGTGCTTAAACAGTGCTCAGTAAGGCTACTGCCAGACCAATGAGGAAAAAAAAAAACATTGAAAAAAAAAAGATTAAACTAAGTGAATATATACAAGTGAAGAAGACAGGAAGGAAGGAATAGGGGATTAAGGAAAAGAGAAATATATATTTTCACTTTCTATTGATATTTGATATGCTTCGCAGTGAGTTTGCAGCCCAAATTTTTCTTGAATTTTACTGATATATTTCTATTTTCAATATAAATTTTCCAAATTATTTGTTGCAGTAGGGGAGGGCATTGAGTAACATTAAACAAGTGCAATGTAACATATATATCTTACATGTATGCTTAAAGACCCTACAATTTTATTGAGGAGGCAATACCTACATATGAAATACTGTGAAAAATAGGAACATTTCCACTGAATCAATGGCATCATTCAGGGTGTCAATAGGAATAAGCCAATAAGATGTTAACAAACAGCCTGAAAGACTTGGTCTCAATAACGTGATAAAACTGGAAGCAAAGAGCCAGGGCTGTGAGCTGAGCCTGTGATCCCATCACTGATTGCTCTGGGCCTTCGGGTGGGTCATTTAACCTTGCCTGTCTTCAGATTCTCTATCACCAAAAAGGAAATTAAAACTGGAATTCATTCTCCTGGGTGGTGGCCTAAGAGCCAGAGAGCATCTTATCATCCTATTTATAATTGTAGAATTTTAGAGTTGGATGGATCTTTAGCCACCACCAAATTAATCCCCTCATTTTCCAGATGTTGGCACTGGGGCTTGGCAAGGTGAAGAATCTTGCTCAAAATCAAGTTAGTGGGCACCTGACTTCTAGCTTGGAGAATCGATCATGACATCACACAGACCTGAGTCCCCAAAGTATCCTTTTCTTTTTTCCTCTTTATGCCCATCAACACATCTGTGATCAGTTAAAACGCATAGTTAAGAACACAGGATCACCTTGAGACACATGCCAATGTGTCTGAATGATCAATTTAAAAATACTATTGCCTTTAATGTCAGATTTGATAGTGGCCTGAAGATAGAAGGTCAGTGTTATAACTGCATTCCTATTAGCCTGACTTGGGAAGGAACAGGAAAGGCTTTTGCTTAGCAAATTATATTTGAGGTTGGGAACATGAGTATACCTTGGCTTCAGATAAATTATCCTAGGATTATTCTATTACCTCTAGAGAATGTTTCTCTTAAGATGGCAGAAGAGGTTATGATAGTCCAAGCTTAAAATTAAATACATAAACAAAATGTCCACGTGCGATTTTTATAAGCCCATGAAATTCACACAAATCATAGTATGAAAAATTAGAAGAAATTTTCACTGAATCCCTTTTGGTCACATCCTGAATTCCATTCAGCCCCACTTGATTTTTTTTTTTCTGAGGATTTGAATTTGAGAAGGTGCATATGGATGTGCTTCTACAGTTGAGATTTTTTTTTTTTTTTTTTTACATTTTGGAGAGACAGCAAAAATTATTTGGCCTGAAGTCCCAAGGATGCCTCCCTTTACTTCCTGTGGAAGAAAGACATCGCCAACTCCATTTCAGCACTGCTTTAAGGCAGATGGAAATCAGAGCTCTGGCTTTGTGTATGGTGGCTCGCAAAGGCGTTTTCTGTAATGTATGGAACGAACTGTTTCAAGTTTTTTTTCTTGCTGCTATAATTTTTATCTCATTTTACCTCTGTAATTAAGACAGGTCTGGTAGGTATTTAAATTAGCCCAGCTTTCATCTCTATCACACATTCATTTCAAAACTTTTATGAATATTTAATAGAGGTTTTATAATTCATGGTGATATGATGAACAGCCTTTTGGCCGTTAAGTCAATAGACAGAAGAAAAAAAATCTCTCTTCAGGCAGAAATAATAACGATTCTATTTCTGTTCCTAGATTGGTGATTACACAGTCACCTGTTTTCACATTAAACTTTGATGATAAATTACTCAGCAACCATGATAATATCAGAAGTTTTACTGGCCAGAACAAATTGCCGGTAATTGCTTGCAAGATAAAGAGGAAGCACTGCCTCTCTTTCCCCAGCCTTCCCCCAGGGGGTTGTGGCTGAGACCCCAAAATCCAACTGGCTCCAGTTTCCTTCATTTATGCTTCCCTTTATATCATATCATATTATATGTTTGTTTCCTTTTAAACCTCGATCTGTCCTCCTAGTAAGAATATATTAATATTCCATTAGCATGGCTGCAGATTTGGCATGCACACACAGAACATAGGCTGCATAAAAACAGTTAACTTTGCAATGAATTGCAGTTCAATGAGGTTCATTTTCTCCCCATCTCCCCACAGTACATATATGCACATTTTTAAAAATATTTGGAGAAATGTCTCCAGATAAAAGCGTGCGCCAAAGATGCTGTTTTCAAAGCAACCTAGGGTTTTATTTCATTTATATCAAAGGTTTGGGAAAAGAGAGTCTGAGAATCCCTAAGTATGTATCTGAGAATTATAAAATCTAACTTTGGCATCAGATCCAGGTAGCTGGGGAATCCTGCCTTCAGCATTAATCTCGGCACCAAACTGGAATCATACATGGTAAGATGTGAAAGAGTCTCACTCCACCCTCCATCCATTCCAGGTCTCCAAGGAGCCCAGAAGGCCCTCCTAGTATATAGTAGGGAGTTGGATCACCTGGCCAGCCTTCATGTCCTCTGTAATGGGGTCACAGACATTGCTGTCTCCCTGGGGATGTAATTCTGCTGCCTAATAGCTTCCACTCCAACAAACTTTTTTCCCTGATATGCAGACAAACTCCTCTCTGCTCATTTTCTTCTCTGCAATGCCCATTTTAGTGCCCTGCAAATTCCTCTTTGGGGGTTTACAGCCCTGAGGCATAGGCAGTGATACCGTATCTCCTCAGCAACAGCTTCACGAAGCTCCACACACTACATTCTTTTAATCTCACCTCGTATGTTAAGGCCTCCATCTCCTCAATCATTTTTGTGACTCTTCTCTGTACTTTGTCCAATTTGCACAAATACATTACTTGTATGAATGATGAATTTTACTCTATAAACTGCAGTGCATCAATGACTACTTGATAGTAAATACTTGAACATTCACTGTATCCGTACTATGGACACACGTGCACACTAGACGTTAATGTATTTCATACCCGAGGTTATAAATTCTAATGGCATTCAAGTGTGCCTGGTTTTACCCAAGGAGAAATTCAGATAAACCTCAATTGCACATTCCCTCCCCTAACTCCTTACAAACTTTTTCTCAGTGAGATTTTGAAAATCTGTCCTTGGTTGAGGGAAAGTTAGCAAACCACATAACAACTATATTCTGTTATTACCCAATGCAAATTTGCTTCCATAAAAAGGTATTAGACATAAGCATGCAGAGGCTGAGTAGTATTCAGAGTCCTTTCCAAGAAATAAAGCAGAGGGCTTTGAGAATATTCCCCTATCTCTGAAGAGAGATCTCACTGCTAAACTTCTCCAAGAAGGGTAGGAAGAGTCGAACATTATCTAAATTTCACATGGGCTCATTTTGGAAATCATACCCTTTAGCTCTCCTGAGAAGGAAGGGTGAAATTCACTATCAACATTTCCACACATTTGATTCCCTCTTCCTTCAAAGGAAGCCTCAGAGATGAGACACCAAAGTGGCATCATGCAAACAGGAATCCGTTAAATATCAACTGTCTCCGTTGTATGGCTTTTGATGTGTGAACGGTGTGTCGTTGTGATGCTGGCAGAAGCCCAGCTCACTCCTCCTTTATTGTGGGCTGTAGGGCCTAATAGGCATAAAATAACTGCCAACTGGGCCCACGTGTATTATAGTGCTTTTAGATGCTGAATAATTTAAATGATTGTATTCCAGTGAGGTGGGGTAGACTTAGAAAAGCAAATGTTTACGGGGTGGTGGTTGTGAAAAGCTGGCCACTCTGGGTTCCCAAATCACATGCTTGTGCATGCAGCATACACACACACACACACACACACACACAAAGCCCCGCAGATGGAGAACTAATGGGTGAGAAGGACTTTTTGTTATGTTTTCACCTTCGAAACATGTGCACTCTGCATTTGATAATTCAGGCATTTTATTAACTTGTAAATCCTTTTTATCTGTGAATCCTGAACCAAAAATATCCCCACATGTATATAACTGAAATGAAAGCCTTATGGTGGCTTTCTTCTTTCCATTTCATTTTATAGTTATAATGCATGGAACAGAAGTTAGTGTTGATGTTATTTTATCAAAAGCCATCTCAAGGAGTCTTCTGGCCTAAAAAGAAAGTCCTTATCTGTTACTTAGCATTATGATAACTGGTAGTTCTTATTTTTGAGTGAATGCAATTACTAGACTCCCAATTTTGATTTTGTGCTAGCCTTTCTGGGATGATATTTGTAGAGCCACGTTTATATTATATATACCTGTGTGTGAAAAGGTAGACAGATTCATAGATAGGATACATCACAGTTCATCACTCCATCATGTGCCATCTAGACCGAAGATTGGTCTATGCACATGCTCCTCTGGCTAGAGCTATGCCGGCAGACCAGATGAAATTGAAGGTCATAGATTTGGAAAGACACAGATGTGAATAGGAAATACATATGCCAACTGAATACTTCAAAAATAAAGGCATCTGTATCTGAATCAGTGTGTTTCCTTTGGGCAAGCCAGAAGCTGATCAGTTGTATAAACTATAGATAACTAGAAAGGCTATAACGTATTGTAGTTATTATAAATTGCAGCTGCCCATGATAGTTTGTTTTGTTTTTAACATCCCACCCTCCTGCAGTCTTGTTTCATGCTTCAGAGACTGAGAACCCTGGACACGAGCTAAATGAAAACGGAGACAAAGCTTAGAGGTTTTGACTTAGAAAGAAGCAGAACAGAAAGGATACTTCAATCCTCTACAATCTGGGCATTATAGCAGGCTGGGAACCTACATATGCTCATTTGATCCTTGTGGGAAACCTGTGAAATAGGAACTATACTCCTTACACTGAGGAGTGATACTGAAGAGAGAGGAGGAAACGGAGGCCCAGGGTAGATCACCAAAGGCACCTCTGTAATCAGTGGGCCAAAATCCAGGTTCTGAGTCCAGGCTTTGTCACATAGCTCAAACATTGTATTATCATTGTCTACCATGAGGGATATAGCCTCAGTTGGCACTGGATTCTAAATTCAGACTCTGTGGGTCACCAACATCAACAGCTTGAGGGAAGAACTGAGTCATTATTTAGATGTATAGTTGCCTTATATAGAGGCAGAATAGACTGTGCCTTTTTGGAAAGATTTAAAGGTCTCTAGTATTCTGCCACCGCCTGTTACTGGTGCCTGCCTGCCTTTTAGGGAACAACATCTTCCACTTCACAAACATGAAAAAGGTTTAAAATAAAATCCCCCAGGCAGTTGTACTACATAATCTGAAATACATACCTGAGTTAGACAAGCTCCCTTTCTGGGAGTAAGTTTCATGAGAGAATAGGAAAATATAGGAAAACATCGACTGAAGGTCACCCATGAAAGAAAAGGCTGGAAGCATAAGAATTAAAAACAAACAAAAAACAGGTTAACAATTTGCCTTGGTCAGGTATGTTCTGATTATTTCATCAAGTAAATATGGGTCTCTAAGAGCTATGTGATGTAGGCAGTTCAGGGTCTTCCTTTTTCCCCAGATTTTCATCTAGAACATGGGGTCAAGCATTTCTGTGCACCAAGGATATGCAGTGACTTCACTAGAGATGCTCACATTGACTTGAGTAATATGTTGCATGAAATAAAATTCATACCTGTTTCTCTGAGGAAAAAAAATAAAAATGAAAACTTCAGTAAAAAATAGTAAAAATAAGTTGTTGCTTTCCCCTCTCCCACGTATATTGCAGTGACTAGCTGAGGTATATTTAGAAAACATACGCAAGTATCAATGAAATATGGTAGCATGTTCTTCAGAGTTATGAAAAACAAAATAACCATATTCTCAACACAACAATACTGTATAAAATTGTACTGATAAACCTCTCTATAAAGAGAGTACATTTAGAAGAACAAGAAGAAATCTGAGCAGAGATAGTAAAAGCAAAAAGGTTTACATAAGCTGGAGGGACTATAGTCAGATATAAGAAATAATTTACTGTTAGTAAATGGAAAAACAACTATTTTTTGTAAGGATCATTTTGTATACTGTAACTTAATCCATTTATTAGTTGTAATAATTTTTTGGTGGAATCTTTAGGAATTTAATATATAAAATGTCATCTGGAAAAAGATTTTAACTTCTTCCTTTCTAATTTGGAGGCTCTTCATTTCTTTTTCTTACCTAATTGCTTAGGCTAAAACTTTCAGTGCTATGTCAAACAGAAATGGCAAGAGTAGACATCCATGTCTTATTTCTGATCTTAGAAGAAATGCTTTTAGCTTTTCATCAAGTATAATGCTAAATGTGGGCTCATTATATATGACCTCTGTACCCTAACAATGAACTATTGGAATAAAAATTAAAATTTCATTTACAATAGCATCAACAATAATAAAATATTTAGGAATAGATTTAGCCAAGGAGGTGAAGGATCTGTATAGCACAAGACACTGATATAAATTGTTGAAGATACAAATAAATTGAAAGATATATCATGTTCATGCATTGAAATAACTAATACTTTCAAAATGCCCACCCTACCCAGAGTGATCTACAGATTTGCAGCAATTGCTATCAAAATTCCAATGACATAGTTCACCAAAATAGAAAAAAAATCTAAGATTCACATAGAAAACAAATATCCAAAGAAATTTGAGAAGAGTAAAGCTGGAGGCATCACATGCCACGATTTCAAACTATAATATGAAGTTATAATAATCAAAGCAGTATGGTACTAGCATAAAAATGGAAACATAGAGCCAATGGAACAGAATAGAGAGCCTAGCAATAAACCCATGCATATATGGTCAACTAATCTTTAAAAAGGGTGCCAAGAATATACAAGGGAGAAAGGAAAGTCTCTTTAACAAATAATGTTGGAAAACCTGGATATCCAGACACCTGCAAAAAGAAACTGGGCTCTTCTGTACCATAAACAAAAATTAACTTACAGTGAATTAAAAACTATGTAAGATCTAAAACTAAAACTTGTGGAAGAAAATGGAGAAAAAGCTTTTTTACACTTGTCTTGGCAATTACTTTTTGGATGTGACACCAAAAGCATAAAATCAATAAGAACAAATACCTAAAACCAAAAAGCTTCTACACAGCATAGGAAATAATCAGAAGAGTAAAAAGGCAACCTAAACAACTGGAGAAAATATTTGCAAATCATAAATCTGGTAAGAGGTTGATATCCAAAATATAAAAGGAACTCACACTACTTAGCAAAAAACAAATAACCTGATTTAAAAATGGGGCAAAAGACCCAAATAAACATTTTTTCCCAGAAGACATCTAACTGCCAACAGGTATATGAAAAGTTGTTCAACATCACTAATCATCAGAGAAATGCAAATCAAAACCACAATGAACCACCATCTACACCTCTTAGTAAAAGGTAAAAAAGACTTACACAATCTAAAGAGAAACCAGAGTATATTAATACATGTTAGGAGAGCTATTGTCAAAAGACAAGACATCTGTTAGGTTGGTAAAAGTATGGAGAAAAGAGAACCCTGGTTCATTGTTGGAGGAAATATAGATTGGTACAGCTATTCCTCAAAAAATAAAAAATTCTACCACCATACAATCTAACAATACCACTCCTGGGTATATATTCAAAGGAAATGAAACCAGTATCTTGTCTCCTTCAAAGGAAATGAAATCAGTATCAGAGGTCACTTAGTATTGCTCACAATAGCCAAGATATGGAAACAATCTACATGTTCATTGACAGATGAATAAAGAAAATGTTATATATATATATATATATAAAGTATATACGTGTGTGTGTATAAAACAATGAAATATTATTCAGACATACAGAAGAAGGAAATCTTGCCCTTTGTGACAACATGGATATACTGGCCGGGACGGTATGCTGAATTAAATAAGACAGCCCCAGAAAAACACTGTATGATCGTATGTGTAGTCTAAAAACTGTCAACCTGATAGCAGAGAATAGAATGGAGGTCATCAGGGGCTGGCAGTGGGAGATATAGGGAGATGTTGGTCAAAGGGTAAAACCTTCAAGTTATTATGAACAAGTCACCATCATGTACAGCATGGTGACTATAGATAGAAATGTATTATATACATGAAATTTGCTACATAAGTTGATTTTAAATTCCCTCAACACACGCACGCGCGCGGCAACCGTGAAGTAAAAGGTGTGCTAATTAACTTGATTATGGTAATCATTGCACAATGTATACTTATAAATTATCATATTGTACGCCTTGAATATACATAATCTTTGTTAAATATTTAAAAAAAAAAGTTATAAGTATAAAAAATCAAAACTCACTGGCAGTTGAATCTACAGTTAACCGCAGTTAACGTTTTGAAACTTTTTTCATCTTATTTGTCTCTTCATATGTAGAAACTTTTTTCATCTTATTTGTCTCTTCATATGTATCTTCAGAAAAAAGTATATAATATTTTTTATTGACACATGATTGCAGATGTAGCTAAATACAGGGTATTATGCTTGTGAAAAGCTAAAAATACAAAACTATATTGCTTTTTAAAATTAAGATCTTATCATGAACATTTTGAGTTAGTAAAATATTTTTCTTCACATTTTTTAAAAATAAAGAACTTAGTGACTAATAGGGATCAAATATTGGCCTAGGGAGATGAATAATCTATTTCCCAGAGATATTCTGAAGCATATACATGTCTGCTCACTTTCCTAATTACACCAACAGAATCATTCTTTTTCTCAGAGGCATATAAGAAAAAAAATTGCCTTTAAATACATTAATCATTTTGCTTTAACTGTTTAACATATAATTAGTATTATGTTTCTCATTGTGTACTATTCATTTTTCAGCAATACTTACTAGTATTTTTAGATCATCTCTCAGTGCCATGTATTTTCTATACATTAGTGGTCATAATATGGAAAATAACTATTGCCAGTCACATGGCTAATAAGTGACATTGCACAATATTTAGCAAATTACAAAGTTCAGCTATTTCTACAACATTAAATTGCTTAAAAATACTAAGGCATACATTTCCAACTTGTATTTTTTTTAACAGAATATAAAGTACTACAGGATGGGTGGTACATCTTTCTCATACCTGAGCCCCTTTCCTATCTCATCACTCATCCAAAGACTTTGATTCTTCTTCCTCCTTAACATACCATATACTGAGGTATACTAAGTTCAACATCTTCTTCGTACCTTCATCTTCTCGACCTCCATACAGGCCACATTCCTACTGTCCGAATTGACACACTAAGAAAAGTGAGCTAGTTTAGTCTTTCTTCCTTTGAGATTGCTCTCCTTCAATAAATTTCTTGTTGATGCCAGACAGCATTCTAAAATGCAAATCAGATCAGGTCACACTCTTCCCTAACACACTCTAATAGTTTAAATTGTCCCCAGAATGCTATGTGACCACAGCACACCTCTCTGGTCCTCGTCTGTGCTATCTCCTCTGCCCAGCATGGCACAGCGCATCATCTTCCTCAGGCCAGCTCCCACTCATGCTATGTAAGATCCAGTTTAGATGGCCCCCTTGAGAGGTCCTTCCTTTGTTTCCAAGGTCACCTCCTACGAGAATGTGCTTTTCTTTTCTTTTTAGAGCACTTAAAACATCATGCCATAGGTTAACTATTTATTCATACTTTGCTCTGTCAAAACTATGAGCTTTTCAAAAGCAATGACTTGGGGTTACTCATAAATACATCTTCACCAGTTTAAGTTCTCAATAAATACATGCTGAAGAATGAATCCATGACAAGGCTCTGGGCTCCAGATTGGAGCTTAATAAATACTTACTAGCTAACTTCATCTATTTATTAAACTTTGTAGGACCTAGTCTACATTAATCAGACTTAGACAAAAGCATTTCTTGCTCTCAAGGTACTAAACTTCGTGTCAAACATCAAAGCAGGAGCACTAATTCAATAACCAGAGAAGACAATGAGGACTCTTATTTTCTGAACAAGAGACAGTGACGTTCAGTGTCCACCAGTTAATTCTCCTCTTGTTTTTCTCAAGGGTGTACACATAAAGCTGCTTTTCTTGTAACAATACAGATTTTTGGCTAGGCACCATTAACAAATGTGTTAAGTCCCTGTGACAACTGATTTTTAGTTTAAGGTTATGAATACAAAACAATGAGTGTTGGTATGTAATGTGCATTTTAATGTCACAGCAAAAGTAAAGGATGAGAAAGATAATTTAATTTGCTTTCTCTGAAAGGTCACTTCTCCTGAGATAAAAATTGTCCCTTAGGGCACCCATGCCTTTCTCGGCACACGTTCCCTTCTGCTGCCTTCCTCTAGCTCTCTGTTCCTTGGGGATGAGAGCATTTATATTTAAAGACAATCTGACTGTGTTGTTTGGAATGAAACTGGGTTGATAGAGGAGAGCAGAGGACACCCGGTGCTTTTAAAATGAAAAAAAAATTATATGTTTTTGCCCTTGATTTCATCATTATTTCAGCACACTTTAAGTTACTTTTAAAGCATACATTTAAGAAAATAAAAGAAATAGAAATGGATATGGCCACTTAAATACTACATTTGCCAGTCTTTGTACATACAAAGACTTCATGTGGAGGTGGAAATTTCTGTGAGAAAAATTGTACATCATTTGGGCAAAGCTTGTTCCAAGTATTCATAAGTGAGTTTTTATCTTTGGTCAGGATTGAATGTTTCGTAACAGCAGGGCCCAGCACAGGGGTGTCTTGACAAACTTGGAGCTCCACGTGAATCTGTGGAATCAATGGATTAATATCTGACTCTAGACATGTTAGCAAACAGGCCAGTGTGCACAGTCCTTACGACCCACCCAGTGGGACTCAGTAGGCTTTACAAACAAAACACATGTTCAGAACATAGTTTATGGGTGGAACAGAAAGTTCTTTAAAAACAAATATTCAGTGTTAGGCTTCACAGAATTGTACAAAAGGGGAATTTATGTGAGACATAATCAAAGCATCAAAAATACTTGAATGCAAACCATAATTATATAATTATGGAAGTAATATACATAATCCCTGATATTAAAGATGGCACAATCTGTGTGTTAAATAAATAGTGAAAATGAAAGCTTAAAAGATAAATGGAAGTCTGAGAAGGAACAGAAATACATCACATTTTCTGAGAAGTAATTTCTCAGAGGAGGGATTTTAGTTAATGAGGGTTATGAGTATTTGAGTAAACTAGAAGAATTCCAGAAGATGGACTTAGAATATGAATATACATATATATACTATACACACATATATATTCATATTATAAGAATATATGTGTATATACACATATATACACACATATATATTCATTCATATTTTGTTCTATGTAAAGGATATCCAGAGAGAAAGCTAGATTTGAAGAAATTGACCAAGAGCTAAGTGAAAATGGAGGTAAGTCTATGGAGACGCTTGTTTTCAAATATCTATTGTGCAGAGACACCCATATTCACAGTCCTTCTGCCCTCCCTTGGGCCTAGTGGTATCATTTTATATTCAGATTGCACTAGAAGTGGGAAGGTAACAGCTACTCTAAGGTTCTCCAAACATGGAAGTCCTCTTGTGAGAGGAAAAGACACATCACTGCCCTCAAATGCCTCAGATTAGGTCAGGTTAAGGTGAGGACCTTGGTAGAAAGGGCATGGAGTTAGCAGCTCAGGGATTGGTTTTTCTAACTTTGGGTAACTATCTGTGTGTAGAGGAATAAGCTACTTAGCCTTTTGGAGCCTTTTTGTATTTGAAAAGTAGAGATAATAAATTGACACTGAGCACTTACGATAACATGTGAAAAATTCTCCTTCTAGCCAGGAGATGCTGCCCAAATAAAAACCATCTCATCCTCTTTGAAAAATTGCTTTAAAAGTTTGGTCAGTGTATTAGTCTGTTTTCACACTGCTGATAAAGACATACCTGAGACTGGGCAATTTACAAAAGAAAGAGGTTTAATGGACTTACAGTTCCACGTGGCTGAGGAGGCCTCACAATCATGGCAGACGGCAAGGAGGAGTGAGTCACATCTTACGTGGATGGCAGCAGGCAAAAGAGAGACCTTGTGCAGGGAAACTCCCCTTTTTATAACCATCAGATCTCATGAGACTTATTCATTATCACAAGAACAGCACACAAAAGACTTGCCTCTGTGATTCAATTACCTCCCACAACACATGGGAATTCAAAATGAGATTTTGGTGGGGACACAGTCAAACCATATCATTCAGGAAAGGCTTATTGGTAGAGGTGAGATTTACACTACACCTACAACAGTGTGGTACTAAGTTAAAGCTGGTGAATATTTGACGGTAATATTATTTCTATCACTGTATCAACAGCTGTTTTCAGAGAATCCTAGCTGTTAGGAATAAACTGTAAAAGCAGAAAAGCAAGGCTGGTAACTCCTCCCCTGGTAGTTGAACCCTGTTCTTGGCAAATAGTAGATCTTTTAATAACATTTGTTAGGAAGATAAACATACATACTTTTAACAATTTAAACTATAATTTATTACAGCAAAATTGACTCTTTTTGATGCCACAGTTCTATCAAACTTACTTGTAGAAGTAAGGTATTTATACTGATACATCTGTCCCTGGTTGGCTCATACCCTCAGGGACCACAGTCACATGATTTGTGAGTACATTGGGCAGGAAAGAACAGTCCATGATACTCACATGGAGTGAAGTAACTGTTACCCCTGCCTGCCGAGACCAGCTCAGTCGGGGAGACCCTAACCCAGTGGCACTACAGGAATTAAAGACACATTAACAGAAATATAGAGGTGTGAAGTGGGAAATCAGGGGTCTCACAGCCTTCAGAGCTGAGAGCCCCAAACAGAGATTTATCCACATATTTATTAACAACAAACCAATCATTAGCATTGTTTATATAGATATTAAATTAACTAAAAGTATCCCTTATGGGAATTGATGGGATGGGCCGAATTAAAGGAATAGGTTGGGCTAGTTAACTGCAGCAGGAACACGTCCTTAAGGTACAGATCTCTCATGCTGCTGTTTGTGACCTAAGAATGCCTTTAAGCAGTTTTCCGCCCTGGGTGGGCCAGATGTTCCTTGCCCACATTCCCATAAACCCACAACCTTCCAGTGCGGGCATTAGGGCCATTATGAACATGTTACAGTGCTGCAGAGATTTTGCTTATGGCCAGTTTATGGCCAGATTTTGGGGGACTTGCTCCCAACACCTGCCACATTGGCCCCCACTGAGGAATGACTGCTTCCTTGATTATAAAAATGGACACTGAAGAAGATTCATAAGTTCCAGCTGCAATGTCCTCAAATAATCCTGATTGTAAGTGTATAGTCAATAAACAAAGAACAAAATATAAGGGAAATTGCCTCAGAGATGAAAGCAGAAAGGAAATATAGGTAAAATATTGATCTTTCTAGACAGAATTATCAGTTTTCTAAAAATTGTTTGCAAAGTACATTTGTTTACCACCATATTGTATCCCATGTTATGACTAAGCTGCTGCTTCTATATTTCTTAAGTTTGACCTTCTCTTTCACCAAGCTATTACAGTCACAGAAAAAAGTACAAATCTGTTCAAAATGGCATCTAATGGAAAGTAATCTTTTTATAAGCTATTATTACCAATAATCAAAGTCTCAGAAGATTAATTTAAGCTAGTTCTTTTTCCCATTTGACACAATAATGTCTGTACAAAATAAAATAAAAATAGCTCAAGTAAACAGAACACTCTTTAAAATCCCATGGCCTCTAGAGTTTCCAATTCTCAGTAGCCTACAGAGAAAGAGAATATACTCTTAATGTTTCTTTATAGGCCACTTCATAGTTCTGTGTGGAAACAAAGATATTTTACAAATTAGCAGGGTAATTTGAGAGCTGAGGAACAGATGAGATCTGAAAATTAGGGAGGAAATAGATTTCAAATACAGGGAAAGGGGCAGGTAAGGAAATACAACAATAATTAAATAATACAAGTAACACAAAAAATAAATGCTTGGGGACTAAACTTATTTGCTAAAATACATGACCAAGAAATTCTGAATACGTTGTTCGTACTTCAAATAACACTAATGAAACACATTCATGTTTTTTGGAAGCTATGTGGGGAATGCTAGTCTCTGGAGATGCCACTTTGTAGAGAAAAATAAAATCTGATATTGTTTCTCAAAGCTACAATTCAGCTTAAAGAACAACATGACTAAGACTTCTCCCTGCAAATAAATAACTGGAAATTATCAGAGACATGAAGTGTTTGGGTAGCACGGACAGAAACTATCAGAGAGCATTTAGCCATCTCCTTTCTAACTGAAAGATGGAAGACACTGAAAGTAGGGAGGGGTCACAGGGATGGTAGAAAACTCCGGCCTAAGAAACAGTTTCCAATGAAGACTCAATTAAGTATATACACTGAAAGGTAAAAAGTACATTTATCCGAGCACTTTGGGAGGCTGAGGCGAGTGGATCACGAGGTCATGAGGTCGAGACCATCCTGACTAACACGGTGAAACCCCGCCTCTACTAAAAATACAAAAAATTAGCCAGGCGTGGTGGCAGGAACCTGCAGTTCCAGCTACTCGGGAGGCTGAGGTAGGAGAATGGCATGAACCTGGGAGGCGGAGTTTGCAGTGAGCCGAGATCGAGCCACTGCACTCCAGCCTGGGCAACAGAGTGAGACTCTGTCTCCAAAAAAAAAAAAAAAAAAAAAAAGTACATTTCATAAAGTTTCCATTTTGGGAAGCACCGAATTCATTAAGAATAATTTATGTAATGCCAAAATGAACCTCATCAGTCTCCAATTTGACATCATCATAGTAAAAGTGTCATCAGTTCTTAGCAACTGATAGTTGCTAAGAAAATCAGGCAAATCAAGGAAAATGAAATACTCCCATTTCCTTGGAAGCTTTTCTGTTGGCTGCAAATTTAAAATGGAATTTTAGAACTCTAGGAAGGAGAATTAGGTGTCTTTGTATAGATGTGAGCCACCCCCTCAAAGTCACTCCTTGCCTGTTTGCTTGAATTTCTACACATCAGAGTTACTCTTTTCAAACCTATGTCAGAGACACAAGCACAGAAAGAAAGTACTTCCCTGGAAAGATAATAGCAGCTCTCTTCCAAAACACCGTAAAAAGATTCGTAGATTTAGATTTGTTTTGCATATTTGTTTCATGTAGAAGAAACCAAACATGGTGACCTGTAAGAAGTTGATTTTAATATAACCTGAGTTAAATACAGGCTAAAAAAAATTCTAAAATACAGGCTAAAAAATTCCTTAAAAATTCTTTAAAAAATTTCTTCATTATTTTTTCTAGCATTATCCCCAAAATTAGGGTATCTTGTTAAACAACTCTAGAAATCTATGTGAATACCTCAGCAGAATTATATAATGCACAATATCTACAGCTGTAGGTGGCAGCTTCATTCAGAGCTCCTCAGGCATGACAAATGGTCACCTATACAACTTGGTAGTTTTAAAGGAGAAAAATTTAACCATGGAGATGGTTAGATAAGTAGGTTTGGTAAATAACCAGCGAATATGGACCATATCGACCATATCTTTCCAAAGTTTCAGGATTTTAATCACATTGTTAATAGCTACTGAAGTTTTAAAATCAGCCTTTCAAGAACAGAGTTGGCATGATGTCTAAGAAGACAGGGTACTTATGATCACTGACACCCTCCCCAACAATGTTCTTGATGAATTTCTTCCCTTCAGCATTTATTGATTAGCAAAGCAATGGATAAAATGCTTTAATCACAGATATCTTGTGTATAATATTTGCCATGCTTCAAATCAATTTCAACATCTGTTATTTCATTTGATCCTCCGCATAAAGGGTGAGTGTTGCTCACAGGACAGATGATGGGACTGAGAATCCAGAGGATTAGGAGACTTGGCTCTGTTCCATAGTGAATAATCCCAGAGCTACAGTGATGCCCCACATTGTCTCTGTCCTGATCTGATTTTCCTTTCATCAACACTATCTCTCAGTCCTGCCAAGCCTCGAACTCCAATCATCATCTAGATAGAAGTAGATGGCTATTCATCTGTTGTTTTGTGAATTGGTTCTTTTTTGTTTTTGGTAAAATATTAAGCCAAATGCTAAACAAATTTACTTTGCCAGTAAGGAAGGAGGACAAGATCTCCTATATTTTGCTCTTATTTTAGGTTTCCTGAAACCTGAACAGTATCTTCATGGTACAATTTAGATATCGACCTCACCCTCATCAGTTCAAACCCAAGAACGCAGGTTTATGCTGAAGAGCCATGTATGGGCAGCTCTTCCTCCTCACCATGCCTGTGGTAACCAAGGCTTTCTGTCCCATGCACAAACTCTCTGCAGCCTTGCAACACATATCTCCCTCCAGCCAGTTTATCAGCACCCTGTTCCCCTGCTGCAGCCTGGCTAGACTAAGTAGACAGTGTCATTATTAAGCCACTGAGAATCAGATGTCCTGTCACACACGCAGTTTTGGAAGAATGGTTATAAGAGGGACAGCAGCCTCCCTGCCTGGTGACACTGAGGGCTAGCCTAGAGTCTCATTAGCCTCTTTCTGGTTGCAATATTGCATGTTAAGTATCTGTCTCCTTTGATGGCAGTCCTCATCCTGGGGTGTTTGGGGAGTATGCCTCTAATCTAAGGGCCTTGTTACCACCCTAGTTTTTAATATGACTGCAGAGGAGGCCTTTTCAAACCCCTTTTACCTCCATGACTAGCTCTATATCACCAATCAGTATTTCTTCATTTGAATCCAATTTTTATCATTGTTCGGTAAAATTCTTTGTGCTTGCATTCTCTTAACAGATCACTCAGAGTATTATATTTATCCTGGCGGAGACTAAGTAGTGGTTTACTTTATGATGTGCAGCCAGTCCATTTTCAGTGCCGGGGTCTTATTTAATCTATGCTTCCAGGACACCTCTAACTTTGCTTCCCAATGACTGGATTCTCATAGGGTCAGGTTATCCGAATGGTCAGTTTGCTAGTTAAGCCAAGTGTTTTGGGCATATCAACCGTCTATACTCGGGTTAGCTGGTATAATTACATGCTGCCTCTGAACCTACTAGTAACTGGTTAATAGTCCTTAGGAGAATCTGATACATATGTACATCTTCTCAACCTCTATACTCTACCACCAGCATGAACATTAAAGCAAAGGTATAGAATAGAACCATCCCTAGTGTGCTCTATTCAGGATCTTCATAGAGTTTATACGATGCTTTTGTGGAGCATTCAAATACACTCTTGATTGAGCTGATTCTATTCTTCTTTTCCTCAAAATTATTTCCATTCCATTAATAATACATGAAGCGCTTACTGTATTTTGGTCATTGGCTGGAGTTTTAAATGGTCCAGTTCCCACCCTGAAGACACTGGTCTGTGAAGAAAAGGCTCTGCTTTTCTTTGGCACTCTGAGCAGCCTTGTTTAGATGAAAATCACAGACATCAGTGGTTCATAAAAGACAATTAGTGAGCACTATTTCTTAAGGCTGCTTTATGTTCCAGGGATGTGGAGTGGGACTTACAGGCATAGAAAATACGGAATAACGAAAAGGAGGGCCGTTGGTCTGTAAGAGTTTAGAAGGCAATTGAGGTGACATGGCAACACCGTAAGTTCACTTTTGGCAGGAGTGACCAGGGCTAAACCAGAAATGGTTTAGAATGTCAGAATCTTTTTGGCAGGTAATGCATAATCAATGTGTCAAGTACAGTAATTCACCTACAATAATTAATTAAAATATATACATTTTTGGTTGATTGATTCATGAATGATGTAATTGAAAAACAATGCTAACAGAAAGAATCTATTCTTCAATATCTATTCTACAAATAGACCTTATGAACTATTTTTAAGCTTCCAATCACATACATTTCTTTTTAAGACAAAACATTAGACTAATGGTGACATTTTTTAAAATCATTGACACTGCCTAGCACTATACTAGGTATTCTCCTTTCATTATTTCTGAGTCACAGTAGTCTTACGAAGCAGCCATTTTCATAGCCCTTTTATCAAGACAGGCTCTGAGGCTCAGAAAATTTAAGCAGCTTATGCCTTGTGAAACATGTGGTAAAAGATGCAGCTGGGATTCCAATCCCAGCATCCATGGTTACATGCCAGATTCTCCCTGCTCTGCACTGTGAACCCACCTAGACTTGTCTCTCCCCTTGACCTTTGCTCAAATACAGAGAAGAATAGATTCTGGGCCCAGGGGAGATTTTTTTTTTTTTTTTTTTAGCTTACAACTTCCCAAAATGTCTTTTAAAGGGACTCCTAGGGTCCTGTGGCTCTGCTCCTCCTTTGCACACCCATGCAGGTGGCTCATACAGTGTTACTATGGGGTTTATGTACCACTCTCTCATTGTGCAGGACACAGCCCATGACAGCAGGACCATGCTTATTCATCTTACTGTGCTCAGCTCCTAGCATCATATCTGGTGCTTTGCAGGGGCCCAGTGATGATGGTTGAATTTTATTGAATCACACCAGGCTGGGAGCAAGTGTAATACAATGGTTAGCTCATGGACTTGGAATCAGGTTCCGTGCTCCAGATTGCCAGCTATGGATTGTGTGATCCTTACTCTTTTTCAGCCTCAATTTCCTCTTCTGTCACTCCCAACCTCATACTGTTGTTTGTGAGTATCAACTGAAGTAAGATGATGAATGAAGTGCCAAGCATAATGTCCAGCAGACACTGGACACAAAACCAAATCTGGATTACTTTCTCTCTCTTTCTCTTTTGATGCTAATTTTGAAGGTGACATTGGGAGATGAACATCCTTTGAAACCCTGACATTCCAGAAATCCAGAGCTTCCTTGAGTTTCAACTATTCTTGGATGTACGCAAAGTGGCCTGAAGCCATTAATGATTTACTCATTGGTCTTAACAAGCTAATATGCCCCCAAAGGTCCTTCTGTAACACAAGCAAAAGGAAGCAAAGGGTTGAACCATTTATTCTGTGAATTTGATTGATGTCGACAGGAAATCTGGACAGCTGAGGCCCAAATGCACATTTTTTTCTTCTCTTTCATGGCAGGATTGATTTTGGCCTGAATCATCTAAATAATTGCCTTCCCTCCCCTAAGACGTGTCTTTCAATTTGTGGGTATAGACAGCTATAGAAAACAAGTATTATTTTAGCCTCTTCAAAACATAGAAACTCTCAGACACAGAGAGGTTAATTGATTTGACAAATGCCACACAGCTTCTCAGTTATAAAACTGAGAGACAGCCTCCAGGTCTCCAAGCTACCCCTCTTCTCAACACATGAAAGAAAACTGTTATCGCTACTTAAACACATCCACACTTTAAATAGAAATAATAACCTTTACAATCACATATTTCTTCCCTTTTGGGCATAGAAAATTTTAGTTTGAAGCTGGTATAATAATGAAGTCGTCATGTGAAAAGTTTTTATTATGTCCATTACCTAAATGTCACATTTTCCCCTGTATTAAACTTACACTTTGTACTTAGGTAAAGCAGAAAATAAGTGGATGGAAAATAAACAAAAGGCATTAAAGCCCTTATTTTACTTTATCAAGTGATAACTAATACAATCGGGAGTAGAAAATTCATTCAATCAAGTGTTTTTGGTGGTCCTCCTTGTCAGCAAGGCTCTGTGTGGTGGAAAGACAAAGGCTCCCATTGGTGTGCTCATCCCATAAGAATGAAGTGCTGCCCTGGAAAGAGATCAATACCTAAGATGTGAAGGTCTAGGGTTCCTGTCCTGAATCTTTACCAACTAACTGGGCAGATCCAGGACAGGAACTGGATGGATCTGTAGCAACTGAGAGCCAGGTCACCACTGACCCTGAGGAATGGTAATTAAAGTAACCAGCTGGACAAACATTCATAAATGTTATTTTAGTACATAGTGAGATAATCTAGAAGAAAAAACTTTGAAAACAGTGAATGACTACATGAATTACCATAAAAGAGGAAAATAGGAAAATGTACAAAATGTACCAGGTTATCCATAAGAGCTACCTCAATGGAGTCAATGTTATGTACTCTGAGTCTAGAGAAGGAAAAAAGAAAACCCATGTCTGCATTAGTAATTGGAAAATACTCCTTGTTGGGGCTGAGTCTTGGGGTATCACTTTCATTTTAACTTTGTGATAACAAATATTACATTGCAGATTCTCGTTATAACCTCATTTCATGAGCCTATTAGGGCAAGGGTTATTATCCACATTTTACCTTTAGGTAATTTGAAGTCACAGGTAAGATTATTTTCTTGCTCAAGATGACATAGCAAACTTCTCTTCCACAAGGATAGGATCTGTAACTATGAGTAGTAGGAATGGAATTGACCTCTAGAGACACGAAAGTATGATCTGAGAGAGAAGAAAGGAGTGTGCCATAATAAGCCATTGCTTCCATTTGGTGGAGGAGGATGCTGAACTCAATGCAAGTCTTAGCATGACCTGCAGATTTTATTTGCAGTTGTATGTCTCCTACTCCCTCATGAGTAATGAAACTTCTTACATGGCATGTTCTTTGCTACCAAAAGTATTGATTGAACTTCCTTGAGGGTTGTTTCATGATACTGTATCTCCATGAAAAGTGGAAGGACTACACACAAGATAGGACCTAAGAGATCTCAAATCTACTCTTAGTTTGGGGACTAATTTGCTCTGTGACTTTGAGGAAGTCACCAAATTTTCTTCAGCTCTCTTGTACTTAAAATTGGAATAATATCCCTTTTCCTACTTACCTCTTAAATGAAGATATTATCCTGAGAATGTACTATGATAATATATGTTAATACAAAGGTTAAAATGCCACACAAATGCAAGATATCTCCTTAAGACTATTTCTCTGATGGCTATTATAAGAAAGGAAAGTGTATATGATAATCAGTCCATCAAAATGTCTTGAATACCAAATAGGTATTGTAGAGAGAGCAAAGAAACCTGGCCACATCATAACAATTTAAAGGGGTGCATCATGCTAAGCGGGTGTGACGACCATCTATACACAGGTGAGCTCACACACAATGGAAGCATTGCTTCTTGGAGATTAAACATGTAATCCACATCTTTTAAAATGCAGCCTTTCAGAGGAAAGAAATTTCAGTCTCACAAAGGAGGCGGGACACTACTTTGGTCTGATAATGTGGTAGAACAGGGAAGGGTAAGAAGAAGAGATTATTCCTGCAGAGAAGAGTATAATCTCTATGAGGACAGGACTTTCATTCTATCTCATTTGTTGACGTATCCCAAGGCCAGCTACCTTGTTGAGTCACCATAAATGCATGTGATTGCGTCAATGAAGGAGAGTGTGAACAAGTTATACATGTGAAAATGAGCCAGTGTGCCAGGGCAAACTTAGCTGTCTTCCTGACAAAAGAAGGCTCATGATGGGGCTTAGTGAAAGATAAGTGTGGGCAATCAGTTGTAGTGAAACTGAAAGTGATACTGAATGGAAGATCCACAGCCTTCTAGATTGCAACCATGAAGAATTCTAACAAATTGAAATTTTTTGAACTGGGTGTTACAGACTCCTAGGCAAGTGATTTGTACATGTCTTCTAGGAAATTCATTAGACTCTTGCCTAAAATGGTTTTGCACAATTGCGTGTGTGTGTGCATTTCTCATGGTTGAACTTAGCTTTCTGTTAGTTGCTTAAAATGGTATATGCCATAAAATAGTCTGTGTTTCTGACTGACGTTATAAAAGGCATTTATATGTAATATGTAGCTGATTTGTTATACCAGGAATCATTTTATCACATATGATTGCATTTTTAGGAACCTTCACAATTAAATATATCTAATTACAATGTATTTAAGTCTCTCTCTGTGTGTGTGTGTGTGTTTCCCATATTGTTAGAATATGAGAATATGGACGGTGGCTCTTTCTTGCCTGTGTGGGCTAGTCTGAGCCAGGTTGTAAATGCTCCACCAACTTCGAGAATATAAATGCATCTGAATCCAACAAATAACATACCCAAATGATAGTTTTTTCCCTCAACTTATGAAAGCACAATGCTTATTATTTCATAAAGATATTTTCTTCTGCTACGTGGTTAAATATCTTTGGTATTCAAATACATCTTCAAATGCCTTTGAGATGTTGTCTGTACCGAATTCAGTTTCAATAAGCCCTTCTTAAGGATGTCCCAAAATAGTCAATGCTTTTAAGATTTGAATCTTAGGAAATAACTTCATACCTGCCTTTTTATCTAGGCAGAAATGTAAGGCTCCTAGCTTGAGCATTTGAATAGGGTGTCCCTTCCTTACAACCAGATGTTCTAAAAATAGAATGTTCAGTATGAATTTTTCAGGTAAGAAGTCATGCTTACCATTAAAATTGAAGCAGTGGGAATATAGATTGGCAGTGTACTCTGAGAACTTTAGGTGGCAGTTCCCCTGTGAGGAAGGAACGAAAGGCCATCAAGCATGGTGAGAACATGGTCACAAACACCTCTGTCTATAAAAGTTAACCCAGAAATAAAGGCTGAAAACTGGTTCTGAAATGCAATCAGTTTTAATTCTAGCAATTACAAAAATGCCTTTAGATAAATACCTCTCAGCAAGATGCAAGCAGCAATATTAGAGATTTCTGATGAACCTTTCCACTCCTCTGAGAAATGGAGCTTATCCTGTCCCTAGTAATTTTACCAGCCAAGTTTTCTAACAGGTGTCCCAATGAATGGAAATCCACACAGGCCTTTTCTTCACACCCAGAAACTTAGGTCTTTCCAACATTGTAGCTGTGGTCAACATGTTTTGTTGCAGGAATGAAACTATAGCATCACAACCAAAACAGTGGTACAAATAACGGTGGTGGGAATATCCCCAAAATAAAGCATGAAAGACATTTTGTACTTATTAGTTAAGGCAGCAATGGCACAGGGAAAGCTGTACTTTGGATGAAGTAAGTCAAGGATCTCAATATCTTTGTGCATTATCTGAGGATCTTGAGAAATAAGACTGGAATCGGGCAGAGCAAAATAACCATGTAGTGACTGAGACTTCTCGGGAGGCCAGGAGTATAGCTTTGGGCCTCAGCTGTGCATGGGTGGGCAGGGCATTTTGATCTTGGTTTGAAAGGACTTATGATAGGCCAGGTGGGATTTTGAATTGTGAAATTGGCTTTTAACTACTTTGGTCATAGTGTAAGACTTTTTGTGAGCCAGGAGGTATTTTGATCTTGGCAGGAGACTACAACGTAAGCATCTTTGACCATGGATGAATGGCTGTTACTGTAGGGGCAGGGCTGTACAGGACATCAACTTGACCTGAACTCTCAGGCTGCTCTGGCCTTAAGCAGAGCCATCTGGGCCTGGACAAAGGCAGGGGAGGACCTCAGCACACACCACCGGGTCAGAGATTCCCATACCACAACCATAGCTAAAGGAAGAATTTTTATTACAAGGAAGAAATAACTTTTACAAATAAAGGTATTTTAGGCATCTTATTAATTTGCATATGTTGCTTCACCAGGGTGGTGTTAGCTTCCCTAAGAGTAATGAAGCCAACTCAATGTTTGGCTAATTATTCAAATATTAATTATTTGCTGTGTAAATTATTACATTGTAGGTTAGAGAGGCTGGGAGAGATCTATACTGGACTATTTTATCTTGGTTTGATTTTTTTTATCTTGGACCACCCTGTGCCGCCTCCTGAATATATTTCCAAATGGCCTTACCATTACTCAGAAGAAACATCCACCCCATAGAATGCCATTAAAAGCCAAAGCTGCTTTAGAGACAGTGTCATGATAGTGTGGCATAGTTGATGTTATTTGCCCTTCTTTAAGTGCAAATAACCATAAGCACCAATAGTGCATAGACAAAGACACAAAGCTGAGCATTCTCAGAGGTGATAAGATCTTAAATGCAATAATAGCTTTAGTTAGAGTTAGGAAATATACCATCTTTTGGCCATTTGCAGACCTTCAAGTTCCTTCTGTGTATGATAGAGACATATTAATCTAGGAATGAAAACACATAAAGGAAAGACAATAATCATTACAATTTTATATTATACTTTCTTGGGGGTATAGTGCTTTATCATACTGAGAACATCGTAAGATGTTGAAGTCAGCAAAACTCAAACTATCCCCATTTTAGGATCTGTATTCATCTCCATATCTCTCCCCCTACCCTGTGACCCTCTGAGCACTGACTTCTGCCCTTTGGGACCTCTTTCCTAGTGTTCTGATTGTTCTTCTCTAAGACTGACCTCTTATTGATTGGTCTTACATTATTTAGTCTAATTAGTCACTAACTTTTACATTCTTCTAGAATACATCTGGTACACTCCAGTCCCCGATCTTACTTGAAATATCATGGAATTCTTATGATTAAACTGTCTTCATCTCTGACTCTCTGTCAAAGTTTTGGCAATGAATGAGATTCTAGGCTAAAAGGGTTTTGCTGAAGAGAGTTGAATAAAAAGATCATTCTCAGAGGTCAGGGGAGGGCTAAAAAAATCAAAAATGCATGATGATGGAGCCAAACTAGCAACTTCAGGAAGCCAGTACCAGCCCTAAAGGATTCTGGTGATAGCAGGTGCTGGAGAAAGTGCGATAGATGCTACGACCACAGAGGAACAATCATTGATAATGTGTGGGCAAGCATGGAGAGACTAAGGGCTAAATTCACCAAGTATTCCTTCATCTGGATAACTCAATCTTTTATCAATGCCTTCCCTTGTCAAGACCCAGCCAGAGGTGATGATGGCAAGAGACCAGGAAAGTACAAACTGCAGGGGTTCCCTGGCAGAGGACAGTGTATGTGTGTGATAGCAGAGCCAGAATGATTCATCCAACAGGCGACACTTGACCCAGTCACTCCAGGAATTTAAAATTCTCCCTTGGTCTCCCCATAATCTACAGAAGAAAGCCCAAGCCCGATACACAAAGTCTTCCACGTCTTTGTCCTACTGATGCTTCTGGCGTTATCCCCAGACACTCTGCCTCCTGTCATTATTTTAAAGAATTAGATTGGAGTTTCAGGAATTTCCTTCATATACCACATCACTCCTTTCTTTTAGGCATTTGTTTATGGAATTTCCTCTGGCATATCCTTCCCTCTTTTTTGTGGAACTCAAACACCACCTCCTATAGGAAGCCTTGGCTGAAAGTTACATAATCCTATAAATATTTTTTTCTTTAAAAAATCTTGCCCCTAAATTAGATTGAATTGTATAAGATGTATCATGTTCTGATGATTTTGACCAATGAAAATGGAACTTCTTATGTAGAATCCTGTCTGTCTTGCCCACAGGGAAGTCTCCTGAAGGTGGGAAACTGTCCTCTTTGGGTTTATTTCTTAGCAGGTAGAACAATATCTGCAAATGGTGGGTGATTTATACCTGCTTATGGAACTGAATTGAATAAAAGTCCATATTTTATTTTTCTAGACCATGAGGAGAAGAGAACATGTTGATCTTGATTTCTCTAAATATTTGTTGCTTGGAACATAAAACATATCTTAAACCATTGTTTGTCAGTTCTCACAAGCAAGGGAAATGGGGGGAAATTATTTTTTCTGTGCTTGTTTTGGATTTGAAGTATCTTAGTTTTCAGAAGACTCAGTTTGCAAAAGCATAAAAAACAAACGATAAGTAAAACAGTTGTAGCAATTCTGAAAGTTAACTTAATACAATGAGCTAGTCAATGCAATTAATCAAATACCCTCATTAGCAAAACAAAAGGAGTAAGACAGTAAGTATTATACAAAGCATGTTAATATATATGAATAAACCAGGTACAGGCAAAGATACATTGTAGTTTTCTAAAAATCCCTTCTGGCCACAAACGCATCTGATTATGTTTGATATCATTCAAAATACAAGAGCCTCCAAAGCCAAGGCCTAAACGGCGCTGACAACCAGACGTGGCATTTGAGCCTTCTAGATGTACAGCCTATTTCCAAGTTGCTTTTCCTACTCTATTCACAAAAAAGAAAAGAGAAATGCCACCTGACCGAAAATGACCAATGAGGGTTCATAAATCTCTCTCAAGTCCTATCAAAACTAAGGTTTCCGTGGTAATTCTCCTATAAAAAGAAATGTAAAATGTATTCCAAATGGGGATGGGGAGGAAGATGCTTGCCTGAATTCTGGAAGCCAGGGCTTTTGAGTAAAATTAGCTCATGCTTCTTCTGGCAGAAGTTACATTTTGGCCCCTCGTTTCACGAGAAAACCATTTGTTGTGAAATAGAATTCAGCCTGTGTGTGCATGTTCGTAAATCCCCCATCCCACACCCTCGACTGCACAGTGACGTGGGTCCCCATCCCTTTACGCCTCGTTAGGGCCAGGCTGGGCCAGCTGGCCAGGCTGTCCGTGTCCTCAGGCCTGGGCATCATTGTCCCTGAGCTCACCCAGCCCGCATCCCTTTGAAGCCGCTCCAAAGAAAGTTTATCCCTCTGTTCCAGCTGGTGTTTCATTAAGCCCTGGCTTCACAGGATTTTCCACTCCCATTGACATATCAGAGCAAAGATGTAGCCATTAAAATAATGAAGAAAAAGGGAGCAGGCAGAGGAAAAACGGTTTGAGGGGAAATTGAAAAGGAGTACAAGGTTATTTAAAAAATAAAGGCCAACTGCAGAAAAGTAAAATGTACCCACTTTCTCATCACTCTCTTTTTTTCTTCCCCTGTATGTATGTGTGTGTCCTAAGCTGTCCAGATTTTTCACAAAGCCTCATAAGGAGCGACTTCAGAGAGGCACTGGCTCTGTGAAAAAGCCGACAGTCACAGGTCTAAATTAGAAGCAGCTGATAAGAATCCCAAAGTCATTCTGAGTACACATGAAGGCAAAGGAACTCTGTGCATTAGAGATACAGTGAATCTTAAATCTAACCTCTCTTGTTCTGAAGAAAAAAAAAATCACTCTCTCCTGCCGGTTAGACATCAAGTCTACCCAAGTGATTAAGACCCTGTGTGTGACCTCCTTATTTCCACTCCACGGTTTAGTCCCTCCGTTTGCCAACCTTGAGTGCTTCTTTCAGACCATTTTTATCTCCTCTTCAAAGAAACATTGGCTCCACACACTTATCTAATCATAAAGTGCTTTGATGCTTACCTTCTCCATGGGTAATGTATCTATGATGTGGTGTTTTCTCCAAAATTAGATTGATTTTAAGAATCCAGGAATCATTCCTTTGTTTTGCTACCTCAAAACAAAGACTTTGTTCAAGACTCTGCACAATATACATTTTTCATAGCATCTGTCCAAGGTATCTGCAGACTTCAGTCACCACAACCTCAATATAGACAAGGAAGATGTCACAGAAAGCCTTTAAGTTCCTAAAACAGCTGTGACAAAGCCCATGCACTAAACCTACACTCTTTACTCCGCCAGGCTCTAAGTCAGGCATTGTGATTTCATTAACTATTGTGTTCCCACAGGAATCAAAAGCAGTGACCTAGAAGTAGGTTCTTAGACATATGCCTGATGTGACAGCAGGGTAAGTGACAGCTGACATGTAATTAGTGGAAAAAACAAGAAGGTAAACAATGAACAACCATATTGCTTCTTGTTACAAAATTTGATGTCTACAAAAACAGATTTTGAAGTGCACTCAATAACTGCTGTTAAAATACAAAACGCACATATTCGTAAAAGATGTGCTACAAAACTGGCTAAAATTTGTTTTAAGAAGGAGAGAATATCAAGTGTTTAAAACATTTTTGTTTCCTATTTTAAGTATTTCAGATAAAATTGTGTGTCATCCACATAAATGTTTAGTTTATATAATCATGAATCAGTTCTTGTTTATGCCCATATTTGAAGAGCATGAAAATACTTGTTTAACTATATAGTCCTAGTGATTAAGAAAAGTTCACTAATCACAAGAAAAACCTACTAGTGTGGCGACTAGTGAAAATATAAACTAAGAGGTAACAGGACTGTACTAGAGGAGATCTTGGCTCCAGAAAATGATGAATCCATGTCCAAATCTTAGCCCTTTTCTCTCTGCATTGGCATTAGGTGATTCTGGTCATATTCCCCAATATCTCTGAATTGTACTAGGCAACACCTAGTGAGAACTAAGACTGTGTATGTTTCAGAGTCTATAGCAGGCTCATATGTAGAAAACCTGCATTGAAGGACTTCGTTGTTGAGGGAGCCATTCAATAAGGCATTTCACAAGCGCATGAGGTGGAGCTGAGTATAGTCTTTAGGAAAAAAAGGATCGATAAATCATCATAAGTGGATTAAGTTCTTATGAACTTAACTCTTCCAAGAGGAAATACAAAAGAAGGGCTGAAAAAAATATTTCTTCCCTTAAAGAAATGTAAGTTTATTTAAGAAGACACCTTAGTCCATTTGGGCTATTATAACAAAATATCATGGACGGTGTGACTTATACACAATTGAAAGGTATTTCTTATAGTTCTGGAGGCTGAAGAGTCCAAGGTCAAGACACCAACAGATTTGTTGTCTGGTGAGAGCCCATTTCCGGACTTGTAGATAGACATCTTTTACTTGTGTCCTCATGTGGCAGAGGGACAAGTGAGATCTCTGGGTTCTCTTTTGTATGGACACAATTCCCTTCATGAGAACTCTGCCTTCATAACCTAATTACCTCCCAAAGATCTTAGCTCTTAAAACCTTGCACTAGGAGTTTTAGAATGTGAATTTTGGAAGAACACAAACATTCAGTCCATAGAAGATAAAGATGCACAGATGAACCAACACTTCCAGAGTAATCTAAGGAGGTAACTGAGTACTGCTTGGAAGATTAATTGCTATAGTTAACAAGACTGAGTCAATGTGGATTGGACATGTCATGAGAAGTTTTGTGGTGATACTGGGACTGGACAGTTGGAGAAAGGGCAAATGGGGGTCGTGCCAGGGGTGATGAATGCAGAAGGCATGAGTGTGAGAAGGTGAGAAGCAGGGTCAGCAGTGGATGGGCTGACTGGACAATCAGAAGCCTCCAGCTCAGTGCCTATTTCTGTAGCAACTCCACATTAGAGTCACACAGAGGGTTTAGAATCTCACCACTGCTGCTTCCAAGCTCTGGGGCAAGCGGCAACTGAAATAACAGGGCCTAGATTTCCTAAGCTGTACACTGAAGTTAATACCTACCTTGAAGACTTGTAAAGAGAATGACATATGAAAATGCATGACGACCACCTGGCACAGTGCCAAGACTAAGCATGCCATCTCTAGCCATTTTTATTAGTTCCATTATTACCTATTGTTGACGTCACCCTTCTATTGTCTACTGTCACATTGCCTCCTGCATACATGTTCCTTGTCTCTTATGTATTCTTTGAACTATCTTTCCTTTAATCTTTATCTAATTGCAGCATAGAAATTGCTCTCTACCCTTAACTTCTATTCCTTCTCTTCTCCAGATTATATCTATCAAGTTGCTATCTTCCATCTCATCCCTCAAGATCTATATCAAATCACACCACTTTTGCAATCCATTCCAAGATTCCTAGGCACATTTCTATTGTACTTTTTGACCTTCTTGTAGCCCTTGCCATAAACTGAATTATATTATAATTTTTAAACCAGGTGACAAGGTCTCATTGACTTGTGAGCCCTTATAAGGCAAGAATAATTTTGTTAAATTTAATTTTCTCTAGGGTTACTTGACATGCACTTTATCAGATAGGCCCAAAGCATCTGATTCTCGTGTGTCTGTGTGTGTATGTGTGTTTCCTGAGGATGGAACCCAAGTTACTCCTTCTACTTTTAGAATTCAGTTAATATTTTTTGTCGCATGAGAATTCTCAAAAGGAAATGATTTAGGAATTAAAGTAAATAATCTGATAATTAGTCCTGAGTTCAGAGAGCATCTTTAACAATGGATTTATTTTTTGTTATGACCTAACCCTTACTTGGAGAGATTCCTAATCATAGCAACTTATGCTTCTTGGATTGTAGACATTGTTGATGGGGGGTGTGTGTGTGTCCAAATGCTATGAGATTCTGTATTGTCTGGCTTCATGCATGTTTTTCAAGGTTTCAAAATCCATTAACCTAGAGCTTATTTAGCTTCAACTGATATGATAGCTTTTATTGTGTGAGTATGTGTGGGGATTTTTTTTTTTTTTTTTAACAGAAGCCAAGTGTGCCCTTTGGATGAATTGATTTCCTCAATCTCATGATGAAATATTGCATTTCAGTTGTCACTTTTGATTTATTGTTTCTTTAAACATTAAATCTTCCTTTGCATTTTTATTGGTTTCATTAAAAATGTTCTCATCTTTTTCATGGCCACCTCCATAAAGGCAAGGAAAGCCTCAGTCAGGGAGCCTTGAGGGGCCTGCAGGGTCCCCTCCTCTCTGCTGAGTCCTCGTGAATGCTGCCCTTCCATTGGCTGCAAGTTCTGAAAAATCTGCAGACAAACCAACAAAAACCCTGCCTGCTTTTGTTATGGAGTTTATAAAAACATGTATTAAATCTGATCACTTTGGTGTGTAATGAGGCACAGAGCATATGTCAGAAGTATGGTGTCCAAACAGCAGTGGGCTTGAATGGTTTATCTTGCTGGCAAATGTGTTACATGAGATTTGACCCTTAAATTGAGCACTGGGAGAGATAAATAGGGTAATCAAAAGGACTCCTGTACAGTCACAGGAACCTGGAGCCATCTGGTCAAGACAAAAATAAATCAGTAATGCAACTGGAAATGGTCTCCAGAGACCTTTGGGGATTGGTTTAGCATCACTGTCTCTCAAATTGTGGAGCAGAGGAAACTGACAGCAAAGATCATGAAACCAACTCTAATTAACACACACAGAGCAAAGGACTCAGAAGTCCTTTCAGACTGAAATGCCACACACCTGAGGGACTAAAAGTCAGACAATAATTTGAAAGTCCCTCAGCTTGGTAAAGACAAAAATAAAAGCATGTATTGATTGTAGACCTTATACAGAAAAACAAACAAAACAAAAACAGAAATTCCATTTAATCAGAATTTAACAAACCAGAGCTTTTAGCTGTGCAGCATTGTTTTGTTGCTTTGAGTACAAATATCCAATATCTGATCTCTCTCTTCAGGAAAATCTCTCTTCTTAACTTTTTGTATATGTGATAAAGTGGGAAATTAACAAAATTACATAAAATGTTTGAGTGAAACCATTTTTTAATTCAACATTTTCTTTCTTTTTTGAAACTCAGCCAAAGCCATTTTATTTGTTGTACCAGTTATGAAAAACTCTCGAGTTACACTTCAAAACCCCAAAAGATAAACCATCAGTAACACAAATTAACACAAAGTTATAAATACTGTTGTGATTTGCTTTTTTTAAAGTTTTTAAATTATACAAAATAGTTTCTTACCTACATCACATAAAATGTTTTTGAATAGCGCTTACGTTTTTGAAGTTATTTAGGATCATTTAATGGCTGACAGTATATTGGCACCACATCTACCCAAGCTTTCATGACTCCATCAGTCTGTGTTGTGCTGGCAATTGTGCAGCAGGATTCCTCATCCATCACAGCTTCCTTGTTTGCTCAGCTCACACATAAGTGCTGAGTGCTCACTGCATGTGAGGTACTCTACTTATAATTGCAAGAATTAAAGAGATATGTGAGATAATGTGCCTGTATTCAGGTATAGATTCTGGAGGGGGATCAGATATGCAAATGAAGAACATTCTGGACGGAGTCCCCAGTGAAGTTCCAGACACATGGTCTCATAGAGAAAGCAGGAGCAGACGTCCTGTCTCATTGTCTCTGTGACGTTGAATCTCATTGCACCTCAGTTCTCACCTGGCAAATGAAAATCATAATTGTACTCAATTTGTGGTTTTCTTTTGCTGTTTTAATGAGATAAGGCACATAAAGCACTTAGAACAGCACCGGGCACATTTTTAGCACCGAGTTGGTTGGAAACAACCAGTTATCCTATTTCACATGATTATTGCAAGTATCTTATTTGTTAGGATTGTAATTTGGTGCCCTTATATGCTGACTCTCCTCGAGCTGTGTGTTTTGTTTTGTTTCCCCTCAGACCTAGGCTTACTTATGTAAAAGGTTTCCTCAGACTTTTGCTTTCTTACTGGGACTTTGGCCACTGTTGTGGGGGATATAGAAAAGCAAAATAAGCTTCTTTCCCAAGGACCTCCAGTTTTAGGTGGAAAGACAACACACACAAAAGTTGTAATAACAGAACACAATATACACACAGTGGGTAGAGTGGTTTCAACCCCATATGGCACAATGACAGAAACCTTAATAGCCCAACTATCTGCTACTAATATGTAGAGAAAATGAGGGTCTTTGGGACTAGGCAGTTGCAATGGTTATCGGCAACTTGAAAGTGATGAGGGAACATAATTGGCATGCATACCAAGAGTGACCTTCCCTGAATCCTGTTCCAAATCTCCAGTGTGCATCTGAAATGCTTGACCAGGTTAGAGCTATTGGGGAAGAGTACTAGACAGGGAAATAAAAGAAGCAAACAAAAAATTGTGGCTCTTATTTCTGCTCTGCCACTTCCACAAGCAAACCAGCTAACCATATGGGGTTTTCAATTTCTATTAAAGAAGGCAATTATACCAGAGGGCATGCAATTTCTCTTTCCTCTCTGAAAATACTCTTTCTATATAAGGCCACTTTTCATTGTATTTGTTGCTAATATACAATGATACACACACACACACACACACAATCTTTTTCTATAATGCCCTTCACACGTTTCCCTTCCTATCGTTCTGTCAATTTGGGAGTTAAATTGACATTTGCTACTAACATTATAATGGACTATGTAAATATTGTTCACAGTTGAGCCATGTAATGAACTACGATTAAAATATAATTCTTGCCCAACTTTTTCTTTACTCTGAAGTTAATTGTCATTCTCTCTCGCTCTTCCTCTCTTTGGTTTAGTTTTCAAATTCAGCTCAAAATTTTCTGATAGCGCAGATCTCTAAATATAGTACAAGGTCATACAGTAATCATTGTTGCACATTTTCTTTTCTTTTTTTTGGAAGGCATCTCTGCTAAAGCCGTTTCATTCTGCTTCAGTCTAGGATGGTTACACTCCAGACACATTTATAATGCTGGGATTTCGCTTCACCATCCTCAGAACTTTTTATTTTATTTTATTTTTTGTATTTATATTTATTTTTAGGGAGTCTAGCTCTGTAACCCAGGCTAGAGTGCAGTGGCGCTATCTCAGTTCACTGCAACTTCCACCTCCAAGGCTCGAGCAATTCTCCTACCTCAGACTCTGGAGTAGCTGGGATTATAGCCACGTTCCACCATACCCAGCTAAGTTTTGTATTTTATTAGAGATGGGGTTTCAACAGGTTGCCCAGGCTGGTCTCGAACTCTTGACCTCAGGTGATCCACCTACCTTGGCCTCCCAAAGTGCTGGGATTATAGGCGTGAGCCACCACGCCCAGCCTAGAACTTTTCAATTGCTTCTCTTTCTGTTAAAGTCCTACATCCCTGATCACATGTCTGCATCTTTCCTGTTTCAGTAGAAAATCTTTTATAATAGCTATCTCAGAAAGAATGCAGAAGGAATACATTTTTTGAAACTCAGTGTGTCTGAACATGACTTTATTTTCCCACCATATTTGATTGAGTTTGGGCTAGGTATTATATTCTAAGTCAAAAGTTGTCTTCTCAATAAATTTGAAGGCTTTTCTCCATTCTCTTTTTGCTTCAAGTATCTCCTTTTTAGAAATGAAACATGATTCTGATTCCAAGCCACTCTCCTCATCAACTTTTGTTTGTTTTTGTTTTATTTTGTTGGCCTATGGATATTTTGGATTACCTCTGTAGCCCCACAATTCTAGAATTCTATGATGTTATGCTTTGCGGATAGTCTGTTTTTACTCATTGTACATAGTATTAAGTGAACTTTTTTTTCTTTTTTTTTTAAAAAAAAACCTGGAAACACACCCTTTAGATCTGGGAAGTTTTCTTACATTAGTTCTTTGATAATAGCATCGTTTCAGTTTTATATGCTCTCCTTTTCTCAGACTCCTATCACTCTTGTACTGTAATCCTGAACAGATATTCTAGTTTTCCTATCTTTGTTCTTTTATTTTCTATTTGTTTTCCTGTTCTGCTTTTAGGAGATTTCTTTATCTTGCATTCAGTAAGTTGAACTTTTGAATTTCTACTCTAAATTTTCAAATTTCTAAAATCTTACTCTATTTTACTAAAAATTTCTTTTGTGAAACAACCAATTCTCACTTTACAGATGTATTATCCTTATTTTTCTCTTTTGGAAAAGCCATTTTAGACTTTTTGAAGTTCTTTGTTTCTTCTGGTCTCTTTTGATCCATTTGCTTTGATTTCTCATTCTTATTTTGCAAGCCTTCTACAAACACCAGGTGATTACTTATGATCCATTTATAATTAAGAGTGAGGCATCAAAAACTTATCTGGATTTCTGTATTCATGAGCAGAGCTGTCAGTGGGTGGCTGTTACTCTAAGGTTAATCAGGGAGTAACAGCTTTTTCATTTAAGCCACGGTATTTCCTGAGTCATTCAGACACAGACTTGAGAGGTGAAAGCCTGACTTGCCAGCATTCTGGAAGCCGATAAGGAGGAACAGGTCAAGACCTGGTAATTTTGTTATGTAAACGTTCACTAATCATCTGTTTTAGATGCAGCACTTTCACCTCCACAGTCAGCTATAGTTGTTGTTTATGAAACCAAGCTTTTGTAGTGCCACTGCTACAGTACACACACCTCCAGTCTTCTGAAACCACTGGCAGGTTGAGTCCTCTGGCTGCACAAAGTAAGGAATGGCACCTAGGTGTTTAATTACTCCTAAAAAGACTTTCAATCTATCCTACTATCCTACAGTTTTAATTCCCACTTGACACTTCCATCCTCCAAGGTTCTGGTGTCTCTCAATCTTAAAACTCTCCGTCTCTGTCTTCAATGATCTTAGCAATATTTGGCTATCTTGTAAGCACTTTGATTTCAGCTTTCTTTTATATGCTCTGCTGGTGACCCTCTATTTGTCTCATTACAGTTCAAGTTTTCTTGACCTCTTACATCAGTTCTTGTATCTCTTTGTAACTATTTTTTTAACTCTTTTGATGCCCCATTATAGTTGGGTTTCAAGAGGAATTGAGAGACCCTTCCTAGAAATCAAGATAGAATTTTAATAGTTGCACTCCAGGCCTTAAGACAACGCATTGTCTGAGCTATTTAGAGGTACAACATGATATGTATAATTTTTCAAGTAAAAATATGAGATTGAGCCCAAAGTTTTAAAATAAATACCCATTATTACAATTAAATATTTATCTGGGGACCATGAAACCCAGTACAGTATTTATTGACATATTTTTCAGAGTCATTGGAAAGACAATAGTAGCTATGATGTTTGCTTCCTGGTCTCTGGAGTGGAATCTTGATAGCAAAGGGATTTATTTCTTAGCATCTTCTGATATTTCATTGTTTTGAGTAAAACTACAACCTTAGGATTAATTATACCAGGTAAAACTAGAAATTATGATGAACAGCATTGTCACTAGAGAAACCTTCAATATTTACCCTGACAGATCTAGATCACTATAAATACCCACAATGTTAACATCAGCTGTTTTTGAAAGTATCAGTATAAATGTGCTTGGAAACGTGCATGTCCAGGAAACGCATGAATTTTCCTGGAGGCTGCACAGCTAGTGATGTGTGCAAGAGCTTTTCATCAGGGTATGTTCTTAATATGGCATGATAGAAGATTAGAATGATGGGGGGTTAGAAAGAAGTCCAAGAAATTCATAGTTCTTGAATCCAACTGAAGATATTGAAGAGTATTTCTTTATATAGCATTCCTGATGTCACCAATGTTTGTAGAGAGATCAGATTTTTATCCGTATGAGAGGTAAACCTTCCTCTATTGAACAGCTGAAATGGTTAGGACTTCCTTGTGTTTAACACCTATCTCATTGATTACTTTTGGATTCCTTTTATTTCTTCTTTCTCTTCCTTCTCCCTCTTAATGGTAACATTAAATAAAGCCTCTAATCTGGCCATGAACAAAAACAAATATCACAGGTAAAGCCACAATGACATTTTCAGTGAAATCTGACAGATTTATCAAGAAAGCCTGTAGACCTAACAGCTAAATTCTAGGATTCTTGTTTTACTGATGCTTCCTTCAACATTTAATCATTTTACTAAAGAACACAAGTTTGGTGTAAGTATACATGTGTATGTGTGAGTGTGTGTGTGTGTGTACATGAGTATATGTGTGAGAGTACATGGGACAAATTAGGGAAAGTCAAAGTATAGATAGAACTCCTGAAGAAGGATGTTAGCAAACTACATTCAAAAGCAGCTGTAACATTGTTTCTGGACTTGTAAGTAAAAAGCATTATTTGGAACTGACTCCAATATCATCTTATAGCAAGCAAGCCTCTTTCCCTATTTAGCTTTTCTTGACCCCCTCAAAATCTTCTTGTTCTAAAATTATCCCAGCCTTTCCAAGTAGTAGCCTCTTATATGTCTTCACAGTGAAATAGTGAACACAACGTATCACTTCCCTCACAGGAATTCATATTTAGGAGAGAAGCCTTATGAGGACCATTCTGTCCCGGAACACCCATTAAAGGACACCGCCATACTCCTGTGCTTGGTGGGCTTTATTTTTCTCCATGTAAGATTGGCCTATTTGGCCACTTATTTGAACCTCTTTGTCTTTTTTAGACAATAATGATGATGATGACAATGATAACGATGGATAGAGATAAGGATGATCTTATGGCAATCTTTCCCAACTTACAGATGTTTGGAGCTAACTACCAAGATGTCAAAGCCTTTATTACTTGGAGAGGATGTGAAGTGGTTAGAAATTTCAGGGCACACAAACTCAGATGTGAAAAGCACATCAGTTCCTGCTTCTATAATTAAACTTAATTTCAATTTAAAGTTCTCAGTCTTCAGAATTATAATCTTAGTTTAATCAGTTTTCCTTACACTTTTCTCCAAAGGGTTTGGTCTCAGTTCGAAAGTGTTTAGGCAGTGCCGAGGTGTTAGGAGTAAGAGTATATCTAGAACTTGGTCAGTGGTGAATATAGGTTACCACTGAGATGACCTTTCCCTACGTTGGCCTTTCTCTCCCTTTAGTTCATGATTCTGTTGTATACACACTACAAACTGGCAACATCCATATGACAGTTCTGGGTCATGAAAAATTTTCCTTGGTTTCTTTGTCACAGCGAGGCTAACTATAGCTATTCCTCTCCAGGCTTTTCTTATTTAGACACAGCCTGAGAGTCTACCAGGGAAATGAGGCATGGATTCCTTATATTCCCCAAACTTATCTGGCATTTTTCTGACTTTCCAGCTATCCACCTAGGGTGCAGCTTCCATGTTTCTATCCTTGTAACTACAATGTCTGTTATTACCATTTTCGTTTGTCTCTTGAAGACTAATATTGCTCTATTTTGTGGTATTTCCCTCCAAATTCCTTCTATGCTTTGTCTCCTCATTTTCCCTAAAAACATCAATTTTTAAAATACACGAACTCCCCCATATCCAAATAAATATGGTAGAAAGGTGTGGAGGTGGCAAGGATCAAAGGTGACAGTAGATCACCTTCCAAAAACTTTTATAAGATTAAAAAACTTTTACTCAGTTCCCTTGATGTAAATGTATGTGAAGCTTTGAAATTTCCTCATGTCAAATCTTTTCAACTACTCATACTATTAAAGTGTCTTATTCTTTGTTAAAATATACTGTTCACTGTCTGTGATGCCATTATTTATTCATTTGTTCAACACGCAACTATTAAATTTCTATAGTCTGAAAAGATTTATAAAAGTTGGGTTATCTCTCCGCACTCAAGATGTGCTTCTATATAGTTATAAGTTCATATTGAGGGTTGAAAACTACTAAGACCATATTAATTTTTGACCAAGGGAAGTGGAATTGTGAGAAAAATGCCTTTGTTTATACTGTTTTTTCCCCTTTGAGTTCTCGTCAGGCAGGGCGTTGCTGGGGAGGAGGAAGGAAAACCCAGGGATGAATATTGGAAGTGCTGTTTGGGTAGCATCTTTCAAGTGAAGACTTGAGGGGTGGTTTCATCATTTGAATTAAATATTTTTTGAATTCCAAATCATACTAGACAATATTTCTTTTTTTTTTTTTTCAACTTTTAAGTTCCAGGGTACATGTACAGGATGTGCAGTTTCGTTACATAGGTAAAGGCCTACACAGTATTTCAAACAAATGAATGAATAAAGAAACAATCCAAAGAACAGAAAACATAAAGGGAGTGGAAGGGAAAGTCTCTTAAGTATGAGCAAAAGGTAATATAGGTAAAACGAGGAAATTGTTGTTTCCATCCATTTGCAGTCAGTTAAGAATTGCATTCAGCTGCTAATAATCAACAATGGACATAGCAGTGGCTTAAATAAGATAAAGGTTTATTTTTCATATTGGAAAGAAGTTAAGAGGCGGAGAAATCAAGGCCAGCCTGGCAGCTAAGTAGGATTTTCAGCATTTTAGACCTTCTCAATATTTTCACTTTCTGTAATTATGCCAGTAAGCTTGAGCCAATACGAATTAGAATGGAGTGGTGAGAACAAAGGATGGTGCCCAGTTGAATGAGCTTAGGCTGTCCATTGCTGAACAATGGTAAGCGATAGGGATGGATGCACTCAGAGAAGGTGATGTGAAGCCATGCTGTAGCCCACGGGTGTCAGGAAGACTTTTCAGCCTCTTAATAGCAGAAAGACAAGGCAGTGATGCAACTAGTGTCTTAAAATGATCTGCCTGACACTGACGTGAAGAATGGCTTTTTTAAAAAAAGATAAAATTGCAGTAAAAATAATTTAAGGAACATGGAAATAGCCACAAGCGAGTAGTGGCATTTGGAATAGACAAAGATAAGTGCAGCTTAAAGACATTTGTGATTTCATTTCATTTTAAATATAATCATTATCCATGAGCTCCATGAAGGGATAAGTTGGGAAACTAACTAGGATAGGAAAGTAAGTAAAATGATTTAATTATTTTCCTTATCATTTTAGCCACCAGATTTGTTGCATCTCTTCCCCTATCTTGTTACATGCTCATGAACTGCACTCAGGCAGGAAGAATGCATAAGCAGCCACTACATGATGCAATGAAAGGAGACCCAGGACTAGTCTGCCAGCCCCATTAGAAAACAAAAGTCTTGATTCTTTCAGTTATCTGAAGCCTGAATTTTATCTTACTATAATTTTTGTTTTGGTCTCCTAGAGGCTTTTTGATCTTTAAGAGTCTGCTCTTAAATGCAGATATATCTGTGAGGGAAAAATATATTAAACAATAGTTTACCCACTTTATCCTGATAATTTTCAGGTGAATTTCAAGGCATGGCAAGTCTCTGAGACCCAGGCCAGTAATATGGGTGTTTTGAAGGATGGGTAACCTGGAAGGGGAAGTTATACCAAATGCCAGCTTTCTCAAAGGCATGGAGGGAATTTAATGTGTTCATTCATTCAACATGACCAGTCCCATCTCTGTGTCTCCTCCATAGCCAAGTGGAAGGGCAGAATCAGACTGCGGTTCAGCAAGTTTCTCTATTCCTGGGCTTGACTGATACCTGTATGTGACTCTTGGAAACCACAGAATTTTGTACACCTACCTTTCTCTCATGAAGAACAAGAGTCACGGGTTGGACAGGCTATGGAGGAATAAAGAGAGTGAGTGATCAGAGTGATTCAGGATTTTGGCTAGTGACAGAATGGAAGCAGAATTGGAGATTAGCGATAATCTTGAATACTATCCTAAGCTGGGTCATCCATATTCCCTCGACACTTCACAGGATGTTTCTGTCAGTTTGGATTCAGTGTCTAAAGAATGAGGGTGTCGGAGTCACAGGGAGGCTGTTTCATGTGGCAGATGACACTGAACAGCAAACATGCAAGCAAGCGCGTCATTTCTCTGTAGGGTGCACAGAAAATACACAGCCTTAGCGAGGGTTTGCTCCCTCCAAGGGAGAAATATTCTGTTTATCACTGTAGCTTGCCATTCATTTGCAGAAAGAGAGCATTGTTACAACTGAATGCTGAAGTTGGGGAAAATGTCAGCCTAATTGTTGACACACTCAGCCTTCTCATGGGCTAGAGAATAAAAACGAAAGCCTCTGGAGCAGGCACATCCATGTGGGTGGGAAGCCTGAGTGAAGGGAATGCTAGGAGGAAGAGGTGCACATCACGAATAGGAAGGACTTTCTGGGGAGCGATATTTCTTACAGTCTAATTGCTCTGTGTTTTATAGAACCTGATCATTAGGGGATCCTGGGCATGATTCCGCAGAGATGTTCTTGCGAAATAAAGCAAGAGGCTATTAAACAGAAAGTTTAAATATAGCTACAGGGAGACATACTTCCTGACAACTTGACAGATGTCTTGGAGTGACGACTCCTTCCTTCATCGCTAATTACAAAATCATTTGTCTTAAGGAAAGGACAAAAGAGAAGTAATTATGAAAAACATGATTCTTAAGGGATAAAAAGATAACATCAGTTTAAAACACGGAAGCAATCATAACCACTTAGAATCATTATTAGTTTGGTGGAACCAATGACAGGTTGCTTTTTAGAAACCAGAGGGAATGGGGTTCCTGAAGCAGAGGGGAAGAAAACATTGAGTTTCTTGTTATGCTAAACTTACCCTAGACTCCCGAGACTTCTTTGATGAACAGTTCATTAAAATTACCGACCGCAGATGAATTTGAGCTAAAATACACAAATGTTTTAATTATACATTCCTTTTTAATTACACTAATGACTTGTAATGTGTTTATGTTGGTTTAGAGTTTAATTTCTTCTCTTAGATTAGGTGGTTGACTTAAGGACTGTGCTTTTCAGTAAAATAGCATGATTCATCAATGTTTGATTATGAATTAATGCCCAAATGTAGAAGAGCTGCTGACCTTGGAGGGATCGCTCTGCCCATGAACAATTGCCTATCCTTTGGGCCCTGGGGAAAGTGCAGATCTGTCCATGTTGCAGGCCTAAGGGATAGGAGTTTTGAGGAAAAAATCATGAATAGTTCCTAGGATGGGAAAGTGTTAGGAAAGGGAAAGGGAAGTAGCTGAGCGGTGAAGGGAAGAATCTTATTTATGAGACATGTCCATTCACCGAGGGCCCACTGATATGATGGCATGAGAAGAGTCAGAGGCAGCCCAGGATCAGGCTGTGAGGGAGCAGGTGCACTCCTTTTGGTAACCATCCCTTCATGACCTCTTTGGGAGCTATCGTTTTAAGGTCCTCTTGCCTTCTCCCCCAAAGCAACCTATTGCTGCAGCCACTCCCAGATAAAGAATAAGATCTTGATTAACGCTTTCACACTGATATGCAATTGAATAAGAATCTTCAGTACTTATATTTCAAAAAAAAGATTAAGTGAACAATGCTTAACTCATGGTGCTCCATTTACAAGGGTTAAAAGCTAACTAGACAAATATGCCTATTGATCTGATTCTCTCATGCAATAGATATCGGTGGTTGTTCTTTTATAGCATCTCTTTGCCCCACTCTGGTAAGAAACTCCCCTTCTTACTACACAGAAACTAACCATGTGATATGATTGAAGCTAAAACCATCATCCCTTGCCCCCTCACCACAGGCCCTGACCTCATGTGACTCCGGCCAGCCAGTCAGAGTATACAGCCTTCCTAGGAACAGAGACTGGTTGAGGCAAGCACCTTGCAGAAACCAGACCACTCAAGGTCCTCCCTAGGACATTTTTGTGAAGCCTATCATGGTAAACAGAATAGTGCCCCAACCTGCTCCTGAAATACGTCTGTATCCTAATCCCTAGAACCTGTGGATATGTTACCTTATGAAGCAAAGTGTACTTTGCAGATGTGATTCAGATGAAAATCTTGAAATGGGAGATTATCTTGGATTATATTCGCTTATAAAGACTCTTATCTAATCATAAGAGACTATGAGAGAAGAGAGTTAGAGATATGACAGTAAAAGCATGGTCAGAGGGATGAAACTGCTTTGAAGATAAAGGAAGAGGCAACAAGTCAGCAAATGCAGGCAGCTTCTTCAAGCAGGAAAACGCAAGGAAATAAATGTTTCCCTAGAGTCTGCAGAAAGGAAGGCAGCCCTGCTGACATTTGATTTCAACCCCTTTCCAGACTTCTGATAACCAGAACTATGAGATAATGAATGTGTGCTGCTTTAAGTCACTATATTCACTGTAATTTGTTACAGCACCAATAGGAAACTTACATATTTGTGGGTGAATATGTTATTGCTCAGCTGAGAGCTTGATGATTTGAAAACCATCATGTCTGTTGATGGAAAGAAGCTATTAAAGAACTGCAGAAAGAGGCAGGGATCCTTGATGATGCTATTTAAATCTCTTGGTCAGCTTGGCCTAAAGCCATACACAACTGTTCTTCTCAGTTGTATGACGCAGTACATCCTTTATAAAATCTTTGATTTATGCTAGTTTTAATTATATATCTGTCACTGGAAACTAAAGTTATTCTGGTTAGTATACTCCCTTAATATTATAATGGTAGCAAAATATGCAAGATAAACAGGGATTTTTCAGTAGATTAGTTTATAATGTTACGGTAAAATGTTGTCATATACAGTTTGATACTGTTGTTTTAAATTGCCAAGTGCTATTTGCATTTTTTGCAGTTTTTGCATTCTTGCAGTCTTCTTTCCAAAATGGCTCCATTTCAGAGTGCAGGATGGAGGCTGTATACCATGCTCAAATGAATGTCATCATGACAATTTAACATCAATGCAGAAATACATATTGGGTATAAACACTTCAGGTGCCTGAAATTGCACCATTATGGCATCTGCCTCCTCTTAGTAGCTATGTGGCCACCTCCTTCAGTGACATCCGTCTGTCTCAACTGCATGTAGTAGTCTTGTAATTGGAGAAGACAAGTTGAAAACCATGAACACAGCAACTCTACTAAGTGTGGAAACAAGGAGATTTAACATACATAGTCTAATATGGCAGAGTGAAGGTGTTTAACTGTAGGAGGACTTCCATATGAAAGGGTAAGTGACTGTGGCTTTATTTTAGACAGGGAGGCAAGGCAATCAGTACTCTGGAATGCAGATCCTGGTAACATGCACAGGAAGTTGATATGTTAGAAAGCAGTAAAATTTGGGATTATCTACAAGGTCTGATTCAGGGGCTTTCCATAGTCCCTGTTCTGGTCATATGCCAGGGTAAAACAGAATGAGCTCAGTTAAGGGGAGTTTTACTTGACAAAGTTAATCCCTAGAGGCTCAGCTTTCAGATGTGAGTCAAGGGGTCCCAGAGGCAGAAAAGAGGGAGAAAGTCAATTGGGAACCTACCTGCATGGACCACTGTTATTCTTCTAAATATTCCCCCTCTCCTATGTACGTTGCCATTAAATTTGTACTTATTTGCCAGTGGACTATCCCATATCCATTCCTTATAGGAAAATTCCTATTGGCAAATGGATAACCATTTATTCTTTATCATGTGTTGAGTTACAAATTTTTCTCTAGAGCATAAGCATTGATGGAGTTCAAGAGATCATTCATTCAAACAACTTTTGCTGAGTAGTTGTTATAAGCTAGGCTCTCTGCTATGTATTAGAAAATAAAACAGGATTCAAAGCAAATACCCTTCTTTCCAGAAGGATTTTATGGTATAATGTGAGAGCATCAGGGAGCTTTGATGTGCGATATTAGGTTGAAAAAGTTAAAGACATATTTTCCTATTTCCCAATTTTACCAAACACAAATCCACTGTATCTCATTTATTCATGGAAATTCTACAGCCAATCTTTCTTGCCATTTTCCAAAACCTTTTCCTTACTTGGCATATAGCGTTTATCACATTAGATCAGCATTTCAGTTTCTCTCTCTCTCTCTCTCTCTCTCTCTCTATATATATATATATACACACACACACACATTTAGAAATATAAATGCTAAATGATAATTTTATTCATCTTCTTTTGTTACATCAGTAATTCAGAAAGATGAATCAGAGGTTTAACAGAAATTTTAATCTCTGAATTCCCTGTCATCAAAAAGTTCTTTCATTACATCATGTCTGTGCAAATCCAAATGCATTAACCTAATAGGGCATATGGACACACACACACACACACACACAAAACAAACACTGGCTTTTCTACGAAGTCTACTGGATACAGTTCAAACACCTTGGTGTCACCTTTCAGGCCTTCCACAAACTTAAAATGAAGCATATTCTTCAAGTTTATTCTGTCACCCACCTGGTAAAACTATATGACCATCATTTCCAGAATAATCTCTGTGCTTTTCTCCTTCTACGCCCCTGCCCATGCCTTGCTCTCAAACACAGCAACCTACCAGTACCATCCTCATGTAGTGACTTTCTTCTAATCCTTCAATGTTTTTTCAAGTCTTTCTCAATCTTGTCAGCCAGAAAGGTTCTCTAGCTACTTTACTGAACTTTGTTTGCACTACTCAAATGGCTCTTGTCACATTCCACCTTCTATCACAGGTATTTTGTCACTGTCTTGTCTTTTCTAATAGAAAGCAGAGATTCTAATGTATATCTAGGATCCTGCAGTTTCTAGCATATTGAATGCTGAGCATTATAAATATCTGATCAATGACTAAATGAATTGAATTGAATTCAAGTCATTGAGAGAACAGGGAGACCAAAGCAATGTAATTACAAAACTTAGCCTATCTGGGGCAGACTGGCAGGGGCAGAGTGTGGAGAGTCTAAAAGGAGCCTGCAGGGGAACCAGTTAAGGGACATGCACAGTTATCCTGGTATAAGGAGATAAAAGCACACTCTTTCTGGTAGAACTGAGACAGGAAGGGAGCAAGCAAATTGGAAAGACATTTCTATCCAAGACATGGTGCATGCAAAAGATAAAAAAAGAAGGTTTTTGCTTGGGAGACTGAACATGTTGGCACCATAGACCAAATGTGTGGATGGAAACTGTCAACCTGTTAGGTGCCTCCTTGTTGATACAAGGTCTGAGGTTTTTTGTTTGTTTGTTTTTTTATAATTGCACATTTTTGTTACTTTGCTGAAAGTTTTTGCATTCTTCCAAGGCACAGATATTCAGATAAGTAAGCTGTGTTCATATGAGTTCTCATGCTCAGTGCAGTTGCCTCAGGGATACCTGGGGCTGCAGAAAAAAAGAATAGGCAGGGTTGTGGGACCTCCAACAAAAGCCCAGCCACCCCACTTAGAGTGATCTTGATAACTGCAGTTTAGCATAAGATGGCTGCTGAATGGAAGCTTTCTACTGCTTTCAAATGCCTTGAAACATTTGCTCTAGAGATGTGGTGAGCGATCCACGACCAATATCTACGGATATTTACCTTTTTAAAGAGTTGTTTAAAAAATATTAGACTTACACAACAAGGCCAGACCTGGCTCAGGAAGCCTACAATATTTAAAATCCGGTTCTTTTAAGTATATGGTTTCTCAGTATAAGTACTTTTATAATAAAGACTTTTTTCCCCTAATATCCTAGACAGAGATTGTTATTGCTATTTGATGTCATTGCTCCTTCATGCTGCCTAGAATGGTACATGTCTCTTTTCACTAGCCTTCTTTTGCTGCATCAGCCAACTAGATACCTTGAACTCTGTCTTTATAGCAGCGACCAGCTCCTCCTCTCTCACAATGTTTATAAACCTCTTCAGGATTTCAGCCAGAGCTCTTGAAAATATTTATGCAATAAACAACTAATTTTTCAAGATAGTTATGGTTATACATATTGGGCAGGGGATATCCTAAAAATTCTAAATAAAGTACCTTATTTTAGTTATATGGTATGACTTTCCAATCACAGCAGTCACCTTTTCATAGAGGTACATCAAGATAAATAGAGCAATATCCATATTTTACAGTCTATAAAATTCAAATCTTCGCTTAAAAAAAGAGAGTTTACATGCAATGCATACACCAGCTAGCAAGTTTATTTATCAACATATATTTATGCAATATGTGCATTGTAAAGTTAGGATATCAGTTTTAGGATCTGGGCAAATATTTATAGCCAAGATCCAAACAGGGGTGAGTGCCTATCAAAATATTTTGTGACAGGCAGTTGTAGTTCATGGAGAAAAGAGCTACCTAAGGGCTAACTCTCCTCAACATTGGGAAGTGTTGAGTTTCATCTTCAGGAACTAAGTCTTCATTGCCTTTTCAGAGGAGCTTTTTTCTACCTCAGTTGTTGCCTGGAGTTTAGAATCATTGTTATTTTACCCAACCACTATGTTCCTATCATACTTTTAAAATTATGTAAAAATTATATGTATATAGAGGTGTACATGTTTGATAATGTATCTAATTCACCTTTCTCCAGAGATGTGTGTATTTTAAAAGCAAAGCCATGGGCATATTAAAGCAGAAACATAAGAAAATGGTGGGTCAGATGAGCTTGCTATTTTGAGATGGAGTTATGCAGTTACCTTAAATTTGATAAACACCACAGCTTGGGAGCTGGTCCAGGTTGAGATTCTGGTAGGATGGCTGGACGTTGGGCCTCTGTCCAGAGTGTGGTACTGAGAACAATCCATGTGACAGCAGGCCGGGGTGATAATGACTGCTAAAGCCTACCAAGGAGTCCAGAAGGAATGTCAATTCAAAAGGTGACAGAAAGAGGCAGAATCAAGGTATGAAAAACATAAATGGAGATTGGGGATGTCATATGACAGCAAGAGAGTTTGGAATTCTGAGAAACGAAAGAGGGCTTGGGCACAAAGAATGTAGCCTCAAGCACTTGTCTCGGACAGCTCTGATCTTGCCAATGGGGAAGTCATCATTAGAGGCAAGAACATCCTGGACGCTGCCCTATGGGATCTATGTGTGAAGTGGAAAGGCCAGGATTCCCCACATTTGCCAAAGCATCTGAGGCACATTCTCAAGAGGGCCGTAGGTTTGGACACATTACCACTAGATACTCTCACTCTTGCTTGTATATTTGTAAGCCTCAAAAACAGTCTAAATGAGGACTTGTTTTCCATTCCCAAATGAAACAGTAGGCTTTCATTGGGACCAATTTTGAAAAGTCTCTGCAGTTGGTCTTTTTCCAGACATATCTCCCAGGATAGTAATTGAGGCCTCAGTTTTGACACACAGGGCTAAGATTACACATAAGAATATGGTTTGGGGAACACTACATAGGTCTCTGAGGTGCAAACAAATGCACTCCAGTTTTTATTTATTGTTGTTGTTGTGTTGTACCGTTCAGAAGACACGTTATTAGGAAAGTAAGAGTGAAATCATGATTTGATAATGCTGAGAGTAACTAGGAAACAACCCCCAAATTATAGAATAATTTGATGCATAAGGGGTTTCCCACTCTAGGACCACTGACATCACATTCAACATGATGGTGGACCCCATTGTTGGAAAACACGTGAATCGGAAACTTCACCCCAGGCCTCTTAAACATGTGTTTTCCGTAGTTGCTGAAGAGATGTGAATGTGGTAGCAAGTAAATAGTTTAAACTATTCTGGCTCAGGAGATTTTGGGAAGTCAGGTCACGGGATAACGTGGAGACGCCAAGCCCAGGTCACCAGTCAAAGAAGTGCTAAATGATTGTATCGCTGGCTATTTATAGTGCCTGAGAATGCCTGGGAGGCTGCTTATCACTCTTTGCCACCGCAGAGAGAGATGGGATTCTTGGTGTTTTATGATCTAATTTCATGGATGTCCCACAGATTTAGTTCATTAAGTTGGGGACAGTAGAAACAGCCAGAAACAGGTAGGTCTCTAATAGTGACAGTACTGAACATGCTGAAGCTTTAGCATGTAAGGGTCTGTACCTTGCTACAAAGTGTCATGGGGAAAGGGAGAGGTTCTGAAGGCTCCCTCCCCCTGGTGGGGTTTGCATGTTTGTGGAAGGCTTATCCAGAAATTTCAGGTGGGGTTACTTGAGATCCAGGCACTGGTCTATTTAGCAGTCTCACATAGATGGCTTTGGGGGTCATAGCTATTTAGTCATCCAATCTACGGACAACACAACTCATGAAGCATATTTTCTTGGAACAACTAGCCTGATGGCAGAACCACGCTGAGATGAACCATGAACCATCCAAGATGTGGGGCATGATGTACAAATTCTGTAAAACTTCAAGGTCTCAGCCACTTCAACCTATAGAATTCTCAGAGACTGTTCTACAATGATTTCCAAAGAGCTGTGTTTTTTCAACCTTGGTTATCTAAGGGCTAGAACCCATAAGGTAGCAGTTCCTGACAGAACCCAGGAGATAGTTTGGTGAGTGTCTCCTTCCAGGCCAGGCGGGAAGGCAAGATGCTCATGCTGTGAGCTCCTGGCCTGAGCCACAGCTAGAAGCCTCTTAGCTCTACTAATTAAAGGTCCAGGGAGCAGCTGTAGCCTAGCAGTTGGATTTGTAATATTCCTGGCACCGGGGTATACGAAACAGCTGGACCTACAGAGAATGCCTTTATTTTTAATGAATACCTTATAATTTAGATCAAGGTACATCTCGTTACATCCATTAATTTTTATTTTGTTTAACCTTCAAATCATCACTGAGATAGAGTATTAATACCACTTTTAAATAAGGGAAATTGAGGTTCAGAGTTATTAAATACTTTTGTTCTTGATCACACAGTCAAAAATCACAAATCATTAAGAAGACACACACAGGTACCTCTGCAGTGATAGTAGCCCAAACCGCAGGTGCTTTACTTGGTCCTCATTTAATAAAATGACAATAGTTCTCTTGACCGAGTGCTGATTGTCAGGTATGAGCTATGGCTTTTCTTCTGATTGAGGAAACCATAATTATTTCATCCACCATCAAGTATTAGATATTGAAAATAACTTAATGAAGCCTTGCTCTAAGAACCTTTTTCACTTTAAAAGAGACGTGAGGAAAGAAATGAGTAACCTAAAAGAGAAAAATCACTAATTATTAAATGTTAGGCTTTGTAACAGGCAGTGCAAGGAAACTTTATGGGTCAAAGACGCTCTTAAAAGTTGTTCATTTTTCCACCTTCTACCAAATCATGCTATAGTTGGTTTCCCGACCCCAATTTTAGCTAAAGTGACCCTAAAGCAAAGGCAGATCTGACGAAGAGGTTTGGTCAATAAAAATTCTTGTAAAGGCACGGAATGCACAGAGTCAAACTATCCCAATTCCGTTATCATAGTGTCTCAAATTCCATTATAAGAAATTAATTTCTTGGACTTTCCTATTTTATCTCAAAATCCAAATATTTGGGAAGGTCATATACTCTTTAGATATTATCTATTCCATTGAAGTGAGCAAGCATATTGTTGATCGGTTCTGAAAATTAGTTAAAAAGACTTCTCCACTGAGGAGTAGAAAACAAACAAAAGTCGTTGACCAGGATCTTTAGACAGAGCCACAGAGGACCAGCTTATAGGACAGCAGTGGCTTAGAGGCCGAATTCTGGAAGTGGTGACAAGGTGAGAAGTGATGGGAATGAAGAAAGCTCTGGGAAGTCAGGCCTATGTCAGGGGCATCTGCAGGTGTGAGGAAAGACAGACACAGAGCCAACTGCGGAAGCCTCGGTTTAAGTCCCAGCTCTTCTATATCCTCTGGGCCACTTTCTGAATCCCTGAATCTGTTTTCTCACATCTAAAGTGAGGAAGAAAAGTCATAACTTTCAGGGGGAAAAAATTGTGTGGATAAAATCAGATACTGTGTTCGGGAAGTTTAAGGGTGTAAAATACTAAACAGATGTTGGTAAGAATTGTTGCATAGTGAGGACAAGCAGAAGGTTCCAGATGCTGGCAAAGTTGAGAGACTTTCCAAAGTCTTAGTCTTAATGAGGCAAGTAGCAGCTTCCTAAACTGGTAACACTGAGAAATCTGATGCTGGATAATCTATAGATTAGCTTTTCCATACTAGTGTAAACTAACAGAAATCACAGGTCAGTGTCATACAGCAAACCTGCACAGCTTCATGGAAGCATGACCTTCAACATCTGGAGGCACTACAGCCTCCATGGCCTGTGTGCTATGTGGTTTTTGGTTTGTTTTGTTTTGTTTTTAGAAAAACAACCTTAGTCATTGATGTGACTGCACTGAACCTCAGCTTAAAAGAACTGTTCTTTGGAATAAATGACATGGAGAAAATGGTCAGAGAAGCATGGGTCACCTGAGAAGACTCTTCCACTAAAACCAAAGGGTTAATTTGACTTGATTCAGTGAAAAGGTAGAGAGATCTAGCTTATCTATTTTTTATGCTGATTTTAAGTGAAGACCCATGACCACACTAAAGTCTGTGTCCACAGAAGAAAGGGATTGAACTGAAAACTTTATGAGCCTAGCTTACGGTATCTTGTCCACAAAATGGACTTGCAACCAATCTCTTGTATAATTACATTATGGACAATATTAATTCATGCTTTTTGAACTTATTTTTAGAATTAAAGCTAGCACCACTTTACATCTTATGCATAGAGTTTCCTCCATTTCCTGGTGACAGGAACTGTTGCAATGGGTTGGCAGGGAAACTTGCGTGGTCAGAGGATACACTGACCTGTTTATTGATTTCCCTATCTCACGAGCATCACCACTGAGGAGGACAGGCCATCCATACTAGGTTGATCTGTGGCCTCTGTTGCTTTCCAGTAAAGCACCCAGGACTTACAAATCTCAGATTTGCATCCTCCATCCAAATTCTAATGCTATTTACTGCAAGTGCAGCCTTGGGACGTGGGGGATTTTAGGTTTAACTATGCCCTGAAGAATATGCTGAGTGGCATATTTTAGTACATAAAGAATGATATCCGAGCGTCTGTGTTGCTCAAAAATGCAATTTAAATTAAATTACATTCCTCCCCATTCCCACCCCACCATCTCTGCACTCACATCTGTAGGCTAGCAAGCAGTCACACTCGAAATAGCAGCAAATAAAACCAGAGACATAATGAAAACTTGAGGTATTGAAAAGTCAGGCTTATGGGACCATGGCCTGAAAAGTGATCTAGCTGGCTAGCTAGATAGAACGCCAGGGACATAGCTTTAACCCCATCTGCATCAAAGCCTCCAGTCCCCAGCACACTGATGCCTGAAACATACCTTTGAAAAGGAACAACGTTTATTTATCTATTTTGCTTTTTTATTCTGCTACTAAAGATGAGCCATAATAGAAAGAAAACAGGATGAAAGCAGTGGTTAAAAACATCACTCTGGGAATTAAGCAGAACTGAGTTCAAATCCTGGCTTGGAACCCCCACAAACTTTTCCGGTGCCTAAATGTCGACTTCCTTACCTGTGGAATGGAGTTGAAAACATTGACCTCACAGTGTAACTTAAGATGTTATCTGAGCCAGAGTAGGGAAAGGACTTTGTGTAGGCAGCACACTTAATTTACATGTTGAACAAATGGAAACTACAACAAAAGCACATGTGTGAAGATATGATGACCCAGGAGGTGAAGTGCCTTGTCTTCACCTCTCAACTTACTGTTTACAAAGTGAAGTCTTCAAACTAGATCTCCTGACCAGACCAAGGAGTGAGGAGGTGGTTGCAACAGATAAGCCCTTCACAGAGGGAGGGCAGGGATTTGCCTTCACACTGAAGTGGAAATGGTTGGTCCTGGCCAACATCATTGACTTTTATAGACCTCATGTTTTGCACAATGCTGGCTTCTCTCTGTCTCTGTACCCACTGTAGATATGGGTGTATGGCTGCATGGAGATTGATGTTTTCTCATTGCCCTATGGAACAGCTGCAGCCTACTGGGCTGTGATTCCTGAGAACAAGTTCAGGCCAGGGAAAATGATGTAGTGGCCAAGGAGAATTTTTGTTGGTCTTCATCTATCCCCCACCTGGAACTCTCTCTCTTTGAGCAGATTCCCTTTTCCTCCTCAGTGCCCAGGTGGCTGCCTGCAGAAAGCCTACGTGGCCATCTTCATGTTTGCCCCTTCAGGCGCTTCCTTTCTCCTCACCAATCCTAACTGCTCCGTCTTCTGGCCCATTTCTTCAAGGACGATCATTCAAGCTAAGTACAACTCAGATTTGTATCCCTGATAGAGGTCTGTCTTCTCACCATCAACTCATTTCTTTCATTCTCTCCTTTAGAAAGATCTGAATTCAAAGACTAGAATTTTGTGACCTTGACTGGATTCTGTAAAGAAGTTTTTGAGTGCTTGGGACCTTTTTCAGCTCTGATCGTTCTCTGTATGGTTCTGGCCATAAGTGAAAATAACTAGTCAGATAAGTGAAAAACAATCAGGGTTTAAATGTCCACATCATGTTTATACCTTAAAACTACAGCATGGAGTAGAATGGACAGTAGATGTGTGGAGAACACTTTGCAGAATATGAAATTTGAGAGCATTAGAGTGGAGGGCTTAGGGGCCTGGCTGTGGAACCCACTACCAGGATGGTAGTCTCAGCCCTGCTACTTGCTAGCTATGTGACCTTGGGCAAGTTGCTTGATCTCTCTTTGCTACTGTTTCTTCACATGTAAAATGGAAATAGCTGTGCTCTCCTGACAGTGTAGTTGTAACTATTTAATAAGCTGTACTTACACAGTGCTCAATCACCTGGCTCATTATAAATATTCAGTTAGATGTAGCTTTTATTATTAATGAAAGTTTGGGTTCATTGGTTTTAGTATTACATAGACTAAGGTTTAGGCCTTGGCTCCTTCACCTATGGGACCCTAAGCAAGTTATTAACCTTCTTATACTTCAGTTTCTTTATCTGTAAAAAAGCAGTAACGATGCTATTCAACACTTCTATAGGGAAATTGAGAAAATTAAATAAGATAATTACATTGTTTAGTACAGTGCCTCTACTAATTATTAAATAATTAGACTGATGCTTCATGGTGAACCCAGTGTCTATCTTTAGGAGAATCGGCATTATTCCACATATGTGGTTTCTGTCCATAAAGACCTGTGACAATGGCACATTTAAAAGTCTGGCTCAATTGCATCCTTCTCGGTAGCCTGCTTGACCAAACAACCCCAGCCTGGGTTGCAAACGTTTCACATTGACTTATGGTGCACTTGTTTGCATATAGTTTATCTTCTTTGGAATGAAGGTACCATCACATATACATCCTTTCTACCCCACAATTTGGCAGAATGACCTATCAACAAAGTAGATAGATACTGGCCCTTTAAATTCTCTCCTAGAAGCCATCACTTTTCTTCCTCTAGAGCTGTTTATTCTGCTACCGTTTCAGTAGCATGCTCTAAACATGATAAACAGTCCTTTTAGTTATGAGCACAGTAACTTCTTGGTGGTACATGGAAAAGGCACATGGGTTCCTTCAGCCCAGAACTTAATAAAAACAAAAATTCTTGAAGTATCAGATACTTCAAGTATTTTTTTTTTTTTTAATCAAATAGCCTGAACCCAAAGTTCCAAAGTCAGCATTAGTCTCAGGACAGAGCTTTGTCTCCAAGGTCTGTGCTTGCACCAACAAAGCTCCTCATGGATCTGATCAGTCTCAACAGTGGTCTCTCCTCCCTCCCCTCAAATGACAAATTTCTTGAAAAAATTGATGTCTGCAGAAGTTAGAACAAAATACCTCATATCCAGATTAAATACTACTAAGGGAACTTTTTGACTTCCTCAGGTGGTTGAAATCACTTAAGTCTGATTCTTGCCTGAAATATTTATTCCTGTACTATGTTTTGTTTGTCCCCAAATGTGGAATTCTGTCATCATTACAGTCTGAATTTTTTTGCAAGGTGTCCTAGTTGTTGCAGTTCAACAACAACGATGGCTTTTGTTGGCTCAACTCAAATATCTTGATGATACAGGCACAATGGACCCAGACATTCATGATAAAAATGCACTCTAGGTGTTAGTCTAAGGAAAGGATCCTACCTAAGGAAAGTTTGAAGTCTGCACCTTGAAAAATCTCCATATGGAGGTCACCAAACAAAGCCCAGCTACAACCTGTGGTCCCACAAGTTTCAACCTCAGCATGTGTTGGATTCTGTGAAACACAACTCAGCAAACAAGAGTAATTAAAATGTAATTTCTGTCTTTAGATATATTTATCAAAGACTGTAATAGGGTTTTCCACTAATAACTCATAGGATCATTTCAAAAAAGTTTCTTCACTTTCACTATACACTAGACTGGCATAGATGGATGACTCAGTTAGAAGGTAGAAAAATAGAAAACCTATAAAGGTAACAATAAAAATTGCCCTAGCAGATGGAGACACAGGAAGGGTAGAGGTTAGCTTGGTAATATTCTCCAATTACCACAGTTTTATTTTTATCTTACATTATTTATAGTAACATAGAGTACTCTTCCAATATACCCTCGCTCACGCTCTTTCTCTCTCTCTCTCTCTCTCTCTGTATCTGTGTCTGTCTCTGTCTCTCTCTCTCACACACACACACACACAGGAGGGGGGCTCTTTTTTTTTTTTTTTTTTTTTTTGAGACGGAGTCTCGCTCTGTGGCCCAGGCTGGAGTGCAGTGGCCGGATCTCAGCTCACTACAAGCTCTGCCGGGGACACATCTTTAAAACTACGTCTTTACTGATTGATTAAATGATTGATCAATTTAGTGAGTAAGTGGAAGACATGTACGTCCTCTATTACTGTTTTATTATGTGAACACGATCACACAGCTTCATGATCAATATATCTTGAAAAGAAAGTGGAGTAGATATTCATTTATCAATTCACTCATTCTTTCAAGAAATTATCTTGGACACTTCTCAGAAATTAGACACTTTTCTGGCTGCTGGGTGCTGGGGATATAATGTTGAATACAATAGCACAGACCCTGTTCCCATGGAGCTTACATTTGTTGAGAAGGGGGAAACAGAAACAAAGATAATATAATGCAGTGCTATGAGGAGCAGCGTAAATGGACATAGAGGAAATGGGGTGCTGTTTCACATGGAATGTCGGGGAATTCTCTGTAAAGAGTAGCATTTGAGCAAAGACCAGGATAAAGAGAGAAATGAGATTGGAGGCAAGATAAACAGGTTCTGGGGAGGCACCAACATTGTTTTTTAATACCTTCATTCCATTTAAGAATGGAATGCTTTTTAGCTCTTTTTCTTCCCTTCTTTTATTATTTTTTTTCTTAAGAAATCCTGTGCTTCTTGAAATGTGAAATAGGTGAAGGAAAATACAGTTTGGGACCATTAATTGTGCTTTCTTATTGAGTATATAAATTTGATGTCAAACAGGCCTGGCTGAATGGTATATATTTATTTCAAAAATATCATTTCTGTGAGGCATTGCTGCATCATCCTATTGATTTAGGGATTGGTGTGATTGTGCCTGATGCTTTTATGAAAGGCAGGCTATTAACAAACTAAATTGAAAAACTAGTGAGTCTGCCTTTCTGGGCCCAATCCAGCATGCTGTCCATGTGAGGCTTAAATGGGAAAATACTGTAAAAAGACTTATTTTTTAATGTGACAGACTCCTCATTGAAATCCATAAACCTTATTTGCTGTGGGGGGGTGGGGGGGAACCTACAAGATAGAATTCTCATGCTCCAGCAACAATCTCCCTCTGGTTTCTCTCCCATCCATGGAAGCATTAATCTTTTCATTTCAGAAGCTAACTCTTTTTGACCTTGTTGGACGTTAGGATTAAAATCTTGTGTAAGACAAGGTATCTTTAAGAAAGTCAGAGGAACCATGAGTGCTAATGCAGAAAGCCCACAGAAGTATTCAGGGTTTGAAGTTTCTTCTGAATTTTTGGTGTGGAGCTAATAGATTAAGCAGGGAGGTGAAGGCTGGAAGTTACTAGATTTCACCTAGTTCAACTCCTTGCTTCACAGATAGAAACCAAGGCACAGATAAGGGGGGACAGTCTGATATTTGTCCACTATCATATAGCCAAACTGGTGGCAGAACTTAGGCCCCAGAGCTGTTTTCAATCAGCCTCACTAACTCCTTTAAATACGGCCTTCCTGTAACCATGCCCCATGGAGAATGGTCCAGGTGAGTGCTTACAAAAAACTGAATCTTTAATACAGCAAATGACAACGTAAAGTCAAAAAGAATGTGCCTGAGTTTTTGATCAAGAGAAAAGGGGTGCTGATGATAGCTCCTCCTGCCTGCTGTGCTGTGCAAGGCCATCTTTTGGCTCTGTTCCTGAGACCAAATTAAAATGTCTTTTTACGGTATTTTTCCACTTAAGCCTCACATGGACAGCATGCTGGATTGGGCACAGAAAGGCAGACTCACTAGTTATTCAGTTTAGTTTGTAAATACCAAATGGCTTCAATACATCACAGAGGGGAGTGTCAGCATGGAAAAAGACCCAGTGGTGCTGTATACTTTTCTATCACAACAAAGAGGATGCCATGGGACACTTTTTGATAGGCCTAAAACTTACATATTCCATGGAATAATTTTATTTGTTTAAAAAGTCTGTATTATCAAAGGAAATGACTAATCCACAGATGTGTGTTGAAAATCTGATATGTGCTCAAGTCTGCATGATGTTGCATAGGAAATATGCAAAAGCAGGAGGTCATGCAGCCTTGCTCTCTGTTTTAATGGTCCCATATTCAGCCAAAAGAGGAAAATGATCTGAACAATTGGGGTGCAGGTGCACCTGGCTGTGCACCTCACAGACTGGAAGCTTGGGGAAGACCAGAGAGAAAGAAATGAACTGAGGCTGTAGAGCTTCTTCCCTGGGTGAGTTTATGTCACTCTCTCCATAGGCCCCGGCTTGGGAACAATCTGAGCATGAGGTAGAAGCCTAATCAAAATTGCCACAAGTAAAATAGCAAAATGGGCGCCACATCTAGCATGTGGTTCACGATTAGTTAGGCTGAACTCTTTCCTCCTCCATTTTGAGGACCAAGCTCTGATTTTTTTTTTTTTTTTTTTTAAATCTTGCCCAAATTCCTATGTAAGGGGTCTTTGGAGTCACACCCTACAAACCATAAATTCTCATCAGATTAGTTTTGTTTAACCCCATATATCATCACTCACTTTCCAATCTGACTCTGGCGTAACATTACGTGACAAAGAAGAAAGTCAAATTATTTTACCCCAAAAGCATGTTTGTTTGCCATATTTTGAAATGGTTCTGCAAAGCTGTCCTTTGTAGGGGGGGTGGGGTGGGCATGTACATCTGTAAAGAATCTCAACATAGCTAGATTTTTTTTTCTTCCAGGCCCTCCCAATCCTGAAGAGATTAAGTAAGAGCCTAGCATCTCTTTAAAGGTCTGGATTGGAAACATTTGTTATCTATTATCTCTAAGGGCAGCCACTATAAGACTTCGAAAAAACCTTGGTCTCTATAATCTTTTATCTTAGCCTGAACATTTCCTTTCTATCCATCCCAGATCTTTAGACAAACTCGACCAATTGTCAATCAGAAAATGTTTAAATTTACCTATAGTCTGGAAGCTCCCCCACCTCCTTTGAGTTGTCCCACCTTTCTGAACAAAACCAATGTATTTCTTAAATGTATTTAGGAGGCATGTCTCATGCCTCCCAAAAATGTATAAAACCAAGTTGTACCCTGACCATCTTGGACACATGTTCTCAAGGTCTCCTGAATACTGTGTCATGGGCCATGGTCACTCATATGTGACTCAGAATAAAATTCCTCAATTATTTTGCAGAGTTTGACTCTTTTCGTCAACACTTTCTTCCTCACTTTTTTTTTCCCTTCTTCTCTTCCCTTTATTCTAACCTTCTTCCCTTCTTTCCTTCCTCCTCCTCCTTTTCCCTCTCTTCCTGTTTCCTTTCTTTCCACCTACTTGATAACAGTGCCTGCAAAGTCACTCCAGGAAATAGATGCCTGTGTGAGAGAAAGGCATTTCAAAGGCAGCATGGAAACCTTTTGCATTACATTAGGAGAATTATGTCATTTCTGTAAAGAAGGAAAAGAGCACAGTAAGTGGCAACTCTTCCCCAAGGAAACACACCCAGGAGATGTGCCCGTACTGGATTTCTCATTCTTGAGAAGCTGGATGACCTTGGGCTTCCCCGCTGTGTGCAGCCTTGGCCTCTGGCTATTTTTTGGTGTTCTGCAATGAGAAGTATACGCCGGTCCGTTACCCCGCATTTTTGTTTAAGTTACACTTCATTAAAGAAGAAAGCTCTCTGAATTTTTCATTTTGCCTCATAAAATATTTTATTTTACCCATTTTCATTCATCTTCCCTTTCTACTTTATGTCCTCCTCCTTCCTTTCTTCCCTCCTGTAACACTCACACTCATTTCTGCTTGCTAGAATTTCAAATAACTGTTCCAACTAGACAAAAAGAAATCCTGTTTCTATGCACAGTCTTCAGACTGATGGCCCATTACATTAGCATACAATAAAAGCCAGCAGGGGGTGCATTGCCATGCTGTGATCCTGGGTCTCTGTGCCCCAGGGGGCCGAAGAGTTTCCCAGTGTACAGCTCCTCTCTCTGGTAATGAGGCAATTGTACACTTTGGTGACAACTTCGTGGCCTCAATGGAAGCTGCAGTCTTAGTGGGACAAGAGGGGAGAAAATGTCTGCATAGTGCATCCTGAGATCTGATATGGGCTTTCTGGTTTCACTAGCCTCTTCAATGTCTCTTCCACCGGCCTGAGGACTGCTTGAAGTTCATGTTTTGTGTCCATAATGAGTTAGACAGTTTTTGTTGTGGGATGCATTGTTTCTAGACCTTCTCCATTAAAGTAAACAGGGCAGTTAATTACACATTTACAGGGCTCCACCTACCTGCCAATCGTATATGAGAAGATGTGAGGACAGGGACTACAGGACATGAAAAGTAGGGTTCTTCCTCGTAGTCATGAGACAGTTCTTCAATACAATACTATAATGCAGGCCGGGCTCGGTGGCTCAAGCCTGTAATCCCAGCACTTCGGGAGGCCGAGACGGGCGGATCACGAGGTCAGGAGATCGAGACCATCCTGGCTAACACGGTGAAACCCCGTCTCTACTAAAAAAATACAAAAAACTAGCCGGGCGAGGTGGCGGGCGCCTGTGGTCCCAGCTACTCCGGAGGCTGAGGCAGGAGAATGGCGTAAACCCGGGAGGCGGAGCTTGCAGTGAGCTGAGATCCGGCCACTGCACTCCAGCCTGGGCGACAGAGCAAGCCTCCGTCTCAAAAAAAATACTATAATGCATTGCTTGCTGGCATTGTTTGAAGACCCCAAGACTTTAACAACCAGATAGGATTTCAGGTTCCTTTCAAACCCCTGCAGTGACAGAAACATGAACTCTGCCTTCACCATGGAATCAGGTAGGACCCGTCCATCAACACCAACGCCTTTCACTGCCACGTCTAAATGCTGACTTTGACCCTTCATTCAAGCCTTCCTTGGCCTGGGGTAGCCATAGCTACCATTCTTGGCAAATGGTGGTCAACTGTTTCTTTGTTTAAACTTGTGATAGAGGAGTGTGTGGATAGGGGTGAGCTGAGCCCAGCACATATGCAGCCTAGGTATTTCACTTCTTGTTGCTTCTCTAATGTAAGAACCCAGAGAAAAGAGCAGGGATGTGGGCAACATCCAGTTCCTTAAGATATTACCCTCGTTTTCTGTTCAGAGAGGAAATGGAGAGAAATAAGCAGATTAGCAGCTCACGAAAAGGGAGTGAGCTGTAAACTCCAGATAAAAGTAGTATAATTGATGTACAGGCTTCCTTTTGATAAAAAGGCAAATAGCCGTGTCCTACCCCAAGTTCTGTTTACAATCTACCTTCACTCCCATGGTCAGTTCAGGCCTGAATCCATCTTCCCCCAACACGTGCTGATTCCTTGAGGCCATGTAGTCTTAGAGCCTCTTCTTCCTGAGAAATCGCTGACTGCTGGGTGACAAATCACTATTTAACATTATGTTAAAGCTCCCCAACTGACCAACATTTAACTAGAGGGCAAAAATGCACAAATAAAAGTAGGAAAGCTTATGGCTGGAAAAGGCCAGATATCCCTGACCAGAAGTGGTGATCGGGTCGGGGAGGACAACTGAAGAAGGCATGGGGTCCAACTTCTCAGATGTCCTCAAGAGGAAAACCCAGCATCACCTGTTTGGGCTGCTTTGCGCAAAGGGAGCAAGGTTGTACATTCTATAAGGTGGTATATTTCAGCCATCCCTGCCCCTCCCAGAAACTTTTACGTTTCCAGCTATGGATTGGGCACTTTCTAAACAGAGATGTCTGACCACCAGACTGATGAAGCAAAAGGATTTACATGGAACACAGAAGTGTGGATTTAAAAACTCTTGGTAGCTTTGTGGTGGGAAGGCAGGTAGACAACCTTGAGAGTTTGATGTGAGCCAGGAAACTCACAGCTCTCGCCTGCCCCTGACATTCACTTTTCTGTGACCTTGGGGAAGTCATTTATCCTTGTGAGGATTAATGAGTTAATCTCAGGGAAAGTACTTTGAGATCATTGGCTGACAGGTGCTGTATAAGTACAAAGTATTATTAAAATGTCACTGTGCTAGCTGCCTTTGCTCTTGAGGGCACAGAGGCGGGGATGACAGCCCCTGGTGAGTGAATAAGGATTACGTAAGACATGGAAATGGAGAGTTCTGTCATGAAAAGCTCTGTCCCACAGCACTACTTCTTTCCATCATTATCCCCATCCAGCGTCTTCTCACTTGTGTCTGGACAGAGGCAAGCTTATTTTCCTAAAATGAATTGTACGAAAGTTTTAGCCAGAGGCTCTTTATCCGTAGATCTTACTGTGCCTTAGCATACCCTTGGAAGTAAAGGCCAGAGAAACTTATTTTAACATCTCCAAAACTCCTTCTTTTCTCTCCCAACAAACCAGAAATGTTCCTCTAGCTTTTTCCGCATGTGAACAGAAATAAAAATCCAGGGGTCTCAGATTACAGTGGTAAAAGTTTAAACTCCCACTCTTAGCAAAATATTCCATCTTATTTATATGTTTACTTCTTAGTTTAATTTCTTTGTTCCTGAATCGATGACTTTTAAGGAAATTATGTATTGTTTATGAAAAATTTTAACATAATAATTAAAAATTGAATGAGTGATTAGTATAAAGCTTGGGTATCAAAATTCTAAGGCATATTAAAATATTTAAAAAGTCAACAAATAGCTGTTGATTGCTGGGTCCATTGAAAGAAACCCAACATGTGAAGGACCCAGTTGCTCTCTTTAGAGAAGAATGTATTTGGGGAAGACAGGATTCAAGGAGATGGAAGAGGGTGGAATCTGGAAGCATGAGTGAACATTAACACAGGGTGAGAGCTGTGTTTTTTGTGTTTTAGGAGAGAGTTGGATGGTAAAAATATCAGTGAGAGGGACAGAAGGAAATAGATAAGAAATCATAAAAAAAGAAAAATAGACAAGACCTAGACAAGTAAAGATCTAGGAAGAGCCTCTCTGTGTACAAGCAACTGGGTAAAATCTGTAAGGGGAGCAAAGATGGACCAGGCTACACCTAAGTATGTACAGATTACCAGGAGGTTTGCTGCCGACTGAGGAGAGATAGAAGAATCCATAACAGGCTTTCTTAGCCCAAATTGTGGCCCTTAGAGAAGAGCTTTTTGTTCATTTGTAGGTTTGTTTTTGTTATTGTATGTTATTGTTTTTTCTTAAAATAAGTACACTCTGGGCTCCGTAATGGGGGTCAGAGACCCCCGGAGGGGTCGATATGCTGCATTGCATATTCCTCTCTTCAAGACTTCTAGATTAGGTGTGGTGGCTCATGCCTATATTTCTAGCACTTTGGGAAGCCAAGGTGGAAGGATGACTTAAGACTATGAGTTTAGGACCAACGCAGGGAACATAGTGAGACCTTGCGCAAAAAATGAGCTGGGCATGGTGGTGCAGGCCTATAATCCCACCTACTCAGAAGGCTGAGCTGGGTGGATTGCTTGAGTGCAGAAGTTCAAGGTTGCAGTGACTCATGATCACACCACTGCACTTCAGCAGCCTGGGTGACAGAGCAAGAACCTCTCTTTTAAACAAATACTTTCAGACAGCAGTTTCTTCCTGGAAAGAAAGTGCAGTTCCAAGGAAGAGGATGAAACCCTGTCCTTGTTACATGATATCTTTTACAGCAGGCTTACTTTGTGGAAGACCAAACCTAAACACAACAGAGGGATCGGGAAGGCTGTTCAGCTCAGAAGAGCACCCAGGCTCGCCTCTGAGATTTTACATGCAGAACAGAAATGTCACCAGTGTCAGCCAAGGGAGGACAGAGAAATGGTTCTCTATTAAGAGCCGTGTGTGGTCAATTGCTCTGATTGTTTTTTAATTATTAGCAGCATTGTTACACTCTGGACAAATTTCATTGGGAGTATTTTGAGGCTTTCTCACAAAGAGAGGCAGCTACATACGTGAATGGAAAGACAGAGAAAAAAACTCATTCTGTGAAATGGCTTTCCTCATCTTTTGATGAGATGAAATGGGTTTCATCTCCTTTTGCTTCTCCCTCTACCCTTCTCCTTCTCTTCTGTCAAGCAGGTGAACTTCCACTGTTAACCTGGGTTCCCACAAACCCCCAACATTTGCCCCTTCAAACAATCTTCTCTAAGAGGAACTTTTTTTTTTCATTCCTACCCATAGGTGCCTCCACACTGAACTATACAACTCACTTGATCAACTGTTCTGTGCTAGGGCATTAACAGCCATTTATATCTCATCTTCCTCATAGCAATTTTATTTTAACAATCACATTCAATATGTTTCCTTAGAGGGGAATACAGTGTGGGATCTTAGAAGCCCACAGAAGGCCAGTTTAGCAGATATTTGAGGTAGAGACAACCACTAATCATGGTTTCTGAGCGACCACTATTAATATAGAAAAACAATAGTGGTGAGTATAACTCACCAATAACTTTTCTGATCAACTTCCTTAATTTATGGATGGTAGACATCCCCAGATTAAATGACACTTAGAGGCAACACAGCTGATTTATAGCAGAGCCAGAACTCAAGCCTAGGTTCTGAATTTCAGACTGGAGGAGTAGCTACAGCACCAAAATATTCTGTAAATCCAGTTCTGCACCTGGTTGGCTGTGTGGCCTTGAACAGAAAACTCTCAATCTCTGGGTTTCTGTTTCATGCCCTGTAAAACAGTAGTAAGATTAATTAGTATCTGAAAGGAAGGACTCTTTCTGCTTTTCAAATATTCTGATTCTGTGTATGTGGAGTCACACATGCATTTTACATTCATCTATATATAGAGAGCCTCAGGAATTTGACTTTATCATTTCTTCAAGTTTCCCTATGCCATGATGCTTCACTCCTAGGATAATGGTCTTTAGCGTGTCAATGATTCAAATACAAGGCCATTTTCTTGGGCCTTCATTGTTTCAGAGTGAAATTGAAAGGGGGAATCCAGCTGTTTATATGCAATATGCAGCAATTATGAAGTTCATTTCCAGAAGCCACTGTAACCATGGCAACCTGTAATTCTGGAAGAATAGAGACAGGCTGTAGACTGACTTCCAATGGGGCCAACTTCTAACCAGGATAGCTCAGGAAATGCTGATGAGAAGCCTTACTGTTTACTTTAAGTTAGAAGCAGTTTTTGAAACTCAGACTCTCTTAATCCATAACTTCATTTGTTCTTTAAAGTTCAGTATTTGGTGATGCTCAGATTTTTAGATTTGCTAGAGTCTGCCCTAGAGAGCTAAATAGTTCAAATGAAACAAGAGCTAAAATTGTATTGATGTTTATTGTATAGTGCCTTCAATGAAAAAGTCTTAACATCCAACTGAGTGAACCTTAAGTTAGGGTTGCAGGGTCCTCGGGAAGTTGAAATGAGGACCACACAATCTACTTCCCTGATACGCCAACTTCTTTAATATATCAAGAAAAAAATAAATAAGACTCAAGTTAGAATCATTAATTTTGTGATATTTTGACCCCATCAGGCCAGAATGGAAGCAGGAATTGCTAAAGGGATTGGGGAAGATGGGGAAGAGCAAAAGGGCAAAGATATGGAAATTTTGAGTCAGAAATTATTTAAAACAATTTGGCCAGGTTAGAGAGTTGATCATTGTCTTTCCTTTTACCTCATGTGTCCCCTTTGACTAATAGTGTGAATTTCTGAATACGCCAAAAGGGAATGAGACGATGGGCAGCTAAGGGTCAAAACTTAAATTCACACAACTCCTGAATGCACTCTGGGAAATTCATGGAGATGAAATGCTAAATGTCTGCAAGCTGCAAAGGCATCGGAACAGGACTTTTGCTATTTCTGCCTCTTTTGACTCTGTCTTTGATCCCTGCTGGCAACATGCTGGGCATGTGTGAATACTACAGCTCACAGAGACTGTACCTACTGGGAAAGTGAAACAAAAGCTGGGCCAATCAGCTGCAGGGTTTTCTCTCCGAAATTCCCAGGAAAGTCAACATCAGGCATGCACTCCAAATAAATTAAAATGTACCCCGTTTGAATGGGGGTCTTATTTTATGCATATTTGCCTGAAAAATAAGCAGGCAGTTTGCATACACTGGAAGCACCAGACAGACATGAACTGATAAATAGTCTCCAGGATGTGTTTGCTCTAACTCTGAGCAGCAACTAGACTTGGGGAGCTACCAGATAAGGAACATCCAGAAAGGCACTAGAGATTTGATTGTGTCAAGACTCAGTCATAAAGGCAAGTTAGAGACAGGAGGTAAATACATACAAGGTAAATACGCACAAGGATTTTCAAAAGAGCCTTGAGTTGATTGCAGGAGACACTACCTATAGGTCAAATGGAAGACCTCCTATAATAATTTTCTGGCTCCTGGTTCTCATCCTTGCCCTTGCATGGACTCCTGCCAACCTTGACTATGTCTGCAAGAGTCCTGTGCTCCTTCTGCTTGGATTTGGCTCTTCCTTACATGGTAGCCTGCTGTGGTACCCTATTCTAGACCCAACTTTAAGGCTGAAGCTAGCTTTGCCCTGCAGAGGGTCATAAAAAGAAACAGGTTTTGGAAGCTGATAGTCCTGGCTTTGCCACTGTCTTCGTTGGTTTGGGCTTCTTCTACAAACAAGAGAAATGTATTTCTCACAGTGCTGGAGGCTGAAAGTTCATGAGCAGGAACAGTCCACAACTAGCATGATTGAGTTCTGGCGAGAGTCTCTTCTGGATTGCAGACTGCCAACTTCTTGCATCCTTACGTGATGCATAAGGAAAGCTAGCTAGTTTTCTGGCCTATTCTTAGACGGGCTCCCAACTATTCATGAGGGCTCCACCCTCATGACCCTCACAATTACTTCCCACCAGTCGCACTTCTAAATACCATCACACTGGTATGAGGTTTCAACATACGAATTTTGGGGGAGTACAAGTGTCAATCCATTGCAGCCACTAACCTCCTCCTGACCCAGAGAATTTTGCCTAACTTTTCAACACCATCTGTAAAGAGATAATCATAAAACACTACTTCCATGGTTGTTGTGTATAACATGCTGAGCATGGTGCCTACCTAGCAGGCAGCAGGCTGTCACTTACGACATTGACCTACAGTCATACCCTGCAAATTGGCCCTATAAGATTATAATACCATTTTTACCATGCCTTCTCTATGTTTAAAATGTTTAGATACACAACTGTTTACCGTGGTATACAGTATTCAATACAGTGACATACTGTGTGGATTTGTAGCCTCGGAGCAATATCATGTAGCCTAGGTGGATGATAAGCTGTACCATCTAGGTTTGTGTCAGTACACTCTATGATGTTCACACAACTATGAAGTCACCTATTGATGCATTTCTCAAAGTGTATCTTGGTTATTAAGTTATACATGAATGCATATCTAACCCCTTCTATATCATAAGTCATAGGAGCTGTAGTAATACCCCCAACTAAACAGATGAGGAAAAGAAAGGCCAGGAGTCCAGGAAACCAGACTGGAAGTGAGGTCTTGAGAAAGGTAATACTAGTCTCTGAGACAGGCAGCATAGGGCATTCTTTCACATATTTTGTGTACAAAAGAATAAGATACAGCAAGCATTATTTAATGAAAATAACACAGAATTAAGGCTCAGAAAACTGGATTTAAATCTGAGTGTGAAGAACACAGCAAACTATTTCACCCACCACACTCTGATGTATCTGGGGCCAGTCCATTAGTCTCAATGGTCAAAGGAATACTCTGCACAGGTGAGCTGGCAGGATGATCAGGCAGATACTGAACGAATTTTCCCTGTGAAAACTGATCTACCACTATTACAGAGAAAATATAAAAAGGAAGGCCGGAGCGAATAGGAAACTCATCATAAGGTAAATGCAACGTGAGAGATTCCTTAAAGGACTAGCTAAAAAGAGGGGGATCAATTATCTAAGTGAGTATAAGGGTTAGGTACAGGGGGCAAGCAGGAAGGAATCCAAGACAGAGATTGGTAGAAAGATCATTTTTATTGGGATGGAAAGTTCTAATAGGAAACAGTGCTATACAAGCCCAGGAAAATAGACCAAGGCCAGCGAGTGGGAGCTAAATATGTATTATTATTTTATAGGCAGAGGGTGACTGTTAAAAGTCACAACAGAAGATATAAAACTAGTGTTTTGCCACTGTGCTTGCCCGTATTAATTCACATGGGACCGCTCATCATTTCCCCCCAAAGAGATTCATGTTAACTGCTTTGTCAGATGCACCCTTCTGTGTTTTTCATTTTCATGAAAGTGTGCATGTGTGTGTGTGTCACAGGTATGTATATATTGTGTGGCAACAAATAAACTCATTTCTAATAAATGAGTTGGGTCACTATTATAAAATGGAATCATGAATACAAATATTTCTGCATCTTTTCTCATAGAAATCCCCCTTAATCAACTCCTATACTGCTAAAACACTAATGTATTCTTCCAATGATTCTGTAATATTCTATGGTGATTATTCAATCATTTTCTTATTTCTTAGAACTCATTCTTTCCTCAAGGATTTTTTTTTTTTTTGGTTTTCTATTTAAAAGCCCTCTGCAGCAAATGACCATGTGTGTATGTGTTTAAGTGTTAGTGGATTTCTTTTTATGACATAGATGCCTAGGAGTGGTATTGTTCCTATGGGTCAAAACGTGTGCACTTTTAATTTTGTAGCTTATGCTCCATTGTTTTCAAAGACCATCAGTTCACATTTCTGTGTGATATAGAAACGTGACAGTATTCTTTTTCCTCCATCCTTCTCAACATTAGCTATTATTGTTCATTTCTTTTTCAGTGTCTTGATCATAGTGATATTTCATTATTAATCTCCATTTCCCTGAACCATTAGTGAATTTGAGCAGTTTTCATGTCTTTTTCAGTCATTTATAATTTCTCTACTGCCAATTACTTGTTCATAAATGTTTTCATTTTCTGTTGGGCTATTTGTCTTTATCTTGTTAGAAAATGTTGTATTTTATAAGACCTTAACCTGGGTATGTGTTTGACAGAATTGTCTGGAGGAGGGAGAGTTGGAACCACCAGGAAACAATCACATTGGTCTGAAAATGAGGTGATGTGAGCCTCCTCAAGACTTGGATCCTAGGAAATTTAAAGGAAGGGCTGGGAAATGTTCTGAAAAACAAAACACCGTCACCAAGCAATTGATTGCATGTGGCTGTAGTGAGAGGTGGTGGGGAAAGGTTGCAGTCACTTTGTGGTTTGGCAAGTCTGATGTTTGGGAAATAGGTTATCGCATTTTAAAAATAGGGAATTCAGAGCAGGAAGGTACAAGAGTTGTAGGAAAGATGGATTTGGCTTACAAATGAGATGAGTTTGAGGTGACAGTGAGTCATTATGATGACAATTAAACTTGTAGGACTAGAAATTGAGAGAAGAAATTGAGAAGAAGGATCAAAGAATTTAAAGAAAAGTGAAGAGTTGTATAAGAAAGAGTGAGACAAGAGAAGAGTGCAGCAATGATTGTATTTTGCCCAGTCATGGGGAGTGAAGGATGCATGGAATACCAGAGAATTAGCTGCTCATTTTACCTGAAAACATCTTAGACCATATTGGGTCACTGAGAGAGGCTGGACAGAAATGGTGTGTGGGAGGGCAAATGGGCTTTGGAGTAAAGTCTCTGGATTTGACAAGTAATAGAGACGAGGTTTCACCGTGTTAGCCAGGATGGTCTCAATCTCCTGACCTCATGATCCGCCCGCCTCAGCCTCCCAAAGTGCTGGGATTACAGGCGTGAGCCACCGCGCCCGGCCTCAAATTTTTTTAAAAATAAAAATACTCATTATTTTGGACATACTTATTCTAAAAATATTTAATATTTGATACATGTCCTAAGAAATACTGACTTTTCACCTGAAATCTAAATTTAACTGGGCATCTGTATTTTATCTGACAGTGCTACTTTGCAGCTTCACATGTTAGGTGCATATCCTTGCCCTGCTATGCCTTAGCTGTGTGATGCCAAGCAAATCACTTCACTATCTCTAAAGAAAAGATGTTCTTTGAAATCAAAGAGCTTTTCATGATAATATTCCAGGCAGTGAAACATCCAACATTCTCTTTACTAGCACTCTATCCATCTAAAATAATACAATGATTATTGATGTCCATTCACATCTATCCATTCTACCAACAAACACTTATTGAGCATATGTCATGTAAAAAGGTGTGTGGTAAGAATATTCATAATAATGACCCTGGAGTAACTCGGGTATCAAATAGTGACTGCAGAGCCATCAGAGGTTTAAATCATGTTCAGGAGATTTTAATTGTTTAAATTTATTTTATTATATTTCATTTAAAAAATTGTTCTCCCATGAACTTCCAGAGATTCTCTATTCAGCAGAATATTAATTCCAATCTCAGTAAATAGTAGGTGAGCAGGTGCAGTTGGGGGCCTTTCTCTCCAGCAAATAGTGTATCATGTATTAACCTTCAACAAGCTCATGTTCCTCAAGGATCAGGCGTATATTCCTTCAACTATAAGCACTGGGCAAGGTGGCCCTTCTTTCTTTTTGAACTAATTTATCAATAACATTTATAAACGACCTACATGTGCCAGATATTTTTATTTTGCCCTCGTAACACACTTATGAGGGAGGTACTATGAGCACACCATTTTACAAATGAAGAAACTAAGGCACAGAGACCCTGAGTAACTCAACAAATCCCTCAGGAGGAAACAGCTAAGCAGGGTTCAGTCTCTGGATGTGGCTTCAAGGCCCTGACTCATACTACAGCACCTGGCTCCAGAAACCACTTGAAGGAAGAAGTGCTAGATGGCACAGGGAGGCATTCTGAAGAATCCAGCCTTTGGCTATGATTCAGAAGAGGACTCTAATATCACAGGAAGCCTGGGACATTAGGTAGAAAAACAACAGAGCTGAAATTCCACCAGAATGTAGTCCTTATGAACCCCACTGCTCCTAAGACCCACCAGCAGAGCCTGGTGCGCAGTACACGTGACTTGGGGTAGGAGTCATGGGAGGTCCTGGAGCTGCTGGCCCGTGAAGGGCTCTCGGGCATAGAAATCATGTAGGAGCCCCACATACCTGGGTACACCCCAAGCTGCTGGGGCTGTGGAGATTGTCTGACTTTTCATATCCAAAAGTCGATCAGAACTTTCTATCCTCTTTCCTATCCCTCTAAGATAGACATAGCCCATCAGCATTACCCAAGTAGACAAAACACAGGGAGGCATACACTATAAGGGCTGGCACACAATCAGATGCTGAAAACAATGTATATGATGTAGATGCAGGTTACTATAAGCCATGTTCATAATTAGAAACTTGAAATTCAACTTAGAAGGAAAACATACATTTAAAGTATCCCTAAGTATCTTTAATAGAATTCATTATGGTTCTGAAAAACTATACCAAAAATTAAAACACCCAAACAAAAAACTGGATTGATTTTGTAAAGAATGAAAAACTTGGCCAGCATTCTAATTTCTCCTTTCAACAGTATCTGTGCAGTACAAAGAGGATGGAGCTCTCACATTTTGATCATCAGATTGAGCCTCCAATACCTCACTCACCTTATGATGGAGAAAATCTCTGCTACATCTGCATTAGAGAAAGGACATCATTCAGCAAAAGGAGAGGACAGCACACGGCAGCCCATCAGGGAGGAAGTGGATGATCAGGAGACAAATGTCAGACCCTGGAGAACAGAGTTCCCATGACTGAAGATGGTAGAAACTGGCATGTCAGGGAAGCATCAACGTGGTTGCTGTTGAGTTAGTGGAGAATGTGGAGTCAAGGTTTATTCATATGCCTACACTACTTACTTCCCTCTTCTCTAATCTGAATTATATTCTTCATTCAGCAATATTCATGGAACTTCTTCTAAGTGCCAAGCCCTGTTCTAGGGGATGAGGACAGAATAGGCAATATAACAGGTTAACAATTCCTGCTTTTATGGAGTATTCATTATAGTGCATATCAAGATAAATTCATAATGCCTCAAAATTCTCTCTAGAAACAATGGATGGTTTAAAAGTCATTTGTATATAAATGCTTTCCCTTAGAAACCAAGATTGACTCGTAGTTGTTGCTATCCTATCAGTGTCCTTGCTCTAGATACTGAACCCAAAATATTTGGCTTCTTCTGCCAAAGGACTTACCACAGCTGCAAATATGGAAGTGCTGTTTTAGGCTTATATCCACAAATAGAAATCACAAAGATAATCAGGAAGATTTACATATGAGAATTACATATTATATAACATATACATATATAAATATATAACACAACAGATACATGTTATAAAAACTATATATATAAACATATATAATATATGTACATACATGAACACACATTCTCTTAACTCACAGCACATAGGCTTTTAACAGTATACCATTTATTTTTATAAACTATCTGTGAGTTAGGGAGTGGGAAGAATTCATGGCCTCTCCTTCTCTATTGCTTTGGACAGGTAAATAGTAACCAAGCAATGCAGTGGGAGTCATGGTGCATATACAAAGGCTGTATCAATGGAAAGATATAAACTAGGGCTCATGGATGACTTAAACCCTCATCCAGCCCCTTCACCTTACAGATAAGGAAACTGAGGCTAAGAGTAGTTGCCATAGCTGATTTAACAGCCACAAAGCTAATTTGCCGAAGGATTGGGAGTAAATCGACCTCCTCTGACCCTCAGTCCAGGGTCCTCTCAATTACATTGCATTCTCCCTCCTATTAAGGAGAGATCCCCTATAAATCATGCTTATGTCAGTAGGATTGTGATTCAGAGCCAAGGCAGGAAGCCAAGGCAGGCACGGCGAAAACTGCCAACTGCAGAAGATGATGAAGGAGTCAGCCTTTGGGCTGTTTGCCCCAGGTATCTATCTACAGGGCCCTAAATCACCACTATAAATGTAACCGGTGGGGAACATTACATTTACCAGGGAAAAGACTGAAGGGGATTTCAAAAGATATTTTGATAGGCATCCTAAGAGTATACAGATGAAAGGGAAGCGCTTGTGGAGCATGTGCCTAAACTTACAGGTGGCTAGACTGCTTTCCAAAGCGGGTGGCTGTGGCTAACTGCAGGAGCTCATTCTGCTGATGGAGACCAGAGTTCAGGCCTGTGCTGGGGGTCTCCTGTTCTGCCCTGCCTTGTGCACCACTCAACTTCTGCTCTAAACAAAAGGTAAACACATATGTAAAGATGACCCCTTTAAACAAGTCCAATTTATTTTAGGTAACTATATGGCTGGTAATACATGGTGGGTGGTAGTCGTTTCCAAGAACCTATCTACCAGGGCTAAAAAGGTTGATTCATAAAAAATTTATTGTACTGAATGTCATTACCCTGAGGCTGATCCAATAATTCTCTTTTGTTATTCAAAACTCTCTTGCCCTCAACATATGCTTCCTGGTTGTTAAGTGCTGACCAGTAGGTTTCAGTTCCCACAGCAGCATAACAAGTTTTCTTTAGGTGCATTTGAAACAAGGAGCATACAATCTCAGTTGCCAAGGAAGAAGAGAGGATGGCTGTACTTTCATAAATTCATATTTTAAATAAACAGGTGAATCAAGGACTCAGAAAGATTGTGTGTTTGGCTCAAGTTTGCATAGGCATGGAGTCTGAACATGATGGTTTATCCCCTGCCCTTCCACTCTGCATTCTCTGAACTTGCCATCCTTTTTTTTAATGTAAAGAAACTATATTATCTTTAGACCATTTACACATATACATACACCGTGATGTCTGTGATTGAAAGATATGCCCTGAGAATACACTTTTTGGTAAATTATAATATGGCTTTCTTATTCTTTTCTCTTACCTATGCCTTTCTCTGCTTGTTTCTTGAATTTTTATTTTGAAAGTAAAAAATAAAAATAAGAATGAATAACAAAACATGTTATAGGTAGAAGTATCATGTACAACTTTTCATTTATATAAATTAAATACTTTTTATTAGTATATCTTCAGGGAAAATTCCAGACCAACATTTATCAAGTTCTCACCTGACCTAATTTTTTTCCATTGCTCATTGCATCCCCAGCACCCACACCTTCCTTCTCCTTCCAAAGATGTATTTGACTCTGGTTGGAGTGGGATAGATCCCTTTTCCCTGCTCCAAGCATTGGCCTTAATTGACCTAAGCCAATCCCAAGCTCCTTGCCATCAGTTCAAGGACAGACACTTAATCTAAGATGATCCAATTGGAAAAAAGTCCAAGATGGGTAAGAAAAAGAGAAGTCCTTTCTTCCTTAACACAAACGAGAAAACATGTAGCTAGGTTTGCTAAAAAGAGCTCTGATAAAACCACAAAGGGAGCCAGCTCTGACCTGAAGTCAGGACCTTGAATATCACAGTGGAGAAACCAAAAGGAAAATTGTTTCTTGGATATATTATCAATTTGCTGCTAGATTAAGCTTTCTTGAAACTCAAAAAACTGTATTGCTCAATATGTCACTCAATAAATTGTTTTGTTTTCTTTTTGAAAAAAAAAATGGTTTGAGGTTTTGATGTTCTCATCCCTTGCAAACAAAATAACTTTAAAAAGTAAGTTGCCCAACCCAAATTTATTTAATAAATACGGCTGGTTTACCAGTTGCAATACTTCCTACATTCAAAGCACACATATTATTCTACATTTAGAATACGTAGAATAATAGCAAACATATTCTTCTACATGCTATACATGCTGCATCTGTCTCAGAACGTTTTAAGAGAGAATTATGATTGCACCTGCTATCTTCTGGGATCTGAGTTCCTAAGTCTGTGTTCTTCCTTTTTCTTTTCTTTATCAACATACTTAAGTTCAATTTTATGAATTCATTTCTCCAGTGATAATAACATACACTGGCCCATAACTAAATATTCTTTCTGTAAAACTGGGTAGTTAGCTCTGACTTGAACAACCTCATCTTATCTACATCAAATTGCCAAGCATTTGCTTCTTATTTTCCTTCTGTAGTTGCATTCTCAGTGGCCCCTGCTACCATGACACGATGATGAGTTTGGGATCATTCACGGTCTTTGAACCTTTCAGGAACCTTTTCCACTTGAAGAATCCTCTTAAAGCGAACACACATCACTGAGCATGATTATCCAGGCTTAGAGGAACAATGCGCAGAACAATATGGCCTCTGTGGAATTTGCTGGCAATCCTGCCACAACTCCCTGTTCACATTTTCAAATCAATTTTAGATTTGTTGTTGATTGAATACTTTGTCCTTTTCTTTCGTCTCTTAGAATCAAAATCATGGGGTTGAAAGGAACTTGAATAGTGACCTAAACCAGTGATTCTCAAACCTTGGTGTGTGTCACAGTTGCTTGAAGGGGTAATTGAAACAAAGCTTCAGTGGGCCACCACCCCTGAGATTCTGATTCAGTAGGTCTGAGATGGGAATGAAGAATGTACATTTCTAGCCACTGGTCAGGTAATGCTGATACTGCTGGTTTGTAATCACACTTTGGGATCCACCGACAGAAACAAATAGATACTAAAGGGAATCGCCAGGGGGAGCTTATTAACTACACATGCTCAGACCTTTACCTAGAAAACATGTAGCAGTTTAAAAATATTTCCAAATGACTCTAAATTGCACTCTGATTTTAAAATCCTTGATGAATCAGTTTATAAATTATTTAGAGGTTCTAATTAGCTTCACAATGTCTATACTTAACTATGTATGGATACCTTCAGTAATAGGTAAGTTACTACCTTTTGAGATAATCCTCTCTAGCTATGGACAGTTATTTTAGGAAAATTTGTCTAATTGAACCTACAAGCTGTCTTGTAACTTCTGATCATCAATTTTAAATCTACCCCTCAGGAATTACATAGAAATTAATTTTGCCTTTCAGAGGCCATCCTTTAAAATATGTAAAGAGGTCTGTTCTAACCACCCACCCCCCACCTTGATTTTTTTTTCTCTCCAAGATAAACAAATTCATTTTCTTCATTTACACTGTGTTTTTAACTATTCTCCCTGTCACTCTCCTCTATGACAAGAAAACTTCTGATGCTTTTTCCACATCAGTAACCCTTATTAGATAGTAGAGAAAAATAATAAAAGAGGCTAGCAGTTATAGAAACATTTAAATCTTTCAGTCTTACAGAGAATTGAACGGTGTCTCTGTATGAGTTCGTTTTCATGCTGCTGATATAAAGACATACCCAAGAATGGGTATTTTTACAGAAAAAAGGGTTTCATGGGCTTACAGTTCCATGTGGCTGGGGAGCCCTCACAAATCATAGCAGAAGGCAAGGAGGAACAAGTCACATCTTACATGGATGGCATCAGGCAAAGAGAACTTGTGCTGGAAAATTCCTCCTCATTATAATCATCAGACCTCTTAAGACTTACTCACTATCGTTAAAACAGCCTAGGGAAGACCTAACCCATGTTTCAATTACCTCCCACTGAGTCCTTCTCACAACACATGGAAATTCAAGATGCGATTTGGGTGGGGACACAGCCAAGCCATATCATTCTGTCCCTGGCCCCTCCCAAATCTCATGTCCTCACATTTCAAAACCAATCATGCCTTCCCCTTCCCAACAGTCCCCTAAAGTCTTAACTCATTGCAGCATTAACTCAAAAGCCCACAGTCTAAGGTCCCATCCAAGACAAGGCAAGTCCCTTCCACTTATGAGCCTGTAAAATCAAAAGCAAGTTAGTTACTTCCTAGACACAATGGGATTACGGGCATTGGATAAATACAGCCATTGCAAATGGGAGACATGGCCAAAACAAAGAGGCTACAGGCCTCAAGCCAGTCCAAAATCCAGCAAGGCAGTCAAATCTTAAATCTCCAAAATGATCTCCTGTGACTCCATGTCTCATATCCAGGTCATGCTGATGCAAGAGGTGAGTTCTCATGGTCTTGGGCACCTCCACCTCTGTGGCTTTGTAGGATATAGTCCCCCTCCTGGCTGCTTTCACAGGCTGGCATTCAGTGTCTGCAGCTTTTCCAGGTGCATGGTGCAAGCTGTCAGTGGATCTGCCATTCTGGGGTCTGGAGGATGGTGGTCCTCTTCTCACAGATCCACTAGCTGGTGCCCCAGTAGGGACTCTGTGTGGGGGCTCCAACTTCACATTTCCCTTCCGCACTGCCCTAGCAGAGGTTCTCCAAGAGGGCCATGCCCCTGAAGCAATCTTTTGCCTGGGCAGCCAGGTGTTTCCATATATCTTCTGAAATCTAGGCAGAGGTTCCCAAACTTCAATTTCTTGACTTCTGTGTACCCGCAGGCTCAACACCACTTGCAAGCTGCCAAGGCTTGGGGCTTCCACCCTCTGAAGCAACAGCCCAAGCTGTATCTTGACCCCTTTTAGTTACAGCTGGAGTGGCTGGGATATAGGACACCAAGTCCCTAGACTACACACAGCACAGGGATGCTAGGTCCGGCCTATGAAACCATGTTTTCCTAGGCCTATGGGCCTGTGATGGGAGGGGCTGCAGTGAAGACCTCTGTTACCTCCTGGAGACGTTTTCCCCATTGTCTTGGGGATTAACATTTGGCTCCTGGTTACTTATGCAAATTTCTGCAGTCAGCTTGAATTTCTCCTCAGCAAGTGAATTTTTCCTTTTCTGTCACATTGTCAGTCTGCAAATTTTCCAAACTTTTATGCTCTGCTTCTCTTATAAAACTGAATGACTTTAACAACACCCAAGTCACCTCTTAAATGTTTTGCTGCTTAGAAATTGCTTCTGCCAGATACCCTAAATCGTCTCTATCAAGTTCAAAGTTCCACAGATCTCTAGGGGAGGGGCAAAAGGTCTCCAGTCTCTTTTCTAAAACATAAAAAGAGTCACCTTTGCTACAATTCCCAACAAGTTCCTCATCTCCATCTGATGCCACCTCAGCCTGGACTTTATTGTCCATATCACTATCAGGCTTTTCATCAAAGACATTCAACAAGCCTCTAGGAGGCTCTAAACTTTCCCACACTTTCCTGTCTTCTGATCCCTCCAAACTGTTCCAGCCTCTGCCTGTTATCCAGTTCCAAAGTCACTTTCACATTTTCAGGTATCTTTTCATCAGCACCCCACTTCTGGTACAAATTTACTGTGTTAGACTGTTTTCACACTGCTGATAAAAACATACCCAAGACTGGTTAATTTACACAAGACAAATAATTTAATGGACTTACAGGTCCACATGGCTGGGGAGGCATCACAATCATGGTAGAAAGCAAGAAGGAGCAAGTCACATTTTACACAGATGGCAGCAGGCAAAGAGAACTTTGGAAAACTCCCCCTTATAATAACCATCAGATCTCAAGACTTACTCCCTATCATGAGAACAGAATAGAAAGGCCTGCCTCTGGGATTCAATTACCTCCCATCAGGTCCCTCCCACAACAGGTGTGAATTATAGATTAGATTTGGGTGGGAACACAGCCAAACCATATCAGCACCCCCAACAAGATATGCCCATACCTTAGTCCCTGGAACCTGTCAATATTACCTTATTTGGAAAAGGATCTTTGTAGATGTAATTTAGTTAGGGATCTTGAGATGAGAAGATCATCCTGGATTATCTGGGTGGGTCCTAAATCCAATGACATGTGTCATGGTAAGAGACATAGAAGAGGAGAAGTTCCTGTAAAGATGAGGGCAGAGATTAGAGTGAGATAGCAACAAACCAACGGTGACCTGGAGCCATCAGAAGCTCAAAAACTCAAGTAACAAATGCTTTACTAGAGACTGGACTTCTGGGCTTCAGAACTGTGAGAAAACAAATATCTGTCATTTTATGCCATCAAATTTGTGATCATCTGTTACAGTAGCACTAGAAACCTTATACAGGCTTTATTATCTTAAAACTTAGGGAATAGAAATAGCTAGAAGACATTATTACGTAATGACTTTTGATTTTCTCTGAGAAGTTGTAAGATCAAGTCATGTATAATTTTAAACAAAGGGACAAAAAAAGGTCCTACTATTTGGAATATAGAACTATTATCTGGTAATGTCAAATGTATTAATCTTTATTCTGAACATAGATCATTGATAAATTCCTGAAAAAGTTGAAAGACTAGAAAGATTCTCAACACAAAGAAAGGATTCTTAAGAAGCAGCATAAGTGCAAATAACAAATTCCTGTTCTACTTCTTGAGAAGGTGACTAGGCATTCAGGTCAGCGATATGGTATTGACAGGATATATCTTGATTTTAGCCAAGTATTTGGCAAAGTCACAGTATCATGTGGGCAAAAATGTGGGAATGAGAACTGGATGATAGTGGCATCCTGTGATTCACCAACAAAAATGAAAATGTTAATTGATCAATCAACGACAAGCAGAAAAACTTCAGAGATGACACCGTTCTGCACTTCTCATTTCAACTTTTCCTTTCAACCATATTTTGGAAATTAAAGATTGTTTTTTTCAGTCCATGAACTTCATGAAGAATGAAAACTATTACCATACATACTAGAAACATTTTAGGAGCAGAATATATTAATAGACTAGAAGAGTATATCTCCATTGTGTTTTTCAGGACCCAACATCTCTGGAGCTGCCTCCTGGGCTGCTGTAGTTTGTACGGGGTGAGGTTTGCCCCTGCTGTAGGTAGATCCTTCTTCCTTGACAGACACAAAGCAGCATTCTTATTTCCTATATTGAGTCCTGCATGGTATTTCTTCTATCAAAAAGGCTAGCTTTTCTAAACAAATACACCTAGAACAATTGGCCCAAGGCAAACTTATGGTATTTAATATCAATTACAAAGTCCTTGATCCAGCTATTTTATTTAATGAACACTTAGAAAACACTCACTATGTGTCAGGCATTTTTCTAAGCACTTTACAAACAAACTTTTAAAATCTTCATGGCAGTCCTACACAGTGGGTGTTACTATTCTCATCGTATTGATGAGAGAAGATGCAAGAGGTCCTTTGTCTATGATCACACTACTGATAGAATGGCTTCAGTAGTCTGGCTGTGGTGTCCTTGTGGTTACAGGGTATCCTTTACTGACTCTTCAACTATTTTAGGAGCACAGGAAAGAGAAGACTTGGATTTATAGCACCTGATGAACAGATCTGTGCTGATGATAATGCCACTTCCACTCTGGAACATAGTGTCAAGTTTGTGAAACGAAACATCAGGGGAGACATTTATATACTGAAGCTTTCTCAAATAAGAGCAGCCTGAACAGGCAGCTGATAGGTAAATCATGCAATATCGAGGGTGTTTGAGGGTAACAGGAATGTTGAGTCTGAATCAGAGAAGATACGTGAGGGTGAAAATTAATCAATATGTGCCAATATTTGAGGGACTAAGGGTGTAAAGTGATTAGACATACCCTGCACTGTGAGAAAGCATGAATTAAACTGATGGTCAAAATTTTTAGAAACAATATGACCAGTAAAGCTTTCTCACAACTGGAAGGCAGTGAATTCTGAGCCACATATTTTGTGTTAGTAAACACTGGTGACCTTCTGATGGCATTGTGGTGGGAAATTTTTCTGCATTGTGTAGGAAGCTGGATTAGATAATTTGTAGGTTTTCTTCCAAATATTAGATTCTGTATTTCTATGTTTATTTCTGCAGGCATGCTGAGAAATTGACACGGCAATCAATGAGAGTTTTTGCTTGAATAAATATTTCAAAGTCAAGCCCATGTTACTCAGGAATTCTATTGTATCTCCTTTCTCCACCACTTTCCAAATGCTTATTTCAAAATTGAAAGAAATCCACAAGAGCAATTTCTTTCTAATTGCATAATTGCTGCATTTTGGCTTAACACTATTGGGGAAAAAATGGGTTTGACATCCTGAGATTTCAGCAAAGAATTACATAATAAAGAATCTAGACTCAAATAATTGTTTACTTAATACTGGAATTTACTGAAAAACCTCAAACACTGTTTCCTCCTTACTACTGCAACATAATTAAATAATTTCACAATTAATTACTTTCAGGAGAGATAATTTGTTTTCATTAAAATATGTAAATATGTATCCCTTGCTGGCTTTTCAAAAAAATTTCTCAGTATTGTTTTCTCACCCACTGTTGTGATGATGTTTCATGATAAAGGGTTCTACCATAGGCTTCAAATCTCAGCCCTAGATCCTCCTCTATTCCTCAGCCTAAGATAGAACTTATTCCCAACAACACAGCTTCCCCTGCCTCAGCCACCCACTGTCATATTTCAGAGCACCCTCAAAGGTTGAGGGTTTCTGCCTCTATATCCTCCAGTCTTTAGTTTTGAGGCCCCAGTTTTGCTTGTGATATTATTGATAAGGCATTAGAATTCAAGGAAATTCAAAGAAGCATCCCAGTGGAGGGCTAGGGGTGGCAGGAGGGAGAGAAAACAAAACAAGTGTTTGCATTTTAGGTTATTTAAATAAGATTGGATTTTTTTAAAAAAAGGATCAAATGCAACCAAAATAATAGATATTAGATGTCTTCTATGTGCAAAGCACTGTGCATGCAGTTCTGAGGCATGAAACATAAAACTAGAAGATGTCCCTTTAAAGGAATTTTTTTCTTGACTGAATGCGGCGGCTTATATTTATAATCCTGGCACTTTGGGAGGCTGAGGCAGAAGGATTGCTTGAGGTCAAGACCAGACTGGGCAACACAGCAAACTCGTCTCTGCCAATTATACACACACACACACACACATATATATATATCTGTGTTTGTATATGTGTGTGTGTGTGTGTGTGTATATATATAGATAGATAGATAGATAAAATCCAGGCATAGTGGTGCAGACACATACTCCCAGCAACCTGAGAGACTAAGGTGGTGGGAGGATCACTTGATGACTTGATTCTGGCTGTACAGGCTGCACCCCAGCCTCAGTGACAGTATGAGACTCCATCTCTAAGAAAAATTACAATAAAATAAAAAGAATTTTTTCTTATCAGTCCAAACATAAAATCTGCTGTTTGTGCTCTAGAGAGAATGTTCATGCAAGAAAGGCAACAAGATAAAGCAGTGTTCACACTATGAGTATCATCCTACATTTTCACTGTGATTATCAATCCAATTTTTGGAAGGGAGAGTTAAAAAGCAAAATTTATCTTGAATCATCCTTGCCTAATGAGGCATGCACCATACAAAAAAGACTATACCAACTACTAAAGAACATGATAAAGGATATAATCTTGGGAAGTTCAATGGCCTAAACCAAGAGATTTGAGGTAGAAATTCAGTCCTTCTCATAGAGGGGTTACTGTCAGGCCTCTGAGCCCAAGCCAAGCCATTGCATCCCCTGTGACTTGCACCTATACGCCCAGATGGCCTGAAGTAACTGAAGAATCACAAAAGAACTGCAAATGCCCTGCTCCGCCTTAACTGATGACATTCCACCACAAAGGAAGTGAAAATGGCCAGTCCTTGACTTAAGTGATGACATTGTCTTGTGAAATTCCTTTTCCTGACTCATCCTAGCTCAAAAAGCTCCCCCACTGAGCACCTTGTGACCCCCACTCCTGCCCTCCAGAGAACAACCCCCCTTTGACTGTAATTTTCCTTTACCTACCCAAATCCTATAAAACGACCCCACCCTTATCTCCCTTCCCTGACTCTCTTTTCGGACTCAGCCCGCCTGCACCCAGTTGAAATAAACAGCCATGTTGCTCACACAAAGCCTGTTTGGTGGTCTCTTCACCCAGACGCTCATGACAGTTACTCGCAACAGTTGCAGGCCCTACCCACTGCACACAGTGCCTAAGTGTTTGGTCTAGCACTGGAGTCAAGATGACTTGCCAGGGAGTCTTTTCAGGATTGAAAGCTGGTCTAAATCTCAAGTGATAAGAGGGGAAATAGATACAAGGCATTTGTATTACTGTCTTTCAAGAAACATTCCAGTGTGTGTAGTAGCTACAGGGTATCTCTTTTGCTAGCTAAGAGATTAATAGGCAAAGATTTTTCCCCCCCCCCTGGAAAACTACCCTCCCACTTCTGTCTTATTTTAAGGAAAGAAATGGCTTATTGGTGGGTTTTTACTTCCTCTTAAGACAAAAACGTGTGTTTATTTAGGTCAGAACTGTTTGGGAAACAAAATAATCTTTTTTAATAATTTATTTTTTTATTACTTTTTTTTCCTGGGGGAGACTTTCTTCTTCCTTGATTAATAACATTTCATTGGAGAAAGTTGCTTAGGTGTTGGCTTTTCCACAATAGAATCATGTCATCTTGGTCTTTAATTTTTTGTCCCCACTAAAATGGAACTTAGACAATTGAACACACAAAAAAAGAAATAACCCCATTTAAAAATGGGCAAAAGACATGAACAGACACTTCTCAAATGGCCAAAAACATATGAAAAAATGCTCCTGCATCACTAATCATCAGAGAAATGGAAATCAAGACCACAAGATACCATCTCACACCAGTCAGAGTGGCTATTAAAAAGTCAAAAAACAACAGATGTTAGTGGGGCTGCAGAGAAAAGGAAACACTTATACACTGCTGGTGGGAATGTAAATTAGTTCAGCCACTGTGGAAAGTACTGCACATTGTTTAGAGATTTGTCAAATAACTTAAACATGGCTACATTTGATCCAGCAATCCCATTACTGGGTATATATCCAAAAGAAAAAAAAAAATCATTCTCCCAAAAGACATACACACTTATATGTTAATCACAGCACTATTCACAATAGCAAAGGCAAGAATCAACCTAGGTACTCATCAACCATGGATTGGATAAAGAAAATGTGACACAAATACACTAAGGAATATCATGTAGCCATAAAAAAAATGAAATTCTGTCCTTTGCAGCAACATGGATGCAGCTAGAGGCCATTATCCTAACTGAATTAATGCAAGAACAAAAAACCAAATATTTCATGTTCTTACTTATAAGTGGGAGCTAAACATTGGGAACTCAAGGACATGGAGGTGGGAACAATAGACACAGAGGACTACTAGAATGGGGAGGGAGAGAGACAAAGGTTGAAAAACTAACTGTTGGATACTATGCTCAGTACTTGGATGACAGGATCATTCTTACCCCAAACTGCAGTATCATGCAGTATACATGGGTAAAAAACCTGAGTATGTACCCACTGAATCTAAAATAAAAGTTGAAAAATAAAATAAAATTGCAAGCCAAGGGAAAACTGTAGCACAGATGTAATAAAATGTTATTTGGTAAAAAGATTGTAAGACTCTAAAATAAGTATCATTCACATGAAGGAGTTATCAGGTATTGAAATGGCTATGTGCTACCAAAACCAATTTGTTTTAAATATTTTCTTTATAGGAACTGACCATATTAGAGAAGGTGAAATTATGATATTATGGAGAATGCTATATTTATAAGTGCAACAAAGTAAATCAAGACCTTTAGCTTTTCTTGCATTTTTTGGTTTACATGGAACTATTTTAAGGAGCCTACTCATTTGGTGGTTTCTAATTTGTTTTCAAGGCCCCTTTCCTGGGTTAAGCCCTCTATCTCCAGGCCTTCAAAGTGAAATGCTAACAGACTATTAACTGCTGTGGCACTCAGAGGCCTCTCCATTAGAGCCTCTGCTTTGTTAATTAAAGAGATGCCATCAAGGCAGCAAGGGTCTGAATCATGACCTACCTTTTGAGATCCGCTTGCAAATGTCTCTTGGCTGTTTTGTGTACAACTTAACTTTCAAATAAAACACAAGAAAGAATGAAAATTCCTCTCCTTCCCCAACATCTACAAGAATATATAGCATATCTGAAAATGGAATAAAGAGGAGCCTCATTTATCTCCTGTCATTAGGAAAGATAATGTGATAAGATAAATGGTTCTAGCAAAAGGAAGCCATTTTTTCAGTTATTTGAATGTGAATATCTCATATTATAACATACTATATGTTTCCTGTATCTTTATTCATTTTTATTGTCAAATAACATATAAAATGTATAAAATATGAAAGCACCATTCAATAAAATATTATAAGTATATTCTCCTCTAACAAGCTCCCTTCCCTACAATGTCAAAACATAGAACAATGCCAGCAAAGCTTGTGAAAATAATCACTACACTGACTTTGAAGGTAATCACTTCTGTTTTTTACCCTTTGTGTGTGCATTTTGCAAACCTCCTCCTTACGCATTTCAAAAGGAAAAAAAGAAAAATACCATGGTACGTTTATCAATTTCCTTGATATTTTGTTAACGTAATCAAAGATTATGTATTTCTGTGTCTAAGTTTTTTCAGTAAATATGATTTTAGAATTCATTCTCATTTCTATATAACTGTACTACATTTTTTCATTGCTATAAAGCTTCATTGTTTGAATATATACAATTTATTTGTAATATCATTGATAAGCATTTTTATTGTTTTTGAGTTCTATTACAAACACTACTCTTATGATCATTTTTGTTGGTGTTCCTTGATGTGCATGTATTCATGTTATTCTAGTATATATTCTTGTTTGCGAAATTGAGTTATAGGCTAGCTACTGACAAATGGTTCTCCAAAGAGGTTATAACAATTTATTAGTTTCCAACTGCAACATATTTTAGTCAACATTTGATATTCTCACATTTCCTAATTTTAGCCAAACTGGAGGGTAAATAGGAGTGTCATTGTGATTTAAATTACACTGCCCAGATTACTATTAAGTTGGAATAACCTTTAATATATTTACTTATCATTTGTATCTTTTGTTGAGTGTTCAAGTCTGTTGTCCATTTTTCTATTGCTTTAACTATCTCTTTTTCATCTATGTACCTTATTATATTTTGGGTGAGCCCTTTGTAAGTTATATGTATTGCAATATTTATTCACATTATGTAGCTTGACATTTCCATTTCTTAAGGGTATCTTGGTAAGGTAAAGGTCTTAGCTTTAATGTAGGTGACTTTATTAATAATTTTCTGTATGTTTAGAGCTTTTTGTATATTGTTCAGAAATTTGGCATCCTGAGGTCATGCTGAGAGCTCTTGTATCTTTTTTCTAAAATATCTTTGAACAGATTTTCTTATGTCTTATGATATTTCTTATGTTTTCCAAAAGCATCATTGTTTCATCTTGCATATTTAGACCTACAGCCCACAAAGAAGTGATTTATGTTAATGCTATTTATTTTAATTTTTGAGGTTTTTTTTATGTGTGGATATGTAATTTTTCTAGTGATGTTTATTGAAATTACTATTTTTTATCTTGCTCTATCATGTTACTTTGTCAAAAAACAAAACTTCACATGCTCTTGGGTCTTTTTTTTCTGGGCATATTGTATTGCCTGTTCCTACACTAATACCACACTGTCTTTATTACCATACACCAAGTCTTTTCATACTTTTTTCCTGCATATCTTGGCCTTTTTCATTCTTCATATAAATTTTAAAATCAATCTCTCAAAAATAAAATGTCATATTGGAACTTGGGAGATTTCGTTTGTTTTGAAAAAAGACTAGCATCTAGACAGCATTATGCTTCCAATTCATGCTCACCCAATATTTCTATATTTTTAATTTCTCTCACTTGAATATTTCTTTAGTAGTAATGAGCATGTTTTTGACTTATTCCCAGATATTCAAAATGTTTTCATCTACAAAAATGACATATGTATGTATAGATATTTATTTAATTTTTTTAAATTTTTATTGATATTTAGACATAAAGTTAATTTTTTGTATTTTGAGTTTGTATAAGCAACCATACCATGTTATTATATTAATTCCACTAGTTTAGATTCTTTTGGATTTTCTATATATGATACCATATAAGCTGTGAATATCATTGTGAATAATAATTTTTCATTCCCCCATCAAAATTTTATAACATCTATTTATCTATCTATCTATCTATCTATCTATCTATCTATATCTATCTCTATATCTCTATCTATCCATCTATCCACCCATCTGTCTATCAATCGGTCTATCTTTTGCTGCCTGATGCACTGGCTAGGGTCTCCTTAGGCATGTGTTGAATAACAGTAGTGGAAATAGGCTTACTTTTGTTAACCTCAATCAAGGCAAAAGCTTTCTACATTTTACCAGGAACTACAGGACTGTCTTTTCCTCTTTAGGTATTCCTTATTAGGTTTAGGTAGCTTCCATCTTTTCCTTGTGTTCCTGGATTTCTGAGCTTCTTTAGCTTGATTGGATGGTAAATTTTATTAAAAACTTCACCTTTCAAGGTGGCTGTTTTATTTTTCTCCCATAATCTATCAATGTAGTGAATAACATTGGTTATTTATCTAATGTTAAACCATGGTCATTTTGGTAATTATATATTTTGTCTTGCAACACTTAGTTTGCTGAATGCACCTTAATAATAATTATTATTATATTTAATATTATATTAATTTAGTATAATAATAATACTTATTATTTTTTCAGACAGTGTCACTCTGTTGCCCAGGCTGAAGTGCAGTGGTACAATCTTGGCTCACTGCAGCATCCACTTCCTGTGTTCAAGTAATGCACCTAGAATTTTTACATGCATGTTCACATCATTTTCCCATAATTTTCCTCTTTTGTACTACCCTTTACCCGTTTTGTTATCAAGCTTATGTTAGACTTATATAATTGGGTGGGAAGAATTCTATCTTTTTCTATAGTCTGAAGAATGTGTGTAAGATTGCAATTACTTCTCTCTTAAATGTTTGTTAGAAATGAAGCCATTTATACACAGTTTTCTTTGTGATAATGTTTTTAATTACAGAATCTCTTTTTTAATGATCATAGGACTACTCATACAACTATTCTTTGTTCAGATATTCTACTTATTTTTCTAGAAATGTGTCCATTTAACTGGATTTTTAAAAATGTTTGCATAAACATTTACTCTTGAAATTTCCTAATTATCTGTTTAATAGTAAGCATTAATCTGTGATGACTCTTCAGTCCTATATTGATTTTTACTCCTTCTTTTTGTTCCCTTGAGGCTTATCAATTATGTATTTTTGAAGAATCAACTTTTGTAAAATCAGTCTTATTTTATAAATTTACTTTCTATTTTATAAATTTGCTCTATTCTATTTTATAAATTTGCTCTCAGTTTTATAATTCACTTAGATTACTTTGCTGTTCTCTAACTTCCTGACATGGATTCTTAGTTCCCTAAGATACAACATTTTCTGTCTTTCTGTGAGTAGATATAAGGCTTTACTCATAGTAACCAACAAAAACTGTAAACAATGCAAATGCCCACAAATAGGAGATTGAATAAGCATGTCTTGGTATAGTAACACAATGGACTATGGCTCAGCCTGAAATAAAATAAACTACTGATACTAGAAACAGCATGGATGAATCTTAGAAAAATTATGTTGAATAAGAGAAACTAGACAAAAACAGAATAGCTATGTGTTATTTTATTCACATGAGTTCAAAAACAAGTTTACTAATTCATGGTAGTAGAAATCAAAATCAAAACAATGGTTGCCCATAATGGAAATGTTTTATTTTTATTTTGGAGGTGGTTGCATGATTTTAAATGTTACTCCAAACTTGTTGAATTATACACTTAAAGTCAGTGCCTGGCAATATAGTTATAATTTACCTCAATACAAATATTATTTAAAAAACATGAATTACATATTATGCATGTTAACATGAGCACATAGCAGCTACACAGGTTTATGATGCTATGTGCTTGCACTTGGAAATTTTGGTTGATATTAATGCACTGCCATATATTTTAATTTGTTATCCTTGGACTGTGATGGAGTGGGTAACAGGAAACTAAGTATGGAAATGTAGGTGAATGAGAGAGTCAGTCTGTAAATGACTATCATATCTAAAATTAGTAGACGTTAGTAAACAAATATTTTTTGGTACGTATTTAGTAAATTACAGTTCTCACTTGCTAATATGTAGATACTTTACTGTGATCCAGGGCATATGGTTACCTAACCAAGAAGTTAGGTGAGTTGCTATCATCTCCCAATATGCACATATGAAATATAAGTTTTGTTTAACAGAAACCAAATAAAATAGCAAAGAATGCTGAATATCATGTGTCTAAAATCATTTGAAAACATCTGCTGGACTGAAAGATTTGGTTTCTAATCTGTTTGATAATTTCAACATTTTTTCTAATCTCTTTCAGATCAATAATGTTTGTGACTCAATTTCCAATTCTCTTGAATTCAGTAGGGGAAATTGTTATGCTTCATCCTGAAGTTCCCATCAAATATACGGAATAGTTGTTATTTTCTTTATTAGGAACTTAAGCAGTTCTATTTGCACCCAAGAGGCAAACACCTCTTAGAGGTGTTTGCGTTGGTGTCTCTGTGGTTACAGAGAAGATTAAAACATTTTCTTTTTTTGTTATGTATTTATTTCTTCACTTTCTAGTGCCAAGGTGACATTGTGTATAATGGCTTTACAATGTAGATTAGTACTGTTTGTGTTTGTTGGCTTGCTAGTTTATTTGTTTCTTTGTTTGGGGGTTTATTTATGTAAATGGCTTAGGGTTTGAACTTGCCTTAACAACTAGTTTCTGCAACGCTGGAGTCCAATTCTTGTTTTTAGGAAAGAAGACCAAAAACTCTCCTGCATGAAAATTCTGTGAGTTATTTTTATTCAGTTTATACTGTGTCCCAAGTGCTGATGTGACCTTGATATTTTACAATTCTGAAACAAGCTTTCCAAGTGAGGAAACTGTTGGTATGGTAACTTCTTTCACAGCCATGTACCTTGTTCACCTACCAAATTTTTGAAGGTGGAATGACACTTTGGAAGGCTTTCCTGTCTAGACCTGGGTTGATGTTAGACCTAGCTTCGAATATTGTAAGTTAGATTCATTTGCTGTGAAGGCATTTCTACGTGTCAGCATTTTCTATTACTTTGTCATTGACTTCTAATGCATTCCCAGAATGATTTGGGTTTTTTTTTTCCTTGAGCAAAGAAGAAAAATGAAAATAGAAAAAATAAAAACCCTTGATATTCATTATTATGCAGCTTTCACTTTGCAAAACACAATTTATAGCCAAAAATCTGTTTTCTGTATTATGTGCTACTTCAGATGTCCAATGCTAAATAGAAAATGCCATAAAAATGTCTGTCCTCACTTGGAAAGATTCAAATACCTGACAATAATGTGAGAAATGGCTACACATGTAACCTTGGTTCCACTTTCATGGAATATTGATTCATCAATGATTCTATTCTAGCCCAGTTTTGTGGTTGTATTATTTTCAATTGTGAACTCTTGGACTCTGGTAGCCACATCTTCCTGCAGGCACTGATACTTTCTTAGCTCTTTTTAGGTCCTATCTTTCCTTCCATCTATCTCCATCCTAATTTCTCTTTGGTTCAATTTATTTTAAGGAGTGTTCGGAGACAAAAACCTCTGTCACAGGAGGATATGTGGGAAACCCCAGTGATTAGAAATAGAGTCCCGGGCTGCAACACAAGTTCTTTGGCTCCCATTTCAATAACACATAATTCTTAGATTAAAAAAAAAAAAAAAAGAGAGTGAAGGAGGCAAAGAATGTCACAAAAGAGGCAGAAACTAGTCATTCTTTCCAAGCCATATTGAGATTCCATGCTGTCATCTTCTTTCCTAATTGTCCACACTGGAGTCTCTCCCTAAATATGCCTCTTGTTACTATTGTGCATTTGCATATAGCTACCAGAGGGACTGACCACACTTTCAAATTTTGCTCATAAGCCTTCAACAGTTAATCAGGACTCTTTGAATAAAGTCCAAAGTGCTTATTTTAATTTTCAGCTTCCTTCTCTAGCTAGGATCACTACTACATGAACCTAAAACTATCTAAGTTCATCAGCTTAACAGTTATCAATTGATGTTTATACTTTACCTTTTTTACTCATGCTGTTATATTTTATACCTAAAATGATCCCCGGCTTTCAAACCTTATCCTTGTCTACTGAAAATTTTCTTATTTTTCAAGGCCCTACTTAAGTACAACCTCAATTCCACATATTCTTACTCTATTTCTTCAGTCAGATACCTTTTTCTCTCCCTGGAGAAAAGAGACACAGAGAATATGTGTATCACACCATATAGGAAGCAGTGGCCATGAAGGTGAGACATTAACATTCTCTAGAGGTACAGAAGTGATACATAGATACATATATATATAAAGGGGAGTTAATTATTAACTCAAATGATCACAAGGTCCTACAATAGATTGTCTGAGGAAGAAAGAGAGCCAGTCTGAGTTCCAAAACTGAAGAATTTCAGTCTGATGTTCAAGAGCAGGAAGCATCCAGCACGGGAAAAAGATGTAAGCCGGGAGGCTAGGCCATGTTCTTTTTCGTTTTTCTGCCTGCTTATATTCTAGCCATACTGGCAGCTAATTAGATTATGCCCACCCACATTAAAGGTGGGTCTGCCTTTTCCAGCCCACTGACTCAGATGTGAATTTCCTTTGGCACCACTCTCATAGACACACCCAAGATCAATACTTTGTATCCTTCAATCCAATCAAGTTGACACTTGTCTTGATTGACAAGTGTCAATCAAGTCTACTCCTTGTCAGCTTGAACCCATATATATCTCCTGAGATCACACATAATCTTCAAATAAAGACAATGTAAGGTCATAATTATGCCTAATGTAATACAACTATCCTTCATGCAACCAGAAAAGCAGCAATCCCCAACCCAAATACTATTACATAAAGTTAACAATACTTAAATGCCCATGTGAAGTCAATAAATCTTATGTCATATGATAATGGGAAAAGGAAATAAAATGAAGATATTTTCTCAGTACAAGTTTATACATGCACAAACATGTTTTTAACGGAAGGAGGAAATATGACAATTACAGTCCTCATTTCTGCAGTTGGTCACATGGTCATAGCTGGTATTGATGACTACCTTCTTCTACTGCCCATTTTGTATTCCCTTTGCCTTCAGCAAGCACCTCAGCAGGTCATTTTTTTTTTTTTTTCCCTAGTGGAGTGACCTAAACCTTCATTCCTGAAGGGCCTGGGCCATTTGTAGTCCTGCGTGGATTTGTCTGTTGTAGTTTTCCATTGACCTTAATCACAGGGCATGGTAATACCAAGAGATGCCCTAATGGATCTCCTATATTCCATGTATACTCTTCCTTACCTCCCGTGTGGAGTAGTACACTGATTTCTATCTTGATAGTCTCGGTCAGTCACCCCGGCCAACACTGAGAAGATTTCTCTTCACCCCTGCCCACTGGGAAGATTTCCATGGACCTCTGTCCTTCAGGGATATCCTACAAAGGGGCTGTAGTGCTGCAGCTGTTCACTTTCCAGCAGTGCCTGCACATCATGCAGAAGCCTCTGTAAACCAGGCCCTAGTCTTCTCTTTCTCTGTCAGCTGATCATAGGGAACTTTCCATGAGGCCATCAGTGCAGGCTGGGGGAGAAAAGGCAGGGTGGCAGGAGTGGAGACAGTGGGCATTTGAGCCATTCTTCATGTAACTTTCTTGTGCCTTCAGGACTTACTCAAGCCCGATCACATATATACCACTTCCATTTGATGATGGAATGCTGCTGTGCACAACCCACTTTATGGACGGATGGGTCCAAAAGCACCCAGTTCATGATAGGCAGTTCAGGTAGCATGGTGATATGATGACCCATAGTGAAACATTCAGTTTCCACCAAAGCCCAGTAATAGACCAACAGCTGTCTCTCAAAAAGAGTAGTTATCTGCAGAAGATGGCAACGCCTTGCTCCAAAATCTTAGAGGCCTCCACTGTGATTCACCTATGAAGGCCTGCCACTCCAAACAGCATCCCTATCTGCCACGGACACCTCAAGCACCATTTCATCTGCTGGGTCAAATGGCCCAAGTGGCAGAGCAACTTGCACAGTGCCTGGACCTATTGCAAGTCCAGGTCTCCTGTTTTGGAACACACTCAAAACTGGCAGCCTTTCAGGTCACTTGATAAATGGGCCAGAGTTACACACCCAAATAGGGAATGTGTTGTCTCCAAAATCCAAATTGGCCCACTAGGCATTGTGCCTGTTTCTTGGTTGTAGGAGGGGCCACATGCAGCAACCTGTCTTTCACCTTAGAAGGAATATCTCAACAGACCCCACACCACTGGACCCCTAGAAATTTTACTGAGGTAGAAGTTCTCTGAATTTTAGTCAGATTTATTTCCCATCCTCAGGAACACACATATCTCAACAATAAGTGTAGTGTTTTTGCTACTTCTTGCTCACTGAATCCAATCAGCATAATTCCATCAATGTGGTGGACCAGTGTGATACCTTGCAGAAGTGAAAAGCAATCAAGTTCTCTCTGTATAAGATGACACAAACCCTGGGAGTTGATATACCCATTAGGTAAGACAGTAAAGGTATATCTACTGAAATCTACTGAAAATACTGACATTAAATCAATTAGAAGACAAACTAGAAAAATATTCAGGTGTAGGACATAAACTGATCCCTTGAGACATGACCAATTATTTAAATCATAATTATGTCAGTTTTTATGGACACTTGATTAATTGGTGAATCATTCACTTATCAAAACTTTATTTAAAACCTACTCTGTCCATAACACTGAAATTCTGTAAATGCATTCACAAAGACTTAAATTTTTAAATTTACCAAATTGTGTAATAATAATTGGCATCAGGTTGTTGTTTAATTATTTTCTGGGTTTTTTTTTTTTTTTTTTTTTTTCCAAATCTGTAGGGTACTCAATTGCTTTCTTAATTCTGGCATTCTTGGATTTAATAGAAAATTTCGTAGTATCTTGGCTTACTTCCTTTATTGTATTTTTGGTACTCTTGTCATTTCTATTCTCAGATTTTATCTTTTCAGACTAATGCTTTTCCCTTTAGAGGATATTTTAGTTTATTAAATTCACTTTTAATGGAAATTCTGAAGTGGTTACCTTATCATTTTTCACTTCTCTTTTTGTCTTCTCTTTCCTTTTCTTCCTCTTTCTCCTCAAGTGTACTTCCACCTTGGGAGAATTCGTAGGCTCTGGCCATGCTGCAGTTTACATCTGTCACTAGTACTGCAGCCTCCAGCAACTTTTTATTAAAGCCAGTGATGTAGTGGGCACTTTGGCCAAAGCTGTCCACATGATGGATAGGACCACGTCTCCAGGGGCCTTTCCCTTGCAATGAGATGAGATTGGCTGATGTTGGGAGATGAAGCCTTTCCCCTCTAGGTCAGTGCCTGCAATCCATTCCAAGTCAGACGGGAGAGGAAGTTATTACCAGCCACTGGCTGTTTCCTGGTCACTGGGAATTCTATGACTGGGAGAGCCTCATCCCTCTTTTCCCTCTACAGGACCACAGCTCCTATCATCTAATGCTAGCCACCATGGTATCTGTCTCAGAGGAGATGCCCTGGGCAAAATGAAGTGGAGTCAATTAACTAAATCTTGACCTGCAGTGGAAAGTGAGGCAGATAATTATACTCTTTGGTTTCCCTAGGTATCAAATGTAGTACCAACATTTCCTTCCAGAAAGATTTATAGCCATCTAAACTGGAGAGGTGTAACACTGAACCCAGAAATAAGTGAGGATGGCATCACAGTAGTAGGAAAAGAGGATCACAAACCCCATGTACTTTATTCCACATACACAGATGTGGAACCACTCTCAAGTAAATAATTCTTAATCTATTTTTTTACATAAAAGCAAATAAAATAATAGTCATTGAGCACTTACTACATTCTGGGAAGTTTATATCTGCATCCATTGTCTCACTTAATGATGAAAATATCAATATTAGCTAATGGTAAGAGTGTTCACCATGTACAGGGGTCTCCAAAATGTTTTATATTTATTACTTCATTTTATCCTTGTAGGTGTCCTGTGATATAAGTTTTTGTTTTATTATGTTCCTCATTTAACAGATAAATACGCTGATTGTAAAAGAGGTTGGGAAATCTGAAAGAAAATGAGAAAACTGAGGTTTAAGGAACCTGAGCAAATCATTCAAGGCCATCCTCAATGCTGTACAATATCAACACTAATGGGTTTGCTAGTATAACAAAAGCTCCGAGTGTATTAGGAGCTACAGTTTGCAAGCAGAATGAACATAAAGAAATATCAAAAAAAGTGTAGATAATGATAACAGAGCACAACAGAAAGCAGGAGATTCCCAATCCTAGAGCTTTTTCTTGGGAAGCACATAGTTACTGGGAGCATCATTCTGTTGGAGTGCAGTAGGATAACTGATATTCATGACGTTGACCCTGAGGTACCCAGACATGGTTAATTTTATTTCAATATACAATTGGATCAAGAAAGATAGAAAGATTGTAAACAAAATTTGCATGAAGAAAAGTTTTGTCCTGTATATCTATAAACTGAATTCATATGCTGAGGAATTTTTCACAGAGGGAATATTTAAAGGTAACTGTAATCCTACAGTACATTTTACAGAATGTTCAAGTACTGCTTAAATTTATGATTTACATAGGTGAATTTTCAGGGAAGTTTGGACTCTCTAAAATACACACCACCTGACAATGCTATAGTGTATTGTTACTTTCAACCGCTGTGTTGCTCATTATAAATAGGACACGGTTATGTCAGAGATTAAGATAATTTCTATTTTCCCCATAAGAAATCGGTCTACACAAAGGTGTGCAACATTGCCCCAACCATATTGTACCCCTGATTTCCTCCGAAATGAAATGTCATGGTCACCATTGTGAACACAATGTGTCATAAATCTTCTTGAAATTAGGAGGCACTCAGAAAATGCTTGTGGAACAAATTCTTTGATGAATAGTACATAGATAGTCACACCTTGCCTTCCTTGTTACTAAGAGTTCTCTTTGGCTGAACTCTTGACCAAAGGCCAGAGGGCAGATGTGATGATTGTAAAACTCCTGAACTGGGTCTCATTAGCAGTTTGGCCTCACTGATGGAGTAAGATTACCAAGGACAATTACTGTGATCCAAGCTGCAGTCTGGTTGTCCATGCCCAGAAAAGCAGTGTATATGTTGAGAAACAATATAATCCTGGGTCTCCGGAAACTCATCACCACTGATGGAAATGTTGCCATAAATGAAATTTAGGTATTTTAGCCAAGTAGACATGTAGCTTGCTAAAAACAGATTATAGTTGAAAAAGTATTCCCTATGGTATTACAATCATTTAGTGTTACTTTCATGAATAGTTATATTATTTCCATGATGGCTACAGTTTTAATTACCACATTTCCAGCTAGTCAAGAAAACGTCTGAGAGGAAAGTGGTTGCAGTATACTCTTGACATTACCTTTTTCCACACAAGCATTTAAATACGTTTTTGAAAATTCCTAAAGATGCAATGAGTTGCTTATATCTCATTCACTTTTTGCAATACATAGAAGCCTGATTCTGTGTTCAGGTCTTTAAATCTATGATAAAATAACCTTATTTAAATTGTGCTTTATTAGAGATAACAATTTTAATTATCAGTTATAAAAATGACCTGTTCAGTCTCCATCAAAACATCATAAACTTTTATAAGGAATCGTCAGAATTCCAGGACAATGATAGTCTAATCAGTATTAGGTTTACTTAGCCCACACCTCCAATGGAAGCATAAACTCAGTTTTAAGAATATTGTATTTCCTCCAATCTCCTAATTGGGGGAGAAAAGAAAATACTTGATTGTACTTACTGTTCTCTCAGTGCAGTCATCCTTTGCTGTTTTGGCTTTTCATATTTTGGTAAAAATAAAATATTGGAACATTCAAATACATTATCTGTGTTACGTTTCTAGAGGCTTACTATTTATTTCAAGAGTTTTTGCCCTTCTGAAGCATGAAAACACATTTGTAAACATTTTCATAGATAAGTACTCTTTAATATTAAAATGTCTCCTATAGTTTCCTATGACTTCCAATTCTTTCAGTCACCAAACAACCTCATAATATAAGGTCAGAGCTATTATCATGAAAGACAGACAACAAGAGCTCCTCTTGCTTTACTTACTCTTATTCAACCACACCTATGGCCACTTGGGAGAGTTCCCTTAGGACCAGTTAACAGAGAAGGCAAAACCACAGGCCTAGTTTACAGATGCATCTTGAGTTTACAGATGGTACAACATCAACAGCAGAAGTGAGTGACTACTGCATTTCAGGTCCAATCAAGGAGTGGTTCAGAAAGACAGTGATGCAGGAAAATTCTCCCTCCACGTAGGTCTTTAGACAATGAATCAGATTTTCCACTTTTTATGAAAGGAGAGGTGGTTAGAGGTATAATCTACGTTCATTAATAAGCAGTGATTAGGCAGCTGGCCAGCTCCTTAGAGATTTGGAAAGAATAAGACGGAAAGATTAGTGATGAGAAAGTTCATCAGAGATGTGTGGACATATGCAGAAAACTAGAAAGAAAAGATAAAGATACTTCTATCTCATGTAAGTAAATGCCCTCCTTAGAGCATCAATTACACAGGGATGTCTCAATAGTTATGAATATAACGATTCATCCTGTGGACGTCAATCAGTTGATTTCCACAACTATCGCATTTGTTCAATAAGTCAAAGTGGAAAGAGCTCGTTGCCACAGATGGAGACTATGCATGGGCTCAAAAATATGCATATTCTGTCATCTAGAGTGATCTGAATGCCACCACTGCTGTTAACTACCCAATGTTAATGACTGACACTGAGTTCCTGACACAGTACCATTTCCCCTGAAGGGTGAGCCAACCATTCAGTGGCAGATAAATTACACTGGACCTCTGCTAATCATGGAGCAAGTAGTAATTTATCACCTTAAGAATAGATTCATTTTCTGGATCTGGATTTTCCTTTTTTGCCTGCAATGCTTATGTGAGAAAGACTATTTTTGGACTTTACCTTATCCTTTACCATGCTATCTCACATAACATCACATCAGACCGAAGAACTAATTGTATGGTGAAGAAAATGTGGCAGTTGGCTCATTCCCATGAAATTCATTTGTCTTACCACAGTGCTCCATTTCCCAGAAGTATCTGGCTTAACGGAATGGTGAAATGAACTTCTGAAGCTTCCCTTATTACACCGTCTGGGGCAGAACACTTTGTAAGATTGAAGGGCTGTCCAAAGAATCCAATGGATGACTTAAAAGAAAATATATAATGTGTTTTCCTCCATAACTATATTATGCATCTCTGGGAATACAGGTTTGGCAGGGAAGTGACTCACTTGTTCTATCTATTAATTCACTGAAGAAAATGTTGCTTCCCCATCTGCAAGTACTTGTGTCTTGTGTTTGGAGGTCCTCTTGCTAAGGGAAGAACCGTTTTCCCAGGAAATGAAGCCCTTCATGTTTCTGTTTCATTGGAAACTAAGGGAACTAATGACATTTTTGGCTTTTTATACTGTTAAGTAGATACTGGGTCATTTTAGTGGTGAGCATGGCTGATCCTCTTTAGTATTTTGATATTGTAAAATCTGGGCAAGGAGAACTATTACTGGACTCCAGGATATTTTACTAGGATACCTCATAATACTATGAAAGCATTTCTGAGTAAGAGGAAGCACTAGCAAATCCATAACAACAGGAACACTAAGGACTTGGATCATGTGGACAATTTTGGGTTACTCTACCAGGGAAAAGTTTTCAAGAAGCTTAAGTGTTGTTTGAGAATAAAGGGACATGAAAAAGGTGAAAAAAGTTGTAATTATACGCCTTGGCCTTTGACCATATGCAGAAGTGGTGACTGGAGCAGCTATATTTTAGGTCAATTAGTGCCCACCCCTGCCAATGCATGTGACATTTCATGAAGCACACATTATAATTTGGGTTTCATATGTGAGAATAACTGTATTGATACAATGGTGACAATATGGTTTCACCTGTACAAGGAGGCAAGTTTCTTCTTCCAAATAAAGAAGATACTGCCAGATGCATTCTTCTTTATCTTGTCTTATGCCTGAGATATCTAAGAACTTTATCCCCTGGGATACTTTATTCTCTGGTGTCTAGTTGATTTTGACAATAGGAACACAACAGGAGATCATAAGCAAAGAGAAAAAAAGATCTGGATACTGATTTCACCATCTCCTCCTGGGCTCCCTCTTTCCCTGCCTCACTGTGGTTCTATGTTATCTCCTAGTGGTTATTTTATCTCTGCTGGCACCAAACTTTCTCTATATTTTGATAAGATGATTTCTCCCCTTGAGCATTCAGGGTTGTGATGGCTTAGAGTTTCCTGTACTTTGTAGTCTCTGGGCATTTCACCATCATTAGCTGATTTCTTTAACCCTTACCACAATGCTATATAAATAGTTCCTCTACAATAGAATGCATTGGATATGCTATTTCTTTCCCGTCACTATGCTGACTGACAAGTACTACCTACCATGTATCAAGAAGACAAAAAACTCTCCATGTACCCTTCAACAAGATGTTAAGCTCACGATACCATGGTTTCTTACCTGAAAATGGGGATATTAATTACCTCATAGCCTGTATTGAGGATAAAAAATCAGAAGTGCTTACCAATAGTATCTGGCTTTCTGATAAATTACTATTATTATTCTCCTCATTACATAATTAATTTTATCATCAGCTTTATTATTGGTGATTAGTGTTATTGGTTAGAATTTTTCATCAGCATTTCTGAGAAAAATAATCCTCTAGATTGACATTGTTACTAACCATTTTTGTAAGAGGTTAATTTTTCCAATCTGCAGTAAGTCAAGGTACTGAGACACCAGGCATTACAGCAGAGAATGAATTTAATAATCACAGGGCAGCCAGATAAAGAAACTAGAGGAAACCTCAAATTCGCCTCCTTCAGGAGTTGGAGGGTAGGAATTTTAAGGAGTTTGGAGAGGGCCAAAATGTGGGGACCATTGATTGGTGGAAGAGTGCAGGGGAAGTCTGGGACTGGGACAAGAAGAAACTGCATTTTCATGCTGATTCCATTTCTCTGTGGGGGTCTTCCAACAAGTTGGCATCAATTATTCTGCTAGAATTCCTGATCTGAAGAACATCTTAAGCAATTCTTTTAAAAAAGCTTAATGATTCTGACATCAGTGATCCTATGTATAGGAACACTGGAGGGGCAAATGGTCAGTATCTAGTGCTTACTTGACTTTTGGTTATAAAGAAGTAAGCCAAAGTACAGCCTAATGTTTAATTTTCTCTATATTTCTGCCCAGAATCCAGCATATATTTATTGTTAACGTTTTGAAGGTGGTGTTTCTTTTTTCAAAGAAGTTCTGATATTTTAAAGAGCTTTCAATATCATCTACTGTCCAACGGAAAAAAAACTGGAAAGAAATATCAACACTTGAATGTAAAAACAAAATGTTAACTAAAGCAGAATAATCTCAGAGTTTATTCTGTCCAAGAAAATGAGTATACAAGCTATGGTCCATTAGGGTGGAACTGAGATAAAAACAAGAGAAAAAAAAACAAAAACCCTCGAATGATCTTACATAGACTGCCTTTATGGACCTCATAACTATCCTCTAACTCACTGAGTATGTTGAAAACTATCTCTGAGCTAACAGGGGAGCACATTGTCTTTTGCATATTTTCTTTCTCCAACCACACCCCAGGAGAGGCACAGAGGTGGCGCCTATCAGGAGCTCATAAAGAGATCTTTAAAAGAGATCATTAAAGTTATAATTGATATAGAAGTAACTGCATCTATAAAAGTATGACATTTAATAAGAATTGAGATAGGTATATACTTACGAAACCATTGTCTCGTTCAAGATAATGAGCATATCAATTATTCCCCAATTCTCTCATACCCGTTTATAGTCTGTCTCTCCCTCTCCTCCCTGCTCCCAACCTCCATCCTCAGGCAAACACTGATCTACTTTTTATTGCTACAGATAAATTTGAATTTTATGTAATTTATATAAATTGAATGATGTAGTGTATTCTCTTTTTTGATCCGGTCTCTTTCACTCTTGTGATTCTTTTTAAAATCATCAGTGTTGCTGCACATAACAATTCACTTCTTTTATTATTGTTGAGTAACATTTCGTTTTTACATCAAAGTGTTGATGTTTTTTTCTAGTTGGAGGCTATTACAAATACAGCATTTTGAACATTCTTGTCTAAGTTTTTGTATGACCATAAACATTAGTTTGCCTTTGCTAAATACCTAGGACTAGAATGGCTGGATGATATGGTAAGTGTATGATAATTTTAAGAAACTGCCATACTTGCTTTCCAAAGTGGTTGTACCAGTTTTCATTCCCGTGAGCAGTGTATGTGAATTCTAATTTCTCCATATTCTTGCAACATTTGGAATGGTCAGTCTTTTTAATTTTAGTCATTTTAAGAGGTACATAGGGGTATTGTCTGGTAGTTTTAATTTTCAGTGATGTCAAGTATCATCCATCTATATGTCTTCTATGGAAAAATGTTCAAACCCTTTGAGGACTTTTATATATTTCATTGGAACTTTCGTATTTATGTATCTTAGATATCAATCATTTATTATATAAATTAATATTTTCTTCCAGTCTGGGGCTTATCTCTTTTGTTCCCAGTATCTTTCAAAGAAAATATTTTTTTAAATTACAAACTTCTGTTTATCCTGTTTTTCCCCAGTGGATCATGCTTTAGGTGGGATAACAAAGAAATCTTTGCTTAACTAAAGGTCATAAAGATTTTTGTCCTAAGTTTGCTTCTAGACATTGCAGTTTTAGGTTCTACATTGAGATCAATGATCTATTTTTAGTTAAAATTTTTTATCTCCTTGGGGGTATGAATCAAACTTCATTTTGCTTTGCATATGGATATCTAATTGTTCCAGATTGTCTTATAAAAAGATTTTTTTCTCTATGAATGTCCTTTGCATTTTTACTGAAAATCAGTTGTATATACATATATACACATATATAGTATACACACACACACATATATATACACACATACGCATATGCTGGACTATTTCTGAACTCCAAATTCTACTCAATTGATCTATTTTTCTATCATTACAAAAATACCATGCTCCCTTGATTACCACAGTTTTGAATAAATTTTGAAATCAGGTAGTGTTAATTCTCAAGCACTCCTCCTTTTCAAAAATATTTTTGCCTAGTTTTCTAGGTCCTTTACATTTCCATATGAGCTTCCGAATCAGCTTGTTAATTGCAATTAACAATCCCACTGATCATTTTCTTGGGATTGCATTGAATCAATAGATCAGTTTAGAGATAATTGATACCTTAATATTATTGAGTCTTCTGACTCAAAAAGACGGTGTATATCTCCATTTATTTAGGTTTACTCTAATTTATTCAGCAACTTCTTCTTCAATTTATTTCAACAAATATATACATATACATTTAATTTTTAATATACAGAGCTCATATCTTTTGTAAGATTTATCTGTAAATATTCTGTATACTCTGATACTATTGTAAATAATGTTATACATTTTAATTTCTGATTGCTTATTGCTACTATGTAGAATTATAACTCACCTACAAATGCCATCCTTGTATTCCCTCACTTTGCTAAACTCACATATTAGTTCCATTAGCTTTATTTTATATGCAGTGTAATTTGTATAGATAATATCTTCTTGTAAATATGTATTTACTTCTTCCTTTCCAATTTGGATATGTTTTCTTTGTCTTGCTTTATGTCAATTGGTAGAGACTTCAGCACAAACAAAAAAATTAGGCGACTAAAAGACAGATATACTTGCATCATTTCTCATATTAAAAATATACAGTTTGCCACCATTAAGTATAACATTAGATGCCAGTTTTTTATATAAATTGTTGGTCAGGTAGAGGTGGTTCTGTCTTCTATAGTTTATTTGTCAAGAGTATCTATCAGAAATGAACATGAACTTTTAACAATTTTTTTCTATATAAACTAAGACAATCATATTTTTTTTCTTTTAGTATGTTAATATGAGTGAATTGTGATACACTGGTTTTTACATGTTAAACCAACCTTGCATGACTTGGACAAACTGTTCATGATTCATCATCTTTTCGCATTGCTGGATTTTGTTTGCTGATATCAAGGATTTTAATGTACATGCACATGAAGATTATTGGTCTGTAATTTTCTCTCCTTGTAACATATTTACCTTGCAGTGTAATGTTAACCTCATAAAATGCATTGGAGAGTACTCCTTTCTCTTTTATTTTCAGGAAGAGACTCTGTAGAATTGTCATTATTTCTTCCTTACATGTTTGTTGGAATTCACTAGGAAAGTCATCTGGACCTGCAGTTTTATTTTTTTGGAAGGGTTGTAACTACTAATTTGATTTATAAAATGTAATTTCAAGATTGTTATGTTATCTAATTCCTCTTGAGTGAGTTGTTGTGGATAATCTCTTTCAAAAAGGTTTTTTTTTTTTTTTTTCCATCTAATTGCCAGGTTAGATTTGTTCAGAGTAGTTTTTTAATATCTTATTAACATCTTGGTTAATATCTCTGGAGAGCAGTGATGCCTGTACTGATAATTTGTGTCTTTATGTCTTTTTCCCTCCCATTCAGCCTGGCCAGAGGTTCATCAATTCTAGGCATTTTCTAACAAATTGCTTTTGGTTTTATTGATTTACTTTATTGTTTTTTCTGTTTAAATGTTGTGATTTTTGCTCTGATGTTATTATTTCCAAGCTTCTGATTGCTGTGTGTTTAATTTGCTCTACTTTCACTAATCTCTTAAAGTAAAAGTTAAGTTTAGGTTACTGGTTTTAGATCTTTCTTCTTTTCCAATACAAGCAATCCATGCTATACTTTTTCTCTAAGTACTGCTTTAGCTGAATCCCACAGATTTTGATGTTGTGGTTTAAATTTCATTTAGTTGAAAATATTTTTTAAAAATTTTCTCTTGAGACTTTCTCTTCATCTACAGGTTATTTAGAAGGTTGTTGTTTGGTTTCTAAATGTTTGGAGGTTTTACAAATTTCCCTCTGATATTGACTTCTAGATTATTTTTATTATGGTTTAAACACATGCCTTGTATCATTTCTATTCTTTCAAAATTCTTATGGTATGTTTTATGATCCAGAGTATGCTCTATCTTGCTAAATGTTCCATGTGCACTTGAAAAGAATGTGGATTCTGCTTGTTGGTTGAAGTATGCTACAAACATTAATTAGATCAAGTTGGTAGCTAGTGTTGTTTATGTCATCTGTAACCTGACTGATTTTCCATGTACTCGTTCTGTCAATTACCGATAAACGAATACTGAAGGCTCCAACCTTAATTGCAAATTTTCTCCTTACAGATTTAACAAATTTTGCTTCATGCATTTTAAAGCTAAATGCCAATACAAATTTAAAATATTCATGTCTTCTTGGGGAATTTGTCCTTTTTCAATATGTAATGTATCTCTTTTCACTAATGTTTTCATTATACATGTGTTTCCATCCTTTATTTTTATCTTATATATGTCTTTATTTTAAGTGGTTTTCTTGTAGAAGCATATAGCTGAGTCATTCTTTTAAATTTATTCTGTCAATATCTGTTTTTAAACTGGGGTTAGATCATTTACATTTTAAGTAATCATTGATATTGCTAAATTAAAATATACCATCTTGTTAGGTATGTTTCTATTTCTTCTTCGTTTCCTCTTTTCTTTTTTCTTTTTTTGTTTTCTCTGAGATTAACTAGCTTTTTTATGCTTCTCTATTGACTTACAAACATTTTTAGAAATTTTTTTTAGTTGTCCAAGAGTTAACATTACAGATTTTAAAATAATCTGAATCTATTTCAAATAATATAACACGGCTTCGCTTACAGTATAAGGACCTTAAAACTATTTCTAATTCTTCCTCTGTCCTCCTGTTACTACTATCACATATTTTACTAGTATATATGTTATAAACATTCAATACTTAGTGCCACTGCACTCCAGCCTGGGTGACAAAGTGAAATCTTATTGAGAGAGAGATTTTTATTGATTGATTGATTGATTTTTATTTATTTTTAGAAGGAGTCTCGCTCTGTTGCCAGGCTGGAGTGCAGTGACGCAATCTCCGCTCACTGCAACCTCTGCCTCCCAGGTTCAAGCAATTCTTCCTCAACCTCCCAGTCTGTAGTTGGGACTACAGACATGCGCCACCACACCCAACTAATTTTTGTATTTTTAGTAGAGACAGGGTTTTACCATGTTGGCCAGGATGATCTTGATCTCTTGAACTCGTGATCCGCCCATCTCGGCCTCCCAAATTGCTGAGATTACAGGCATGAGCCACCAGTCCCGGCCGAGAGAGATTTTTTTGATGAACAAAAATGCAGGGAATGAATTGTTAGCAGACTTAATATGTAAGAAATGTTAGAGAAAGTGTGTGATAGGCAAAAGGAAATAATATAGGTCAGAAATTGGATCTCTGTAAAGAGATAAGAAGTATCAGAAATGAATTAAATGACGGTAAAATAGAATCAGTTTTTCCTTATTTTTATTACTCCAAAGATAAAGGACAAATTAAGGCAAAAATTACCAACAAAGTATTGAATGCTTATCATGGCTTGTTGCATCCTCAACCTCCCAGGCTCAAGCAATCCTCCCCACCTTGGTCTCTAAAGTAGCTGGGACCACAAGCATACATCACCACACATGGCTTTTTATTTATTTGTAACTATAGGGTCTCACGATGTTGCCCAGGCCACTCTCGAAGTCATGGGCTTATGACATCCTCCTGCCTCGGCCTCCCACAGTGCTGAGGTTACAGGAGTGAGCCATTATTCCTGGCCTTCTTTCTCTTTTGAAGAATTGTTGCACTGAATGGAGAATTCTGAGTTCATAGTTTTGTGTGTGTTTGATTGTTTTTCTTCGTTTTCTTCACTGTATTTTAATACTGTGCCTAGCATTAAAACCCTAGATCTTCCCTGGGGTAGATCTCTTTTTCTTACTCTGCTTTCCCAATTACTGTGGGTTTTCCTCAGGCTCCAGTTTTTGTTGCTCTTTCTCGCCCCTTCTGTTTAAGGCTCCCTCCCAGGGAAGACGATTCCCATTGTATTTTCAGCGTAGTTGCTTTTCCTACTTTCACCTACACTCTCAAGCAGTTGTTTTTGATCCTTCCACTGAAGATTAAGGCACTTGGCTAGACAGAGGAATTGGACTAGGTGGTGTTTCGGTAGTTGCTGTTCCCCTCCACCATCATGTGTCAAAAGGGAAGCTTTTTCTGGATTCTTCCCATGCTCCCTATAAATGACAGGTGGGATTCCTAAAGGAGAGTGAAAACCCTACTATGTGTTCATTCCCAGGAATTTTACACTCTTAGCTCACCTATATGCAATCTTTAACAATTCTTTAACATTTTCTAGTTGAATCTTTTTTTTTCCAGTTTATATGGCATTTGGTGACTTCCATTCCAAGTAAGCAAATGCTTGCGTCCTATTTCTTCATGCAGATTTCCTGTGTCTCCCCTTGATTGGGACAGTTGTGTGACCTGTAAACTCAGATTTGACAGGTTTAGTCATTTGTGATGTGTCCACCTCTCTACTTTTTCTGTATTTAGGAGTGATGTTATTTCCCATTCTCTACATCTCTAACTTGAAACTGAAATGCCCAAGTTTCATTATATATTGTTATTAGATATATAAAAATATATATGCAAATTTTGGATGGGTTAAGTATTAAATGTAAACATTTATGAACCTACTACTTAATGTAAGGACAAAAATAATATAATCCTTACATCTAGAGAGGAGACGGGACAGGTATGAAACACACAAGTAAATGAAATCCATTTTTCTTTGGGAAGTGTTAATAGTATTTATAGTTGGCATCTCCGGAAGGCCTGAATTCAAATATGTTGCTTGAAATAACATATAAACTGGACACATTCAAATTATAGCTGTAGCCAGTGTCTAACCTCCTTCATTTTTTGCCAAAAGACCTAAGATTTAAGAACTAAATCCCTTTTTAACTTCACTACCCCAATTGACAGCCAGGGAGCTGGAAATAGCAGCAAATCTGGAGTGCTACCAAGAATGCTTGTAATACCTTAGTAATTTACTTCTTTGTGAAGAGAATTAGCATCTTTGGTAACTATGTTTCTCCCTGTCCTATGTCATCATGTGAGATTATATCCTGGGCACATTGTATAATTGGAAAAGCATGCAAGGTCCTGTTTTAATCCTTTTTTGTTTCCCTCTTCATCTTGATTGTTAAGTGATATAATTTTCTCTGGTCTGTTGAATAAATAATTCCCAAATTTATAATCTTATTGATTAATAAATCATTTTACCCTGATTAGGAAAGCAGTATCTACTTTCAAGGGAAAAAAATAAGCCTTCTATTGCCTTTCAATATCTTTGGAAAAGTAACATGGCTCTTCTCTTAGCTCCTTTCTCATTATATTAGTACACTTTATTTCCTCTAATAGGCTGCAGAAACCAGTAATATGATAGGAAGTCATTAATACAATATAATCACAGCAGAAGATCAAGCTCATCTTTTTCTCTTTGCATTGTCAAGTGTTTCAATATTTTATTTTATAATGTGATGACCAGAACTGATCATGATAATCTAAGTGTGGATCTGAGTAATGCATTGTATAATCAAAGATTTTCTTTTAGATGATGATTCGTTTACATTCCCTAGCTTGTCTCATATCACAGTCAGGCCCACTGGAATAGCCATGCTAGTGTATTATCTCGAAAGGAAATCAGGGAACGGAGTGACTGCGGGAGAGTGACAACAATGAGAAACAGAAAAATGTGAACCCCAGCTCCATTTCACAGAGTATCAGTACACTGACCTGTGGCTCAGTTTCCGTGTGTGTAAAAGCTCCAGTGGGTGCCACAGGTTTGGGAAAGATCAAGGAAATGATCAAGTAACAGAGGATAGGATTTGGGAGAGGTCCTGGCAACTAGCAAATGACTCTGGAAGGATGGTGGTCCCACAGCTCCAGCTCCTTGCTACCCAGCCTTCCCAGAAAATGCAGTTTCTCAACAGAGGGTACCAGTACAGATTTTCATAAGGAATCTTCCGTCTTTTCAATACATAAACTATTTAAAAGCCTTGTAAAACTAGTGGCTACAGAGCAAAGCAGTCTGGAGACAAAATGCCTCTTGTGGACTGCTTATTTGTGCCTCCTTTATTAGAAGGTCTCCAAGGACCCTTCTGGCTCTATCGTTTTATATTTAAAGATTGTAGATCAGTATGTTTTTGAAGGGAATCAACTGAATTAATTGTTTAGGCTGAGATCATTTATAGAAACAGCAGCAGCCTTATCCAAAGGTACTAATTAAGTGTCAAATTCTAGAGAACTATGTTAAGGATACTTCAGAAGTTAAAAAGGCATAGTTTTTCCGTACAGGATCACACACACATTATTCATTGGCTCAACAAATATTTATTGAGTAATGAAAGGTCAATAAGACTGAAATAATTCAATTTACCTTCCATTGTTCTCCAAACTTATGTATATTTTTTCACATCCTTGGTCACATCTCAGACCTTTGCAGGGTGAACCTTATATTTTGTGTATTCTTAAATCTATGTTGTTGAGGTTTTTTTTCTTTGCTTCCTCTAGGACCTTTCTCCATTACTCTCTTAGTCTTTTGGCTGTAAAGTCTTTTAATTTTCTCTTGCTCCTCATTCTCAATGAAAACTGTGTGTTTATGATTTACTGCATAAGAAATAATACCGTGACTTACACCACACCTGCCACCTTTCACCCCCTCATTCCCAATACACTTCTAAGAGCATTACAAGACAAGGCTGCTGACCTCACTGTCACTGCCCGACTTCCTTGAAGGCCTTAAAATGACAAGGGGCAGTGGGGAGGGGAAGGTGTGGTGCGGGGTGGTGACGCCTGATTGCAATGGACCAATAGTGAGCTCATCTATCATCCCTTACCTCCAATACTCTGTAGGAAAGGAGATGGGGGGAGGGCATCCTGTATAAAAGTGGAGTCGCACTGCCAGGGTTGGAAACCTGACACTGCCCTCCTTTAGCTGGGTGACCTTGTATAAGTTATTCACCTCTTGTGCCTCAATTTTCTGTGAAATAGTACCCATCTCCTAGGACTGCTGTGAAGATGAAATGTGTTAAAATTTGCAAAAGCCTTAGAACATACATGAACCACATAGTAAGCTTGATATAATGCTCTGAGAAATAATAATAGAAGTCTTTACTCTTAAATGAGAAAGTTGAGGTGTACGGTGATTCAGAATCTTGCCAGGGCCCACGCAGATAAAGAGTGACAGAGCTGAGAATTAAACCCTGGCTATCTTGCTGCAAAGCCCAGGTCTTCAACTGCCATGTTCTTCTCCTTCTCGATCATGATATGTTGACTAAAACTAAGAAAAATGCAACCATGCAATAGATAAAGGTCATATAAATGGCATTTTACACATATTAAATTAGTAATAACAGGCACTGTATTACTAATTTTCATTCTCTATCCCTTGCTCCACAGAAACTATTCATGATTTCCCTCCCCAGCAGTTTCAATAAGATGCTTGCAAATTTGTTTTGCTTTGTTGCAGATAATATGCTTACTAAGAGGCATTGTTTTCTTTATGGGGCCAGTTCTCCTTCTAAATGTTCAATGCCTTTCTGATTTTATGACTCAAAGTGGTTGATTGTTGACTCTTAACTCTCCCCTCCCACTCTCCAGGTCCTGCCTCCTGCCTTCCAGATTCCACTGTAATTATTTACAGAAAGAATAACTTGGATCCTTGACATAGAAAATGCTTTAAGTAACCTGTACTTAACTTACTTATGGCCGTCTCCCACTCTCCTAAATGCTCATTTTATGCAATCTTGTAATTTTCACACAATAATGTGTTTTCTTCCCGCATCCCACAATAGCCAGGGTGTAGGCAGATGATTGACTGATCCAAGATTTGGAATTTGCAGAAGAAATAGGAAATCCTTGAGGCTCTGGCAATAGATTGGTTAAAGTTACTCATCATTAGTTCTGGGCTCAGCAGACAAAGAAGTGAAAAATGAAACCATGAGGTACAGGGGAAACGGGGGGATGAGAGACTGCTGGGTTTACTCAGGTGAAATGCTTTAAAGTGAAAAGGGGAAAGTTGGGGATTGTAAGAAGGACTTGGCACATTGGGATATAAGAACTCGGACACGGGGCTCTTCAGGGTGCTTCAGAGTGTGGCTGTGGGAGTGCATTGGTGAAGTGGTCCCTCTGAATCTTCACTCTCACACCCCTGGGGCATTTCCACCCTAAAGCCGCAGGGACCAGGTCTTATCACAAATTAGCTCTAGTGAGTCTTTCAGGTTTTGCCTTTTTCTCTCCTTTTACCTGAATCTTTATTTTTGTTTAGCTACCTCTTTTAGGATAGGAGCATTCTTTGTTACTTTATAATGTAGTGTCTTTGAAACTGCATGTATCAGTGATCTTTTTGATCAAATTTATTCCCAAAATTCTCATTCTCACTCAATATCCCAGTATTATTCACCACCCACGGCCCACACTTGCTTATCTAAAGGAGATTAGGGAGACATGTATGGAAGAGGAAGAACCCTAGGGTTTATGAGAAAAAGGACCTATGAAGGCAAAGGTTTCCACTGGATATACCAAGTGGATATTTTAGTCTTTAATTAATTATGATGGGTTATGGAAGAAGAATGGAACCAGGTTCCAAAGTCTTCATTGAATGTGGATGAATGCATGGGCACTCTTTAGAAAACATTAAAGCTTGTACATATGGTGGCTAACACCTCAAAGAAGGATTTTTACGTTGATTTTGTGTGTTTTTTTTTCTTCTTACGAAAAGTGAAAGAATACTGGTCTGGACATGGCAATGGGGCACTTACAGGGCTTGTGATCTGGACAAAATGGCAGCTTCTACTTGAGGTTTGACAAATCCACAGCAGCATTTCCCAAACCTCCTGAGTTACGAGTATCACCTTGAGGCACTTGTTAGATATATGATGCTCTTTATATATACAGATGACTAAGCTCTGTCCTAGACAAAAAAGTCAACCTCTTGGAATGTTTGGAAAATACTGTATTTGAGACAATCTTTTTGCAACTAAGAAGAGTACGAAGAGGCAGCGTTCTGTGACAATGCTGAAAATATAAGAATGTTTGCTCACAAAGCAAGGACATTCCAAGAGGGTGAAGTGGAAAACGTGGAAAGGAAGAACTACGTTGAAAGCTGCATAGAGAAGTCTGGCAATGGCAATAATATGAGGGTAGTTGAAATGTAGCTGAGTAATGTGCAGAAAAATTAGTTTAACTTTTCTTGGGACAGCAAGCTGGCACTGGCTGAGGGTCCTTGAGATGCAAGAGTTTTCATAAGGTTAAAAGATTCAAGTGTTTGCTCAATAGTTGAATAAAGTTTTGCAAAAGTATTTTTTTCTGATGTCTATGAGGAGAGCTCTTCTTTCAAGGAAAGGTCAACTTGCTTTCTGGTTGCTTACCTTGGGATAAAATCCCAGCAGCTGGCACAGGTGAAGAGCTTTAAAAGTTCTCATGGTGAAAGAGGAAAGACCTGCAGAAGTCACAGAAATTTACCTGTGAGTCAAGTTCTTTTTATAAATTGCTAAAAAGGCAGTTGGTCCTTAGATTCTTACCACTTAGTGGAGACTCAGCTGTCCACATAGGAAGGCTCAAATTTTATGTGGAGGAACTGGAGTACCTGAGGTGCCTTAGGTGTAATGAGCCCCCTGTAGGCTGTTTCTGGTGGTTGGAAGGCAGTCACGGTACGCTCAGGTGTTTAACTCCCAACCACCTGTGCTGGCTAGAAGCCATCAAGGCATCAGATCAAAAGTATGTGGACAATATTTTTGATCTTCCAACACCACACTGCACCTTGAGTGCTAAAACACCATAAATTTTTCTGCTCCCATTTTCAATGGTATGTAATCCAAGTTTTGCTTCTTTTTTTTTTTTTTGGTAAATAAGCTTTCAAGCTTTCACTGAGCTGACCCCAGAGAAACTCTCCAACTTGCTCATTTCTTGCTATTTCTCTACAACTATCTTCTCTTTACTCATGCAGCCCCCGCAGACTCTAATCCGTCTAGGTATTTTTATACAGTTTCAGAGCTCCTTGTCTGGGGTGTCGCTAAACTTTCACTACCCCATTTCAGTTGAAATTCTGCTCATCCTTTGGGGACACATTTACATGTAGCATTCTTCTTCAACTTTCTTCTATACTCTGAGTTGGAGTTAATTAATATTGGAGTTTCATAGCACTTTGTACCACTATCTAGACAACCTACTATCTTCATTAACAGTCAGTCCTGCCTTATGTTCCTAGTTCTCTTATTAGATTATAAATCCTTTGAAGGAAAGGTTATGTTTTAGCACTATTACCCTCTACAGAACCCATTTTATCACCTTGAATACAGTGTACACTTGTCCAAATATTGGCTGATTGAATAACCATTTCCAGTGACTAAAATACACCTTATAAGCAGACAAAGAAACACTGAACACAAATCAAGTAGCAGTTTATCAGCAGTCCCCCCAGTGGCTTAAATGAGTAAACGACATTTTCCAAACCACCAGAATTTCCTCATATCCTATTGTTTAAGAAGAATCTTGAATAATAGAGGCATAGATGTATTTCTGTGTAGTCTACATTCTGTACAAATCATGTAATTCGGGGTTGACTTAGAGACACAGTTCCTCCTTTTCAGAATGACATAAGGAGATATTGTTCCAAGTTCTGGAATGTGTTACAGGATGGCAGGAAATGTTTGAGCTGGGACCACCAAGCACACATGCTGATGCATACATTGTGGCCTCATGGAATGTGAACAGACTGGAGTGAGGAAGCCTTCGTTAACTCTATGTGTGTACAAGCAGCTTCAGTCCTCTGGAATTGTGTCTTCTCCTATGTAAAATGTGAATTAAAATGTCTTCTCTGAATTTGGATAAATACATTGGGTGCTTCTTATTCACCATTTCAGAATCTCTCACCCTCATCTATCTCCTTTTTCGGCTGCTGCTGCAATGATCAGTTCTGCTAGCTCCATGAAACTTCCTGCCAGCACCACCTGAGCAACTGATTTCAAGTCTCTCCCCTCCCACCAAGGAGTGTCTTTGTTGGCACCATGTGGGAAGCCATAGGAACCCTCTCAGCTTGCAGTCTAGGCATGCATACTCCAAAAGGTCAAGGCAGTTAACAACTCAAGGGGTGAACTACGACCATTGAAAGATAGAAATAAGTAGAAAGTTCTTTCTCCTCTTTGGCCCCAGAGAAAAGGTCCTGAAATACATCTTCATAAAATAGAGCAACTGGTTGCCTACACCAGTGGCCAGCTGGTAATGCTTCCCTTTATTTGACTTTCTTTCCATGTCATCTATTCATCATGATTCCTTACTTCTGTTCTCTGGACTCACACTCGGCAAACAGCATAATCACCTAGAAGCCTTTGTCCAGAGTCTGCTTTTCTGGGAACCTATACTATGACATCACACTTTTGCTACAACGTGAGCAAGAAAGCATAAAAATTAATTAATTAAATAAATAAAATTGTAAAATCCCTGATTAAAAAACATAAGGAGATGTAAATTGGCTTTTCTCTAGGAAGGTAAATATGAAGAAAGTAAGTATGTGGTCGTAAGAGGATTTAAAAATTATACTAGATTTTACTTGATAGGGAACATTTTTGCTACACCTGCCGATGATTTGAAAGACTTTTCTATGTAATCGCCACGGTCCTGTATTCCCTTGGATGCTGGCCTGGTCTTAGCGGGTAAAACTGCATAGAAATCACAAGGGGGATTAAAATCACAACAACCAAATTAACCCAAGCTGACCATATTGCTCTGTGCCCTAGGAAAGGCGCTGGAAGCTGGGAACCACTAATGGAAAATTACCAAGAGGCTAAGGAGAGGGATGTTATTTTTGAACTTTTAAAGAGAACATTATAAATAGCAGAGAAAATGGAAAAGCAGAAATTAAAAACAATAAAAACAAAAGCAACTTGACAGCAGCTCTTTTAATATGACAATTTTGATGCTTCTAAGGCCCAGGCTTAGGGATGTAATAGCTGAGTTCCAGTGAAATGGCCAAGGACCATGGAGTTTGAGCACTTAGTCACAATGGCATTTTAGGTTAAACAATCATTGACTCAGCAGTGAAAAATGAGATAAATTAAAATTATTTTCTTCACAACGGCCGAGGGGCTTGGCAAGTAATATATTGAAGAAATTTCCTGGACATAATAGGTTACATTAATTTTCAACTGCAAAACAATTCCTTCAGCATTATTTTTCAAGGAGAGAGAAAAGAAGGGGGGAGAAAACCACCCTGTTACTTGTGCTATTTACTTCTGGCCTAAATGAGAAAACATGTTTCAAAGGGAAGATTAAGAAAGGCGTATCAAGACACAGAGCAAATCCTGACTGTAAAGAATTCAAGCTAATTGGTTACCCATTTGCCTGTTCAAATGTGGTCAGTATTAATCCAAGAACAATAGAAGCATAAGTTATGAAAATCGTTACATTGGGAAGCGGAATGTTAAGCCCTCTAATAGCTAAAACCACCTTTGTGTGGAATATGGAATTAAAATGGTAACAAATTTTCTCATCTAAATGTGCTACCATTTAATTCTAGAAGCGCTCAATGCCTGTGATGGGGGGCTGTTTGTCCCTGATTCTGAGTAAATGGGGTGAACACTTCAGATTCCAAACCTTGCGAATTTCACAAGCTGCTTGGGGAGCCAGGCAAATGGAGTTGTGTAGGATGGTAAGAAGAGGATAGTGTCACCAACCACTACCAAATAGGAACAAAAGCCCATATTTCTTTTTCTATAAAGGGCCAGACAGTAAATATTTTAGGCCTTGTGGTCATACATTCTCTGTCATAGCTACTCAAGTCAACATTGCAACCTGAAAGCAGCCATAGACAATATGCAAATGAATGAACATGGTGATGTTTCAATAAAACTTTATTTATGGACACTAAAATATTTGAATTTCATAAACTTTTCATGTGTCATGAAATATTTTTCTTTTCATCTTATTTCACTTTTTACTTTATTTTCAGCCATTAAAAAATGTAAGAACCATTCTGAGCTCTCAAGCTGTACAGAACCAGCCAGCAGACTGGATGTGGCCTGTGGGTCATTGTCATTCTTTTTTTACAGTAATCATAAAGTAATATAATAGCAATGTTATTAAAATGTACATCAGAACTTGTCAATGTGATGTGTGTGACTTCTGTGGTCAATTAGATAATTGTTTTCAAATATGTTTTCTTAATTTCATTGTATTATTCACAATGTAATGGCTACTGACAAGGTATACTTGTAACTTTAATCAGTATTATTAACATTCTCTTCATAACTTTCCTATGTCATGACAATGAGCAAAACAGCTCAAACTATAATTAGTGGCATTTGCCAATTTCCACGGTGTAAAAACTCCAATTTCAAGCTCTTAGGGTGATATCGCTTACTTAAGTTATGTGAATGAGTCTCTTACAAGCATATTGCAAGAGCAAGAATTTCCATCTTTGTTATCTCTGCTTCCATTCTGTGTCTCATACAAAAATAAGTACAAACTAAATGCTCAATAAAGACACATTGATGGAGGAATATATCCATTTGGTAATTTGTTTTATCTCTCACATCAAATCATTTTATGTGATGGACACAGATCTGTGACAACCAGATAGTCATCACCTTCTAGTCCCAGTCATAGAGCTAAGGTTACAGACCTTAGCTCTATGACTAGCCTTCAGCTAGTACAGGAGATAACATGGTCTCAGTTACTCCCAACTTCCTTCTTACTTCTCTATTTCTCTGCTCTCCCTCTGCCCCTTCTTTTTTTTTTGAGAGGGGATCTTGGTCTGTTGCCCAGGCTGGAGGGCAGTGGCATGATCTCAGCTCCCTGCAACCTCTGCCTCCCAGGTTCAAGCAATTCTCCTGCCTCAGCCTCCTGAGTGTCTGGAATTACAGGTGCGTGCCACCATGCCCAGCTAATTTTGTTGTTGTTGTTGTATTTTTAGTAGAGACGAGGTTTCACCTTGTTGGTCAGCCTGGTCTTGAACTCCTGACCTTGTCATCTGCCCGCCTCGGCCTCCCAAAGTGCTAGGATTCCAGGCATGAGGCACTGCTCTCGGCCTGCCTCTTCTCTTTGTTGGTTCTCTCTTTCCCGCTTTTGCTCTGGTTCCTAGTACCATCGTCTCGCTTTTATAGTATTCAAACCTTCCCAATAGAGCTAAATACCTATTATGGTGTTTATTTGGAAAGAGAGATAAGCTTGATTTACAAATAGAAGGCAAACTTTGAACTAAAGTATAGGTCTCCATTGGCTAAAATTTAGGAATTTAATGCATCAATTCGTCTTAGTTAACTCAATCTGCCATAACAAAATACCATAGACTGGTTGGCGTATAAACAACAGAAATTTATTTCTCAGAGTTCTGGAGGCTGGAAGTCCAAGATCAAGGCACAATAGATTCGGTATTGGTGAAGACCACTTTCTATTCATAGGTGGTGCCATCTTCTTGTGTTTTCAAATGGTGGAAGGGACTAGCTAGCTTTCTGCAGTTTCTTTTATATAAGGGCACAAATCCCATTCATGAAGGTTCTGCCATTATGATCTAATCACCTCCTACAAGCCTCCACCTCCTAATACCGTTACCTTGGGGATTAGGATTTCAACTTAAGAGTTTGGGGATGACAAACCTTCAGATCCCAGTAGGAAGTTATAGGTATATATATCTCTGTGTATGTTTGTATTTTTACATGAAAAATTAGTACTAAACAAATTGCACTACCCAAATTTATTCCTATTCTTACAACCTTTAGAATTGTGTGAAATTTTAAAATTTCCTTTAGCCTATATAATTACACCCCACAAAATTAACCATTATTAACAATTTGGGGAGTGTCATTTTTATTTTTTTCCACGTTTAAAATTATAAAACTTCTCTCTCTCTCATGTATGTATGTGTATGTTTGTGCATGTGTGTATACATATGCTCATATATATAACGTGTATATATGTATGTTGATTTGTATATATGTTATATATATGAAAAGGTGTATATATACAAATACACACATATACACATTATGAAGTGCCTCCTCCCTCCCCCACTCCTTCCTCACTTCCTTATATGCCTCATCCAATTCATAAGACTTTAGTGTAGTCCCTCTTTTCCTTGGTCCTAGCTCAACTTCCACTCCAAGTCACTCCCTCATGGATACCCTTGAGTTCTAGTTCTTATTGCCCAGGAGGCTCAGGGCCCATATTTGCACTCTGACATAGAGCTCACATCTGCTTTAGTGGGTACTCTCATTCCCCTGGACTTTATCAGTACCCTCCCACTGCACTCTTCATCTTTTTGCATGATGACTCTGTAACTGGCACTCACAGTCACAAAACTATTTAGATTTCCTGGAACCAAATTGCTTTCCAGAACTCCAGTGGCATGAAGCTGATGTGGATATTGATTTCTTGTTTGTTAGTGGCTAGTAATAAGGAGCCCTAGAACAGGCAGGGAGTGGTAGAAAGAGCACCTGTTCACATCTGTGAGCTGCTGGAGGCTGCCCTTCACTAGCAGCAGCAGCTAGACCTCCCGCTGTGTACTGTGCCATTTCTGCAGACTACCAGGATCAGGTAGATTGCAGCCACAACACTGGGCTCTGGGGCTTGCAGCCAGAGATCTCCTGCACCAGCTGCCACCCTCTAAATCCATTTTGCCCTTTGTCTGCTGAGGGCCTGATAGCAGTAGGGCCCAGCAGCTTGCAGCCAGCTCAGCAAATGTGACATTCTCTGCTGAGGCAAAATTGCACGTAGTGTCTGTCTGCAAGGAAAAGCACCACCTAAAAGAAGCGCGTCAGATCCCTAGCCAACCAGACACCCAATTATTTGTCTTCGCATTTTGTTTCTTTTACTTTTTAAGTTCTGACAAAAATGTCTCGTACAAAGGAGGCAGTAGTATGACTGATCATTTTTTTTTTTCCTTTGGCTAATTTAACTTTCAACCCTGGAGGGCAAGACCTGGATGTCCAGTGCCTGGTCCCTGCTCATTGGATTCCAAATAAACACACCTGACACGTTGACAGGTGTTTGTAGAAAAGCTTTGCATTTACCCTATAGCAAATGTTTAGTAGCAATATTGCTGTTGTAATAAATGTGTGCAGACATACCTTTTTTATTGTGCTTGCCTTTATTGTGCTTCAAATATATTGTGGGTTTTTCTTTACAAAGGTTTGTGGCACCTGTATATCGAGCAAATTTATCAGCACTATTTTTTTCTAGCACCATGTACTCACTTCCTCTCTCTGTCACATTTTGGTAATTCTCACAATATTTCTACCTTTTCCATTATTATTATATTTGTTATGGTGATCTGTGATCAGTAGTGTTTAATGTTACTGTTATTGTTTGGGGGATGCCGTGAACCATACCCATATGAAATGGGGAACCTAGTAAGTATTATGTGTGTTCTGGCTGCTCCAATGACCAGCCATTCCCCCATCTTTCTTTCTCTCCTCAGGCCTCCCTATTCTCTGAGTGACAACTCCGTTGGAATTAGGCCAATTAAGAACCCTACAATGGCCTCTAAGAGTTCAAATGAAAGGAAGTGTCACAGGTCTCTTTAAATCAAAAGCTAGGGATGATTAAGCTTCATAAAAAAAGGCATCAAAAGCAGAGATAGGTTGAAAGCTAGGCTTCTTGAACCAAACACTTAGCCAAGTTGTGACTGCAAATGCAAAGTTCTTAAAGGAAACTAAAACTACTACTCCAGCAAACACATGATTGATAGCCTTACTGCTGATTTAGAGAAAGTTTTAGCAGTCTGGATAGACAAAACTAGCCACAACATTATCTTAAGCCAATATCGAATCCAGAGCAAGGGCCTAATTCTCCTCATTTCATTCCCGGAAGCTGAAATGCTGATTTGCGTACAGGTGGAATAATGAGAAGGCACACATCAATAAGTGTCTCAGTAGTGGCATACAATTACACTCATACCAATTTAGGCATTGCATTTATGTTCTAGGGCCATCATGAGAAAATACTATGGAAAGGACTGCAGTCACCATCTTTGTCAATCTCACATGAGAAACACAAGGCCTAGAGTGAATAATAACTTGCATAAGAATATACAGCTACAGTTGGCCAAGTTTGGATGGAGCTCAGGAATTGCATCTCAATTTTTTGGTTTCATCTTCTGTATCACTTTGCTCAATGGAAAGTTGTTTTCCATGTGCTGCAATATACACCTATACAGAGAAGTGCTGTATTCGAAGATTCTGTTCAAGTGGCAAAATGATCAGAATATACTTAGATGCATGAGGGAAGCTCATTTCACTGTTATTGAAAGAGTAAATAATAAAATAAATCATTGGTGTCTAGTCTGGCACCACAGACTAGACTATTAAGACTAATACTTAAAAGAAGATCTCTCCAAACATTTTACTTTTCTCCACAGGCTTATTTGATTCTTTTAAATTATTGTTCATTAATGACAAGTCATAAATAAAAGCCAATTTATCAATGTTTCATTAAAAATGTCCAGCCATATGTTTTCTGAAGGTCTAGGATGCTTTTGACTATATTATTTCAGATCCAGTAGTACCCCATATACACATATATCTATCTGCTCTCTTTGAAGCAACTGAAACATCAAAATCTATAGGCCTTTTATGCACACTGTGTTCTTTGTCCAATGACCTTGAATAATATAAAAGCCAAGATTAGTGAAAACATTTTTAAAACCTGACTTATCAATAGATCATGATATTGTCTTCGCCTTTTAGCCTTATTTAAGGGTCTAGGTTGCTGAAGCTGGAAGGTGCCTTAGAGTTCACCTAGGCCAACACCCTCATTTTCCAGATGAGGAACTTGCACCTGGGAGAAATTAAGTGAATTACTCAAGGTCACACAGAAAGTCACTTTCTGAGTTGAGCTAACATTCCTGTCTTTTGATATCAGTTCACTTTCCAATATGCCACAGGGTCTCAAAATTAACAAAACAGAGTAGCATTTTTACTAATATTTGGCCAATGGATTTTAATTTGTCCCTGAATTTTTATTCACCTCCTACTGCTGGGACTTCAAGGTTAATCAAACCAGTAAAATGTGGGTGTAGTGTCCCAGAGGGCAAAGAATCCTATAAATCAACTATCTCTCAAGGGTGACTTTTGTAAAAGATACTCTTGAAAGCAAGGCCTTATGAAAGACTAAAGGATTATCCAAATTCATTGTCTCCTTTAACATACCAAGAAGTAGGTCTGGAGTCCCAGGTCTTAGAGAGCCCTAGGGAGACTGTGTCAGATGGAGTAAGGGGACTGTCCAGGACAGATGGGCTCCCTGTGCAGTCATCCAGAACACAGTCAGTCTTGGGGCTGCTATACGGTTGCGTGCTCATGAAGAGGGGTGATGTAAAACTAGTTAGAACAATGGTGGATCCCAGGGTTACTTAGGGTTCAGAAGTAATTGAATTATCCGAAGTTAGCTGAGGACTAACAGAACCGGCCAGAGGGTACCACCAGCATCAGCAAAGCAGTCTTAGCACTGAGATGCTCAGGGCTGGCTGCCCAAGTCAGAGACTGAGTGGGATTCACAGCCAGGTTGAATAGACCCAAAATACTAGAAAGACAGGGAGGTCTCATTCAGGATGGGCAGACTGATGAATGCTTTAGAGCAACAGATCAAGCTCTGAGGATAGATGTGCCCTTTCATCTTGAGTTCTCTGCTTCTACCATGGTTTCCTCATCTCACCTCTCAACCTCCACCCACTGCCTACTGTCACCCTACCATTGCTTTGTACTCTTTCAGAATTTCAATGTCCACAACATCCTCTGACCATGCAGCTCACTTTCTATCTCTGGAGCTCACTTTCAAAGTACTTCCACTGTAACTGTAAATAATTCAAAACCAATCTGACACCCTCTTTCCCATGTACCTACCACTTTTTCTCTATCAGGCCCCTCTTAAACTCATTTCCTATTTTATATAGCTTGGATTCCAGGCACATTATGATAGTCACTGCTTATGAATTCACAGCCCCCTTAATCCTTCTTCCTCTGTCTTAATCTCCTGGCTAATCAAACCCAGTTGCGATTTAATGTAATGCTCTGCCTCCTGAGTGTCTTCACCTTGCCTCCCTGGGAACAGTGTGGCTGCAGGAAAATCGATGATGACTGACATCAAAAAGGCCTCAGTGTCACGGGGAAGCAACACTACTGTTCCACACAGCAGTTCATTCCTCTGTTCCCCAGGAGATCATGGCACACCTTTTTCCATCCACCTTCCACATCCCTGCCCTGAATCACTCAGCTCATTACTTTTGTCTTTTGTTGATAAAATAGAAGCAATCCGAAGAGAATTACATTTAACCCTTCGACAACATGGGTTTGAACTGCGTGCATCCATTTTTATAGCGTTTATTTCTCAACCAAACGTGGATTAAAAATACAGTACTCACAGGATGCAAGTATTATAGGGATGACTTTTGGTATAGGCAGGTTCCACAGGAGATTTGGTATATGTGGGCAGTCCTGGAACCAATTCCCTGCGTATAGTAAGGGACAACTGCATTTTATCTTCCCTCTTACAATCTTACCACTTTCACTTCACCTGTCTCAAAACGCCCCACTATCTTTTCTGGCACAGTGAGTGAGCTGGTACCTCAACTACCTCAGAAAATCTATTGTTCTTCTCATACCCTCTTGACTCCTCACGGACTTTTTCATCCCTTTCCTCCCGTATCTCCTTTCTCCACGCTCCACGCTCTTTTTGCTCAGGAAGATGGACAATATCACCATGTTTGCGCAACAATGTGTCAATTTCTTTGTTCCTCTTTATTGATAAAATCCTTCCAAGAGTTTCTGTGAAAACTGACACATTATCTAGCCTCATGGGCCTCACAGTTTAGCAGGGGAAAAGCACAGTTAAATAAAGACAGACAAGAGTATGTAATTACAAATTATTGTATTGTTGATCAATAGGCAGATAAATAGGGGCAGACAAGATAGAGAAGAATTCTAAACTAAGTAAAAACTTTAATTTTTATGTGAAAACAACAGGCACGCTCAGATACTGAATGTATCTGGAAGCATATTACATATACACACTCTTTCCAACACATTTCTACTCTCCTCCTGCTTCAAAAAATAAAATTGAACAAACATATTTTAGCCACAAGAGATAACTCAATACAGTAAACTTCCTATTGCAGAAGTTATATATGAGGAGACCAGCAATAAGCATTGAAGTCATCTAATCACAGATTTAAATCTAACTACAGTGCAATTCAAACCTATTAACTGTGAAGAAAACATACTGATGTGCAAAAAAAAAAAAGTATTGTTACTACAATCATTGGTTGCAGAAATTGCAGTGTACACTAATTTTGAGATAGGAGGTTGGAAGGAAGGGGACAATGGGAGAAAGTATGAGAATGTCAACTAATATATCTTGCCTAAATAAGTGCAACACAGACTTTCATTCTTGATTATGCTAATTTGATAAATACATATAAATCCAATTTTGAAAATAAGAGGAGGAATTCTGAGAGATTACAAAAAACTCATAATAATTTTCTATCATGTATTTGAGATAGAGACATACTTTAAAAAATTTTAAGTAACATTTTACTTTATTTTGATTGAAACAGCAACAAAATAAAAGTATTAATTGGATTAGAAGCTCTTTGAAAACAAACTTTGAAGAAGCATATATAGATAATTTTCTACTGATCTTTCTATTTTATTTATGTATTTGTACTTCTCATTTCATGCCTTCAAAAGTAAACATTTAATTTTCACCCATGTTATCTTGTTTGAATACCTGCCCCACACTAGGGAGTCATATTCCATAGGTGGTAATGGCATGTGGACTTAACTAGCTTCTCAAACTTCAGCAAGGCTTTTTAAAGCATAAATTGCTGGGTCCTAGCTGGAGTTTTTGATACTATTCCATGTGATGCTAGTGTTGCTGGTCTGGGGATCATGCTTTGAGAACCAGTGTTCTAAAAAGAAATAAGAGTCCCAGGTTTCATTTCCCAGATATAGACCAGGTCTGGATTCTGAGCTCCATAATTAGCTCCCTCATTCTACGAGCTCAAGACACAGTGTTGGTGGTGTAGTATAGGGAAGGAAAGGCAGTGTGTTACTTTTATTTTATTAGTCTTAGTTCTGCTACTGTTCCTTTTATGAGAAAAAGCAGAAAAAGACAGAAATGCATGATAGACTTTGTTTTCTTTCATATCAGAAACAACAAAGCTTTGTTCTTCCATTAGAAAATAATCTTAGAGTTTTTCTTTGGCCCCGTGGGAAGGAAACTGAGGAGACGCAGATTTATTTGTGCATTTACTGTGTTTAAATTATACCTCAATTAAAAGAAAATTGTGGCCCGGTGCGGTGGTTCACGCCTCTAATTCCAGCACTTTAGGAGACCAAGGCGGGCAGATCACGAGGTCAGGAGATCGAGACCATCCTAGATAACACGGTGAAACCCCATCTCTACTAAAAATACAAAAAATTAGCCAGGCATGGTGGCATGAACCTGTAGTCTCAGCTACTTGGGAGGCTGAAGCAGGAGAATCGCTTGAACGTGGAAGGCAGAGGTTGCAGTGAGGCAAGATTGCACCACTGCACTCCAGCCTGGGTGACAGAGCAAGATTCCATCTCAAAAAAAAAAAAAAAAAAAAAAAGAGAGAGAGAGAGAGAATCGTTAGTGCAGCAAAAGCCTCAGAATGAGAGCCTCATCAACAGGACCATGGAGGGTGCAGGTCCCTCTGGACACATCAGCCTGTGGACATGCAGTTACCTCAGACCCACATGAATCAGCCTCAGGGGAGCAATGATTGTCTTTGGGTCCATATTGATTCTACTGAACATCAGCAAGGCATGGATCATTCAGTCCATGGGACCTTCCTTGGGCACTTTGAATAAAACAGCATGGATGCTCACTTTCTATCCTTTTTGTTTTCTGCACAGTCCTATAAACCTCCAGACCCATGGAATATGCCTTGTATATCTATAATTATCTGTCTACCTCACCTTCATGAAAGTGCCACAGGTATAGGCTGTTTATATCACGTCCTCAGCAGAGCTCCTTGCATGTGGATGGCACTCAATATATATTTGTTAAATTAATGAGAGAACGAGGAAGTGAATTAATGAAACCACACATGCCCCATTAGGAGTGCTAACTAGAAGAAATATACAAAGAGAGATTTTAGAGTAAAGCAAGTTTCAGTTAGTCCAATTTTCTTTGATTCTGGCTATGCCCAGGGTGCTGTGTGAGGTTCTCAGGGAAAAGAGAGATCTAATGAATACTACTAAGTTTCAATCAACTATAAGATACTCAATCTTTGCAGTATAGAATACACACTGAGTGGAACTGGCAATTGGGGTGAGGATACCATTTATAGCTTTGGGTATACTGCAAGAAGGCAACATCATTCTCTTTCCATTTGGTTGGAGATAAAGGAGGCAATGCTATCTCCCCTTCTTCCTATGTCTCCTACAAGCAAATATGTGGCTTTTACTCATTTGTACTGGGCTGTATATGAGCAGCAACCAGCCAGAGAGTCATGCTTCACAGCACTGGAACACGTCCCTGGGGCTCCATTTCAGTCAAACTGAGAATTATATATCTGAACACAAATCAAGGCAAGCTAAGCACCCTTCAGTATTCATCTCTGAAGATGCCCCTTGTTTGCTTGAGGACGAAATACCATGCAGATGCATCTTCCACTCACTCAAACTCTGCTCTTTGTTCCTGTTTGCCCCTTGTGCCAATGAGTTAGATGTGGTCCAGTTATGTGGTCCATAACTCTTGGCTTTCCACGAAGGAGAATCTCAAAAATACTCATCTCACTTTTCCTATCCTGAATGGACTAGGCAAAGATACTGGGCTTTATCTTGGGCCTTTTAGGACTGAAACCCTTAGCCTGAGCTAGAATAATTGATTCCCCTAACAAACCTACAACCTCAAAAGGGCTCTGAGACTCTGATAAAAATGGAAAGTTTACCATAAGGTAGCAACGGGGGATAGCAAAGACATTAAGGAATATGCATATCAGGTATTAAAGTCACACCTGTCCTCATCTTGCGTCCCACTCACAAATTCAACAAAAGAGGAGATTACTAGGAGCTGAGGCTCTATGGATTTCTTTGACTCTAGAGCCATGCATGTTTTTTAGATATAATTTGCATACAGTGGAATGCAAAAAGGTTAATCACAGCCATCATTCAAATGAAGTAGTAGAACACTGCCAGCATCCCCAGGAATTTTTTCATTCCCCTTCTCCCTTAATAACTACTCTAAGGTCATCACTGTTCTACTTTCCATCACTATACACTTTTGCTTGTTGCTGAATAGGAAATAAATTAATCATACAATATGCCATCTTTTTGTCTGATTTTTTTTCTCAACATAATAGTTTTGAGATTCATCCATGTGACTATGTGTTTGAGTAGTTCCTTCATTTTTGTTGCTGCATAGTATTCCATTGCACAGATGTACCACTTTTGGTTTACCCACAATTGTGGACTCTGGGTTGTTTCTATTTGGGGATATTATAAATAGTGCTGCTTGAATACTCTTGTACAAATGCATTGTAATCACATGTACTGAGTTTTTTTAAGATGAAAGCCTAGGAGAGGAGCTGCTGGAACATAGAAGCAGTGGCTACTTAACTTTGGTAGACACTGAAAAATCTATCTTCCAAAGTGATCGTACCCATTTTGCATTCTCACCAGTAGTATATTTTGCATTCTCTCCACTTGCTGTGTATCTTCTTCTACCAACAGCTGGTATTGCCACATACCTGATTTGATAATATTACTCAAATTCCTGCAGTCCAGTTTTGTCTAAACAGAGTACTATACTTATTGGAAGTAATGTTACAGTGAGCCTGTACTTTTCAGATGAAAAATTAAGAGTACTGTGTTACTCTTAATAAAAAAGTTAACTCACTTGGGGGAACTCAAACAGTAGAGTGTTCTTTATTTTTTTTAATTCCCTCTAACAGAATCACTGATCGGAAATTCTAAAATGTACCAAAGGCCAAACACCTATGAAAGTCAGGTAGAATCCACAGGAAAGTGGATTCCATGGCTGGGTCAGCTCTCCTGAGAGTGTGGAGTGAACAGAGCTTTCCTGCTCTGCCCTTCTCCTGTCTAGGTGCCCAGCATTTCCATGGCCCCCATTGGAGACCTGGTTTTCCCAACAGTCTACTTACTCCAGCCAGTGGCCCCTCGTTGGTTACATCTACCTTTTAACCTTCAATTCCAAAGTAAATGTCATCCCAGGCCCTGCTTGCCATACTAGGTCTATTCAGTCATCCCTAAGATATTACTCACAACTTTCCTGGCCATGCCACTGCCACTGCAGCAATCTCGGTTCAGTTCCAGAAGCCTTAGCAGATGGAGCTGAGTGTCCTAGAACTTGGGGACCTAGAATGACATAAATGAGATTTATTTTATTCAGCAAATATAAATCAATGCTAGACTATTTATACATGAAATATGACTATATGAATTCTAACTATTTGTCCTCTCTAACATATTTAAACATAAGAATTAGAACATGCATAATACATGAATAGATAAATATATCATCTGGTTAGGAAGAAATACATAATATAAATGAGACAATCAAACACCCAATAAAATAATAAAATTTCATTCTAATGGCAGGTTTGCCACAGACCAAAATGCTTTTAAGCCTGTCACTCCTCACTGTGTAGTCAGGCACATTGAAAACATTCTCTCACAGGATTCTGTGAGTATTGATGCCATTTAGACCTTAATGCCTAATTAAGGCTCTTTCATTTTCTTCACAGCCCATTTTTCCTTGACATTCTGCAGTGGCTTTCCTCGGATGCCCCTCCACCCCGTGTCCACACTATATCACACTATAGAATGCCCTCTTTACCTGCATACTTAGTGCAAAAAAAAAAAAAAAAAGCTTTGGTTTATAGTGAGTGTATTGGTTCAAGTAATTAAAACAGGTATTTCAGATATTTACTAACCAGCATTTTTTTTTTTTGCATCCTGTTCTCTGTCATCATGTATGATTATAACTACTCATTCATTCAGGTACTCTATAAAGCAATGGCTAGTTGTTCTGTGGACTAACCTATGTAACTTGCGTGAAAATAAAACAGCATTCATAAAAAATTCTGGAGAAAAGACCAAAGAGAGGGGTTTTTTTTCTCCCCAATCAAAAAAAACAAAAACAAAAACAAAAACCAAGTTAAAAGTATACCTTCCAAGTAACTTACTGACATTGTATCAAACGCCTGGCTAACCCTTAACAACAAATCTGCTATGGCCTCAGGCATGCAGGTACATGCCTGTAGTGCTGTGGATTTTGAGTTTTGACATGCACACAACTTTTTCCAGAAAATGCTTGCTTTGTTTTTTTTTTTTTCTAATTCTGTTTTGCATAGACTGTATAAAATTCCTATTGAATCACCTGATTTTAAGCCATATTTGATCCCTATAACATTACTAGATTATGAGATGGGTGGATCACGAGGTCAGGAGATCGAGACCATCTTGGCTAACACGGTGAAACCCCGTCTCTACTAAAAAATACAAAAAACTAGCCTGGCAAGGTGGTGGGCACCTGTAGTCCCAGCTACTCGGGAGGCTGAAGCAGAAGAATGGCGTAAACCCGGGAGGCGGAGCTTGCAGTGAGCTGAGATCCAGCCCGGGTGACAGAGCGAGACTCCGTCTCAAAAAAAAAAAAAATTACTAGATTATAACCTCCCTTAGGCTGAATCCTCCCCCCAAACACTGAAGACATGAGTTTCATATAGTAAACACTTAATACATATTTGGTGAACTTAATTACAAAATGCTTTAAGAGAATTGAAATTGCCATAATATAATAACTTCTGGATTAACAATCTACCCTTATCCTGTTAGATGTAAAGATGTTAACTATATAGTGAAAGATAAAACTTTTATAATTAGGTAAAAATTAGAAAAATTATGACTTATTTTAAAATTAGTCTAATTTTTGATGCATAGAAATAAATAGATGTCAACATCACATTTTCTAAACAATTAAGGGCAAAATTATAACAAAATTTCAGCTTTTAACCATTGCTTAGTACACAGGAGGTACACAATAAACATTTGTTCAATGAACAATTTCTTGGTGTCAGTGCATTGGTGTAAGTTTTATGTAAAAAAATTAAAACTTTCTGTGAAACTAGAAAATGAATAAATTATTGGTAACACTGATTGGTCCAAAGAGAGAATACTTTAAAAATGGTATTTACCTGCAAGTGATCTAAAATGAGTGTGAGGTTTATTAGATTGTAATGTTATTGTTTAGTCTTTTTTTGAGCACACTTTTACTCAATTTTGGAGGAATGGCCCCCAAACTCTACAGAACACCTTAAGTTCTCACTTTTGTACTGTACATTTTAGTAAGTTGTCTTGGTGTCCCTGCCAGATCCCCTGATAATTGCTCACTGTTATGTCCTTCTCTGAGAAATTGCCCTTGACCAAACAGGAGCCACTGTGCCCTGGATGTTATGCCCTGGCCTCCCCGCCATCCCCACTCCGGGCAGCTAGCAGCAAATCACTAACTGAATGGGGTACAAAACGCTGGCCCCTTGCCTCAGTATGGGACCAACTCTCAGTACAATCCATACCTGGAGTACCCTGTGAAATTGGACAGAAGCTGGACTCCAGCAAAGATTACATCCTTGCTTAGTTCATTTTTCCTTCCCTATCCAGATCCGATTGCCTCTTCCCTGAGAGTCCTCCCTTGACAAGTCACTTTCACAGAATATCTCGAGTTTTAGGCTCTGTGTTCTAGATGTCTTAACCTAAGACAGTATATACAAATGTGGTCTTAGGAAGAAGACTAAATATGGGATCCTGGAGACTGATCACTCATCAGTCTAAAAGCCTAATGGCAGTAAGGGCCCTGTTGGGGGTGGTAGATGGAGTATTTATGACTCTGGCAATCTCATAGCCAAAACATCCATCTATAATGAACTGAAAGGAAACACAGGTAGAAAAGAGGCACTAGCTGGTGTAAAGTCTCTTGTATTTGATAGATATGATAAAATAGTAACTATAAGGACTCTAGAAATGGTTGACTATTTCTAAGAACCATTAATTTGTTATTGACAGAAACATAGGGTCAGATTGAATAATCAGCAATTTAAAAGCTTTTAAAAAACATACATATCCTGCATCTGAAGGACAGACAGAGTTAAAGACCAGACAGAAGGCTTCATCATGAGTAGTAGAACTTCAGAGAAGGGTGCATTTTTAGTCTGAGGATTTACTGTGCTAAACTCAGGGTCCAGATGGGGAATAAATGGAATCCTGAATCTCGTGGCAGAGATATAAAGGTAGATGCACTTCAGATCCTTAAATGTCCTGATTCTCCTGAACACTCTAGACCAAAACCAATCTTCCTTGTGGGAAAACACAATCTTTTTCTCTTTGCTTGGGAACTATGCATAAGCATCAAATGAAGCAGGCCTTACAAGACAAGGCTTGCCGTACACAAGATATATTTCTACCTTTCCTGTTTGCCATCAGATCCATAAGTACTGTTGAATGTTAGCATACTCCAGTGAGAAAATGCTTTGTCTGCAAAGGAAGAGAGAGTTTACATTACCAGAGAGGTTATATATCAAAAGCCTTCAGGATACATCTCACATGTACTGATAGCTACCAGGAAAGTGCTCCTGAAAGTGGATCCTCAGAGATCTAGGAAGATATGAAACTACATAAGGGAGACAGTAGCATATACTTTCATAGTAACTCCTTGCATCCCCACTGGGAGAAGTTTAAAAGAGAGCTGGTGCTTATTAATTACAAAAGAGATGTATTAACTGATGTGGAAAACTGTAGAGGAATGAACCCAATTCTCAGAGGAGTGGGCATGGTAAAATGGGTTTAGTATAGTTTGGTATATAAGACTGGAAGATTTAGCAGTCTCTTCAAAGAGCCACAGTATCCTTTGTTTACCAAAGTGATTAAGAAATGCACTGATGATGAATCAGCCTTATTGAGAAATTCAATGTTGCTCTTGTCTATCAGGCTAGACTTGGTGTATGAGACGGAGGTAGAGAACTGAGCTCCATAGTGGCAATAAGACCAAAGGAGCCTATAACAGCAGAGACCAGGTGGCATCATTGAACCATTAGAGGCAAGGTGAAGCATAATGACTGAAATGGGTGACACAGTTACAATGGCAGCCAGAAAGCCTGGCCCAGGCACATCTATAAAGATGGCTAACAGACTATGATAACTTTGAAGCAGTTTGTAATTGGATGATGTAGACAAAAATAGGCTTTACCCGAGGGGTATATACATTGTCTGCTTCTACAGTCTGAAAGGACTTGACTATCTGGGCATTCTGGAGAACATCATGGTGCTCTACTCTATACAAGACATCATGTCAGCTAAACTTGATGAGCATGAATTGGGAAGTCTGCTAGGTTTTTTGAAAAGAAGTACGTACCCCAGGTGGTAAAACAAAAAACCATACTAAGGGGTCTGATACATCAACTATGAGGTAATATATTGGACTTGCTGGGACATCTCTTCTAAAGTATTGGCACCATTCAACTTGCAATTCTACCACTAAGAAGAAGCACAATAGTAGGCAGACTTCTTTGAGTTCTAGGGGAGGCACATTTCACGCTTAGAAATGCTTCTCTAATCTTGTTACTGAATGACATGGAAAGCTGTCAGTTTTGAGCAGAGTAGAGGGCATGAGAGAATTGTGCAGTGGATCCAGGCTTTGTAAAAGTAGCTTGTCACTTCAACTACCCACATAATCCTGCCTTAGTCCACTCAGGTGGCTATAAAAGCATATTATAGACTGGGTGACTTATAAACAACTGATACCTAGTTTTGAAGGTTGGGAAGTTCAAGATCAAGTTGCCATCAGATTCAGTGTCTGGTGAGGGCCTCCTTTCTGATTCATAAATACCCATCTTCTCGCTGCATCCTCACAGAGTAAAAGAGGCCTTACAGATAAGATGCATGCTCCCACCAAAGGATGCAGTAAGTAGGTCACTAAACTTAAAGCTGCAGTTGTCTCATGTTCACTTTTATTTGCTCCCATCAGTAGAACAGCAAACACAAAAAGGAATATTTGGCCCCAATTATTATGAAGAAGTAGCACTGTTGCTGCATAATGAGAATGTGCAAAATGTTTCTGGTATGTAGGTGACACGTTGGAACACATTTTAGTACCCTGGTGCTCCAACTATAAGTGGGCAGGTGTATAACCATAGCAGGAGAAGGGACTCACACCCCTCTCAGATGGGGGTCTGCATTACCCCACCAGGCAATCCATCTAGCCAGCAGAAGTGCTGTTTGAGGATATGGGGAGTCTAGACGGGAGATAGTGAGCATCCTTCGAGCTTCAGGACTAATAACACCAGCAGTACCTTCCACTCTTGTAGGTTTTCCCAGAAATTGTTACCAATCAGAATCTCAGGTTAGATGTTCTAATATGAAATGTGAACTTAATGTGAAAAGGGGGGTGATTCTGAATGGTATAAGGGGTGGACTTTAGCATTTGCTGTTTTTATTCCACTACTGTTCCCTTGATCTAACAGTACACCCATCCCTCAGTGAGTCTATCCCTCAGCAACTGTGGTAACTGCTGGTAAATAGCTTTCCCCTTCTTTCGATAACTGCCCACTGCAAGGTGGGAGCCACTACTTACCTGGGAATCTCATCTGGGATGTAACCCCTTTATCTCTACTGCTGCCAGGCTGCAGTCAGCAGGCAATGACTAACAGACACAGGCATACAAAAAAAACAAAACAAACAACAACAAAAAAAAACTCCCAGCCCTCACGGCTCAACTCTGTGGCACCAGTAATCCTCAATCAACTTTGATAATATATTCAAAGATGCTTTTTTTGTGCTTGAGAAATATGGTGTCTAGTTGGGCAGCTAAACCTCAGGTCCAGAAATTACTAAGATTAATGAACCTAATTTAAACAAACCTTTATTATCTAGAAATACATTATCTAAAGGGTCTAGAAAATAGGTTTTCTAGATTACAGAGAGTTTATGGGTGAAGCATTAACATTAAAATCATAACCAGTTTGGATGGGAGTCTATAAATTTTTATTGCAATTTGCATGCCTTCTTAGACAGAGGATATTGGATATTATTTCAACTATTCTTGATGCCTCAAAGTTATTGTTATTAATAGCTATTACTGCTACAATGTACTATAATAGTGATGCCTCTGACTCTGATGTGTTTGGATCTGCACCAAATGAGTAACAATGGCTTTGTTTTGATTTTGATCATGTTGCTATCTCTTTCCATTACTTTACAATTTTTATTTTGAGTGTCCTCACTCGTTGCAGTTCTTTACTCCCTTTCAATTCGTTATTGTTAGTATTTTATTGACAGGGGAATTAAATATTAATAATTATTGAGTGTGTACTGTGTACCAGGAATTTTCTAAGTGCTTTACATACATCAACTCGTTTAATCTTCACGACACCCAAACTCATTAGAATGTTTTACAAGTTAGTAAATTGGTGCTGCAAAACATCATACGTGGCTCTCTTGTACCACGTGCATAAGCTGTAGTACGTTAACTTGCTGACATTTATTTATTTAATTTGCTGAGAAGCTTAAATTTTCTGTCCTCCTAGGTATTTACCTATACTTTGGATAACTAAGAGAGGTAAGACATTGAAAGACACTTGAGTTCAAACTATGCCTATGAACATAGGAAATTATGTAACTGAGACTAAGAACACAAAGAAGTTGGAGTATTAACCACATTCCAGTGAAGTGTTGAAAATTTGCTTGTACAATGAGACAGTGAAGGGCATTCTAAATAAGAGAAATCACTTTTATGATGCTATATACTAAACAGAAAGTTTACAATTTAAACTGTTTAATAATCATAGACAAAAATTTCAAAGCAATTCTCATTAATTCTATGAATTCTAAAATGTTGTCCTCTCACCTGGGCTGTGATAATTCTAAAGTGGGTCCCTTCTAGCTTTTCACTAATCCCTACAGCTTTACCAAGACTGTCTTAAATTTAACAGAAAAATCATGTTTCTATGAATAGTACATAAAAGAATGGATATCTTTAGATGTATCCTTTAATATACATCCCGGCATTTTCTTGGATTCCAGCTGGAACCTGTTGTGATAACATGACCCTCTCATTCTCACACATCTTAAGAAACAAGGATGAGACCAACCCAGAGTCATTGACCTTTTCCCCTGCTTTATTTGTGCTCCAATAAAAGTAACATAGCACCACCTATACTATCCAATAAAATATATCCAAGTTTCCTCTCTGGTTGGGTTCTTAGCTCTTCCTCCAGGTGATGCTGGATTAGTGTCTTCATGGCTTTCCATTAGTTGAAGACATTCTTTTCAAACATGTGTATAACACTCTCTGAAGTGTTATTGGTTTATAAATTACACTTGTTTCAGGGGAATAACTGGAATGATGAATGCATGCTTTGCTCAATCACCTTTTTATTCATGAAAGGCAAAACAAATATTCGAAAAAAACATTTATCTACATCAAGAATAAGCTACAAACCTTTCAAAAATGCTGCAAGTAATCTGGGAAGGAACCGCTAATTACATCATAACAAAGAATTCAATGGTTCTAAATGCTCACGGCATCATAGAATGTTAGAGCTGGAAAATCTAGTCCAACATCCTTCTTTTACAAATATGAAACTAAGTTTTTTACTTTAAAAAAAAAATTTAGATTCAGGGCCAGGCATGGTGGCTGACACCTGTAATCCCAACTCTTTGGGAGGCCGAGGCAGGCCGATCACTTGAGGTCAGGAGTTTGAGACTTCATGGCCAATATGGTGAAACCCTGTCTCTACCAAAAATACAAAAATTAGCCTGGTGTAGTGGTGCATGCCTGTAGTCCTAGCTACTTGGGAGGCTGAGGCAGGAGAATCCCTTGAGCCCAAGAGGCAGAGGTTGCAGTGAGCCAAGGTCGCACCACTGCACTCCAGCCTGGGGGACAGAGCAAGACTCTGTCTCAAAAAAAAAAAAAAAAAAAAAGGTTCAGGAGGGACATATGCTGGTTTTTTACATAAGGAAATTGCATGTCTCTGAGGCTTGGTGTGTGAATGATTCCATCACCAAAGTAGACAGCATAGTACTTGATAGGTAGCTTTCAAACTTATGCTTCTCTCCCAACTCTCCCACTTCAAGCAGTCCCCATTGTCTATTGTTCCCTTTGTGTCCATGTGTACTCAAAGTTTTAGCTCCCATCTAAAACTAAGAACATGTAATATTTGATTTTCTGTTACTGTACTACTTTACTTAAGATAATGGCTTCCAGCTGCATCCATGTTGCTACAAAAGGACATGATTTTATTCTTTTTAGTGGCTGCATAGTATTCCATGGTGTATATGTACCACATTTTCTTTATCCAATCACCATTCATGGGCATCTTGATTGATTCTGTGCCTGGTATTGTGCATAGTGCTGTTATGTACATACATCTTTTTGGTAGAAAAATTTATTTTCTTTGGGTATATATCCAATAGTAGAATTGATGGGTCAAATGGTAGTTTTAAGTTCTTTAAGAAATCTGCACACTGCTTTCCAAAGTGACTGAAATAATTTACATTCCCATAAGCATTGTAGAAGTATCCCCTTTTCTCTGCAGCCTTGCCAACATCTGTAAATTTTTGACTTTTTAATAATATCTATTCTGACTGGTGTTAGATGGTATCTCATTGTGGTTATGACTTGTATTTCTCTAATGGTTAGTTATATAATGAGCAGTATTTCCATATATTTCTTGACTGCATGTGTGTCTTCTTTTGAGAAATGTCTGTTCATGTCCCTTGCTCATTTTTAAATGAGGTTATTTGCTTTGCTTGCTGATTTAAGTGTCTTATAGATTCTGGATACTAGACTTTTGTCAGATGCATAACTTCTGAATATTCTCTTCCATTCCGTAGCGTATCTGTTTGCTGTGTTGATAGTTTCTTTTGCTGTGAAGAAGCTTTTAGTTTAATTAGGTCCCACTTGTTAACTTTTGTTTTTGTTGCAATAGCTTTTGGAGACTTATTCATAAACTATTTGCCAAGGCTAGTGTCTAGAATGGTTTCCTAGGTTGTCTTTTGGGATTTTTATTGTTTTATGTCTTACATTAAGTCTTTAATCCATCTTGAGTTAATTTTTCTGTATGGTGAAAGAAAGGGGTCTAATTTCAATCTTCAGCAAATGGCTTTCCAGTTGTCTCAGCACCATTTATTGAATAGCAAGTCTTTTCCCCATTGTTTATTATTATCGACTTTATTGAGGATCAGGTAGTTTTAGGTGTATAGCTTTATTTCTGGCTTCTCTATTCTGTTACATTGTTCTATGTGTTTCTTTTTTTTCACCAATACCATGCTGTTTTGATTTCTGTAGCCTTGTAGTATAATCTGAATTCATTTAAAGTGATGCTTCCAGCTTTGTTCTTTTTGCTTGGGATTACTTTGGCAATTGGGCTCTTTTCTGGTTCCATATGAATTTTAAAACAGTTTCTTCAGATTCTGTGAAAAATGACATTGAGAGTTTGATAAAACTAGCATTAAATCTGTACATTGCTTTGAGCAGTATGGCCATCTTAACAATATTTATTCTTCCTATTCATAAGCATGAAATGATTTTCCATTTGTGTCATTTCTGATTTCTGTCAACAGTGTTTTGTAATTCTTGTTTTAGAGATCTTTGATCACCATGGTAAGCTGTATTTCTGGATATTTTATCCTTTTTTGTGGCTATTGTAAATGCAATAGCATTCTTGATTTGTCTCTGAGCTTGAACTTTATTGGTAGACAGAAATGCTAGTGATTTTTATACATTGAATTTATACCCTGAAGCTTTACTAAAGTCCATTTATCAGTTCTTGAAGCCTCCTGGTGGAATCTGGGGATTTCTAGGGATAGAATCATAGCGTCTGTGAAGATAGATAGATAGTTTGACTTCCTACTTGGATGCCTTTTTCATCTTTCCCTTGTCTGATTGCCCTGGGTAGGAGTTCCAGTACTGTGCTGAATAGGAGTAGTGAGAGTGGGCATCTTTCTTTTCCACCAGTTCTCAAGTTTTTTTTCTCCTTTGGTATGATGTCGGTTGTGGGTTTGTCATACATGGCTCTTATTTTGAGGTACTTTCCTTTAATGCCTAGTTTATTGGGGGGGGGTTAATATGAAGGGATGTTAAATGTTATCAAAAGTCTTATCTGCATCTATTGAGATGATCATACATTTTTGATGTTAATTCTGTTTACATAGTGAATAAGATTAATTTGCATATGCTAAACCAAAGTTGCATCCCAGGAATAAAGTCTACTTGATCATGGTGAATTAGCTTTTCAGTGTGGTGTTGGATTTGGTTTAGTAGCTTTTTTGTTGAGGATTTTTGTGTCTGTGCTCAGGGATATTGGCATGAAGTTTTCTTTCTTCATTGTGTCTTTTCCAGGCTTCAGTATCAGAATTATGCTAGTTTCATAGAATGAATTAGAGAGGAGTCTCTCCTCCTCAATTTTTTAGAATAATTTCAGTAGGACTGGTACTACTATTTCTTTGTACATCTGGCAGAACATTGCTATAAATCAATTTCATCCAGGACTTTTTTTCTTTTTTTGGTTGATAGGCTTTTTATTACCGATTCAATTTTGGAACTTGTTATTGATCTGTTCGGGAATTTAATTCTTCCTCATTCAATCTTGGGAAACTGTTTCCACTAATTTAGCCATTTCTTCTAAGTTGTTTAGCATGCATATATGTATTTGTGATAGTCTCTGAGGATGTTTTATATTTCTGTGGGGTCTGTTGTAATGTCATATTTGCTTTTTCTGATTGTGTTTTTGTCTTCTCTCTTTTATTCTTTATTAACCTAACAGTCTATCAATATTGCTTAATCTTTCAAATAATTTTGATTTTCTTGATCTTTTATATGGATTTTCACATCTCAATTTCATTCAGTTCAGCTCTGATTTTGGTTATTTCTTTACTTCTGCTACCTATGGGATATGTTTGCTTTCGTTTCTCTAGTGCCTGTAGGTATAATGTTAGGTTGTTAATTTGAGATCTTTCTAACTTCTTGATGTAGGAGGTAGGAGTTTAGCACTATAAATTTTCCTCTTTTCCTTATTTTATTATTATTATTATTATTATTATTATTATTATTATTATTATTATTATTTGAGATGGAGCCTTGCTCTGTTGCCCAGGCCAGAGTGCAGTGGCGTAGTCTTGGCTTGCTGCAGCCTCTGCCTCCCAGGTTCAAGTGATTCTCCTGCCTCAGCCTCCTGAGTAGCTAGGACTACAGGCACGTGCCACCATGCCTGGCTAATTTTTGTATTTTCAATAGAGACACGGTTTCACCATATTGACCAGGCTGGTCTCGAACTCCTGACCTTGTGATCTGCCCACCCAGACCTCCCAAAGTGCTAGGATTACAGGGATGAGCCACTGCATCCGGCCATAAGTTTTCCTCTTAACACGGTTTTAGCTGTGTCCCAAATATTCTGGTATGTTGTTTTCTGTTTTCATAGTGAAACTAAAGCTTTTGAGAGTAGAAGTGGAAGCCATTCAAATAGTTGTTGATGTCGTCAGTCCTCAGTTCCACATCTTTTGAGTCTGCATTTGTTGCAGCTTCATGAGGACATAGATATTGGGGTAGGAGCTACAAGAATAGGATAATATAGATACTTTACTCTCTTATTTCACTGTTTAGAATTTATTCTCTATGAGATTCTACTTTTTAGGTTGTATGTGAACATGGAAGGATAAGGAGTTCTAAAGAGACAACTCTCCTCAAAGCAAAAATACCTTTTAAAAGTTCCCTTTGTGTAAAATGTCCCACAAATTATTCTATGTAATGAAACATGCAGGTTTATCCAGTGCTATGACTGAGCATTCTGTGACTCCTCTGAGGGATGGGCTTAAACTTAAGGGTGAAAAAATGAGAAATGACACTTCACACAATCCTGGGAGACAAAAGATCACCTTTCTCCCTAAATCTGAAATTCCAAAATACCAATTTTAGAATTATTTTAATGTATTAACACATTACCTTCTCATTTGATCTGTTAAAATTTCAGGAAAAGTAATCCTTCAACATTTCCATGGACAATTCCACAGACTCTATTCAAACGATATAATATATATGTGATATTAATCAATATCCAAAAAAAGGGGTGTCTGGTGGGGAGTCTCTATATTTGACTCTAACACAAATAACTCTGCCAGAGCATGCTACCATTAACCCATCTCCCATCTTGGACCAACAAATACACATCATTTTGTTTCTTATCTCTTTATTTTGAAATAATTTTAAATTTGAAAAGAGCATACAAAGAAGTTGCAAGAATAGCACCCTTCACTCAGACTCCCTAATTGGCAATATTTTATCACTCTCTGTATATGTGTATATATGTATATATTATTATCTTTTGAACAAGTGAAAGTATGTAGCAAATAGGATGCTCTATTATTCCTACACAATGTTCATTATCTAGAAAATAAATAGTTTCCCACAAATGACAGCAAAAACATCTTAATAAATTAACATTTATAAAACACCACCATCTAATGCACAGACTCATTCAAATGCTCAATATTGCCCTTTAGAGGTTTTTTTTCTTCTTCTAACTCAAGATTCCAACCAGAATTACACATTGTATTTAATTGCCATGTCTCTTTAGCAGTTTTCAATATGAAATTTTTCTTTAGTTTGTCTTTTTGTGATCTTGATATTTTTGGTTCAACTGTGGTATTTTGCAGAACGTCTCTCCATTTGGACTTACTTGGTATTTCCTCATGATTGCATTTAGGCTCTGGATTTATTGAAGAATATCACAGAAAAGCTATAATGTCTTTCTTAGTGCATACAACAGCAGGCACATGATGTGGATTTGTCCTATTTCTGTTGGTCAGTTAGTTAAGGTGTTGTCTGCCAGATTTCTCTACTATAACATGACCATATTTTCCTCTTACAATCGGTGGACATTTTGCACTTAAATACGTTGAGACTATGTAAATAACTGTTCCTAAATGAACTTTTGGCCCTGATGATTCTTTACCTGAATCAGTTGTTACTATGATGATTGCAAAAGAGTGACTTTCTAATTCCATTATATTACTATCTATGATTAATTAATGGTGTATATCTGTATATACATACAATTTAAACACATAACTTATATGTGATGTGACATATATACATAATATAGGAGATACATTATATATGATACATATATATGCACAACCAGTAAAACTATAAGGAGGAGCTTTTTCTTCTAAAAAAATTTATTCATTCATTCATTCATCTTTATTAGTCTGAATACATGGAGATATATATATATAATATATATATAATATATATATTTTAATGGCTTATAACTCATTACAATAATCATTTCTTTTCAATCTCAAATTCTACCTTATCTGGCCAAAAGAAACCTAGTTAAGCTGATTCCTGTGTTCTTCTGAAAAGTGTCTGTTTTCTTAGCATTCCTTACATTTCTGGAGCAAAAGGGTAGTCAAGGCTCATCTTGTACTTTCATTATCCAAGTCACGTAATCAAACAGAAGAAAATCCCACTTCAGCTCCTTATTTTATCAAGGAACCCTGGCTCTTTTTAAGATCCCAGCACTACGAATGCACATAGGTACTGAGGTGTTATGCTTCTAGGCCTCCTCAATGAAGAGAGCTAGGAAATGTATGTGTGTATATACACACAAATTCTTAAACACACACATATATATACCCACATATATCTATCTCTCTCTCTCTCTATATATATCTTTATATATCAACATAATTCATATGTCTACATACCTATATTTGTACCTATATATGTGTGTGTGCGCACATATAGATATAAATAGATCCACATGTATATATGTGTGTATGTAAAAGTAAATACAAGCTTCAGAAGTGTATATAAGTACATATATAATTACATATTTAAAAACATGAATTCACACCAATTCTTCCAATTTCAATCCAACAAGAGAGTTCATTCCAGACTTTACCTTTTCCATATTTGTAATTATTTTCTTTAGCAATAAGAAATCTGAAACCAATTTTTCGAAATATAGTTATGTAGAATTAGCCCTCCATATCCACAGATTCCATTTCTGTGGACTCCATCACAGATAGAAATATTCAAATTTAATAAATGATAATATAACAATAAAATATACAAAATTTAAAAATACAGAATAACAAGTATTTTTATAGCAGTTGTATTAAGTATTGTAAGTAATCTAGAGATTATTTAGAATTTAGAGGAGGATGTGTATAGGTTATATGCAAACCTATGCCATTTTGTATTAGAAACTTGAGCATTTTAATATTTTGGTGTTTACAGGGGTCCTAGAACCAGTCCCCCCATGGAAATTGAGGAATGACTAATTAATTCTTTCTATATATAACTATTCTCCTGACAGCCCCAGATACTTCATTGGATCCTGTTTCGCACACCCTGTAAGCCTTATGGGCTCCCATTGCTTCTTTAGCATCAATACTTGTGTATTGGTTTACAGGCCTCATCATATTGGTCCCCTCTGTAGGCCTTGCTGGTGCTGGCCAGCTCAAAGGAGCAGAAAAGAGGAGGCAAAGAAAGAGTAAATATCCACCCTCAAATTCTCAATTATGATGGGGATTCCAAGAAGCATTTCTTCTCTATAAATGCCTTCCTTTCTTAGACAATAGTCTATAATTTCTCTTTCATATAACTTACTAGATAAAAAGGTCAAGCTTATCAACTGTAGTTATCCACCAGCAGTATGTAATTTTTTGAGGGTTGAATCTATAACTGTCTTATTACCTATCACATCTATTATATATTAGTGGCTTAAGAAATATTTTTAACAAATTAACGGAACTTATTTAAAATGTTTACATTTAATATGAAGCTAAGAAAAGGAGTTGATTGATGAATGATGAAATGAAGATTGAAAACACAGGAACAAATTAATAAGACAATATATATCAAGTAAAAAGGGCAGTCTGGATAGCATGCATGAATTTGAGGAAACTTAGCAATTCTCATAAAATAGGTTTTGGGGGATTCCTTGACTGATACTTATTCTAACTGCCAGAAAGCAAGAATACTTTCACATTACATCTGATTAAGAATTAATGGACTTGCTCAGTTCACCCACTACTTATTTTTATATCTGGAGCATCATATTCAACAGGCAGTTCATTGTGTATATAGGCTGGGAGCTGACAAATCATGCAAGCCAGAAGACAGACAGAATGGCATGATGGCATCATGTGAGGAAAAGATGGAGGGATCCAGGATGCAGAGAATGGGGTTCTGGAGATACAGTATGGCTGCCCTCAAATAGCTGAGGAATCCTGTTTTATTTATTCATTAACTTTTACTTCAAAGGGCAGAACTCATGCCTGAGATAGAAATATATAGCTAAGCAGGTAGTAGGACAAAACAAGGCAGAACTATCAATAGGGATGCCAAAGTCCAGAATAAACTACTTGGCAATATGTTGGTGGAAGGATTGGGCGACTGACCATCACAGGTGTCAGTGAGTCAGCACTGGAATAAAAGATCCCAAATGTTTTCTATCACATCTAGGATTTATAATTTTATGATTGTGAGTTGCTTTTACTTCAGTGTGAATTCCTATTTTTCCTTTTTAGAGACAGGGTCTTGCTCTATTACCCAGGCTGAACTGTAATGGTGCAATCATAGTTCACTGCAGCCTTAAACGTTTGGGTTCAAGCCATCTTCCTGCCTCAGCTTCCTAAGCAGCTGGGACTACAGGCACAATACACCACACCCAGCAAATTTTTGTAACTTTTTGGAGACACAGGTTCTCACACTATGTTGCCCAGGCTGGTCTTAAACTAGGACCAAACCATCCTTCCACCTCAGCCTCCCAAAGCACCGGAATTACAGGCGTGAGCGACCACCCTCAACTCTAAATGGTTTCAATTGATATGAACCTTAGTCACTGTATTAGTTCTTTGGGTTTTTTTTTTTTTTTTTTTTAAGAAATTACCATAAACTTGGCAGCTTAAAACAACAGAAATTTATTCTCTCACAATTCTGGAGGCTAGAAGTCTGGAATCATTTTCACTAGGTTAAAATCAGGTTATCAGCAGAACCACTATCTGCCCAGAGGCTTTAGGGGAATATGTGTCCTGTGCTGCTTTCAGTTTCTGGTGTTTGCTCATATTCCTTGGCTTTTGGCTGCATCACTCCATTCCCTGCCTTTGTGGTCATATGGCCATCTCCTCTTAGGTTTGTAATCTCTTTATGTCTCCTTCTTATAAGGATGCCTGTAATGTCTTTAGGAAAAACCTGGGTAATCAAGGATAATCTTTCTGTTTCAAAATTCTTAATCACATCTGCAAAGGCTTTGCCATATAAAGTAACATTCACAGATTTTGGGGACTTAGACATAGATAGCTTGAGGTAGTGATGCGGAGGGTAAGGGGTGGGCAGGCATTATTTAGTCTACTACAGCCACCTTAGCAACAGAGGAAATCCTAGTTAGGATGTTGCAAATAACGTTTAATCCCATCTCTGCTACTTCCTTTTCAAGTGTAATATAGCATGCAATCAAGTCTTTGCAGTGTTGTCCTAGCAGTATGTTCTAGTTCCTGTGCTTCATTCCTAGCATTCGGCCCCCATCTGAGACCTCATTTAAGGAAGAAGAACAAATTCCCCTTGAGTAGCCACTGTCTGCCTTGGTCTCCCCTAGCCTTCTCCAATAAGCATATATGCTAGTGTTTAGACAGGGTGGGTATAGACTGAACCATCAAATTTGCTCATTTCCAACTAAGATTGCCATCTTTGCTTTCTAAATATTTGGTCGAATGGGCTGGCAGTAAGTCCAGAAGGAGAACTATATTTATGGAGAAGATCTCATGTGTCAAGTAAATTAGGATGCTTTGTACATGCTTTTCCATTTGATCATCAAATAACTGTTGATCTTATCCTCATTTTAAAGATGAGGATCAGAATTAAAAATGTCACATCCTCTTTGTTTTAACCTCAGAATGATCTGTCAAGGAGGTAATATTTTTCTCATTTTTATAGAAGTGATAATGAAGCTCAGAAGTTAGGTTTTGTTTTCTGTTGTTGTTGTTGTCAAAGACACACAGATATTACATGATAGAGCCAGAACTTGGAAATATATTATGTTTCAAAAGATATGTCCCTAAAATCAAAAGGTTAAAAAAAAGTTTTCCAGATAAAATGAACTCAAATACGCTATAAAAGTCCCTCAATTATTTTATTATGATGCCCAACTGTCCACTATTAGCACTTTATTCTTCCGGGTTAAGAAACAATATTTCCTAATAACATATTAATATCTCTAAGATGTACTGTATACTGTAATGCTTTGTATTTGAAGTTAAAATTTAACCAAAAGAAGGAGAAAAATACAGACTGCACATCTAAACAAAAAGTCTGGCAAGGATGGGCAGTGATTCTGGACAACCAGCTGAAGTGGTTCAGTATGAGAATTTGAGGTATACTAGTGATCACAACATAAGGAATGAGGAGAGTACCAGAGGCAAGAGTCTCATCCTTTACAATTTGCTAAAAATGAGCTTTAGCAGAACTCTACACTGAGACTCCACAAAGTCCTTTTGACGCTGTTACTGAAAAACATCATTTAACTTTTCCATGTATCTTTAAAGGTGAAATCACATTAATAAATTGAAAGTTTCATGAATAAAACTGTCTTTGGAATTACCTACCTTATTTGTGTGAATACACTCAGTGAATTTACGATGATTAACGGTAATACGGTGAACACCACAGTGCATAATAATGATTTGCTACTTATTATAAAACATTGCCAATATTTTGTACACCCAAGCAGTACAACATGCAAGAAATTCAATGAAACATTTTTAAACAAGCCATGGGGAAAGGGAAGAGCAGATCAAGCCACACACGCTATCTCTGGGGACAGAGGCCTCTCTTCCATCATAAATTGATTGCTCTGGCACCCATGAAAGGCAACAGGGGCAGTTAGAGGACTGCATAAAGAGATATGACTGTCACAAAGAGGAGACAGAAGGCTGCCTCAAAGGAATGTAGTGTTTCTGAACCTGTGAGAACACAAAGACATAATTTCCTTCAAAATTAGTAACTTTTGAATTCTGGGTAGCTGAAAACAATACAGGAAAACAACATCTAAAAAAACCCTCCACACTTTCAGCATAATGTGAAATGTGAAATACCTGAACTTCAAAATTAGTGTAAATTATTTAGTAAATGCACCAAAAACTCAGCAGGTAATCTCTCACCTTCATTCCCCGCTGCAAAGGCAGGCCAAGAAAGCCTGTGGGAAGGGAGACCAGGAGAGCTAGTCATGGGAATAATGTTAACATAAAAGCACAATAAGAAAGCTAAAGTTCACCCTCAGTGTAAAAATATTAAACATTTCTTAAAAGTGCTTTGGTAGATTAGAACACAGTCTAACAGTTTATAGGAAAGGGGCTTAAAAATGCATATTGCTTGAAGTGACAGTCTTCAAAATACTTAAATTCTGGGGAACTTAAAAAAATGAAAAAAAGAAACAAAAATAAGCCCTTTAGAAATTGAGTGGTGAAATATAAAAAGATGAAAAAGATCAGAATTTAGGGTCTTGCAAGACGAAGAGAACCAAAAATATCAGAGGACACACATATCCTCTTGCATTACACATATACATGCACACACACACGAATCCATTAGAGTACAATTTTTGCTATAATGAAAAAAATCCACTTTCACATAAAGAATCGTTCAAACTAAATAACCCAAAAGAAATGGAAAGTGAACTAATAAAGCCACACAGTTATTATTTTTAAAAAGTTAGAACATGAGATTCAGTACATCTCAAGTAATGAAAATGCCCCCTGAACAACCAATCCTGTGTCAGAAGAAACTATACGACAACACTGCAAAGTAAGTTAATTGTACTCAAACCTTTGGAGATAGGAAAATCACTGACTTTTTAAAATTGGAAATTCAAATTGAAGAATGGAAACTGGTAAGAGAGGGAGAGAGAAACAGTAGAAAATAGTTATTTGAACTCAGGAAAGAAATGTAACCAGCCAAACATTCAAAAGACTAATTTTTAAGGCATCCAAAGACTAATAAAGGAAAATAAGTAACAAGAACCATTGAAGGAATCTAGAAAAATCTCAAACAGAATGAAATTGAAATTAATAAAAGAAAAAGGTCCAGAGAAAAATAAAGATAACAATAAAGGACGGGGAAAGAATAAAATTAACATATTTGGAGTCCCTAAATTGAAAAAACACCAAAGCAGTGTAATGGTACTAATACCTTAATGTATAATCCAAAAACAAAATTTCTATAAAGAAATACCTGAATCTATATATTGAAAGAACCCACAGATACATGAAATATTCAGCCTGAAAGGATGGACTATGGGATGTCTATATCACAAAGCATTACACAGTTATGTAAAATGAAGCTGATTTCTATGAACTGATAGGGAGTAATAGCTGGACTATATTTTGAAGTGACAAAATCAAAGTAGAAAGGAATATCTATAACATGTATATTTCATGTAAGAAACACACATATTTCATGTAAGAAAAAATAGAAATAATAAAATATGTATGTATCTGATTCTTTTTGCAAGAATAAAATAAAGAAAAGCCATAAATTAAAGAGCTTTATTACCTAGAGGGTATAGGGGAAAGACCAGGTTGACAGAAACAAGAAATGGGTATATCTGTGTGGTTTCTGCTTTTTCTGTTTTGTGTCGTTATGATATTTAGGACAATGTTAAGGTTTCAGATGTTCAAAGAAACAATTAAATTATCCCACAGAATTTGGGGAAATCCAAACTGGAATACAAACTCTAACAAATTAATTTAATTTTCTTGCAAATAATCCAACCCCACTGAAGGAAATGGAGAAAAAAAATAAATAACATTGCAAATGGTATTTTTCTAGAACTAAAAGAGCTGTACACAAACATTCTTCTTGAGTTCAGCAGTCCCCAACCTTTTTGGCACCAGGGGCACCAGTTTCCTGGAAGACAATGTTTCCACAGCGGTGTGTGGGGGCAGCGGTGGGGGTATGGTTTGGGAATGAAACTGTTCCACCTCAGATTATCAGGCGTTATTAGATTCTCATAAAGAGCCTCAACCTAGATTCCCTCCCATGTGCAGTTCACAATAGGGTTTGAACTCCTATGAGAATCTAATGACACCAGTGATCTGACAGCAGGTGGTAATACTCCCTAGCCTGTCATTCACCTCCTGATGTGTGGTCCAGTTCCTAACAGGCCACAGTACCCGTCCATGGCACCACAGTCACGGACCCCTGCTTTAGTTAGTAAATTAGTTTTTCCCAGCTGTGTGGGCTAATTTTATTACATTACGTGCATTTAAAGGCTTGAGAAAATAAGTAAATATATTGTGGATACTGAGAGGCAGTTTCTCACTGTTAGGAGTTAGAAATAGAGAAATCTATAATAAATCCTTTGGTGTTGAATTGAAATTGAAGTATGAAATAATAGATATAGATGGAAGTGTGTGTGTACATATGCAATATAAATATACGTATTACACACATATTAGCATATATGTCCTCTAAAAGGGCCTTGAATTAGTGACATTCCAATATAACGAACACAACTAGTATCTATATTTTGGTTCTAAATACCATTCTCTACTGAAATGAAACAGGCTTCCTTGAAGGAATCTATAATTCAAGTTCCCAGTCAGGGAAAGTAAATGAGAGTCTAAAATATTGTGAGATTCCAATAACCAAAGAAGTGCTCAAAAAGTTACGGAAGCATGCTCAAAAGACACAAAAGCAATTCAAAAGAGCTTTCAATGTCCAAATCTACGAAAATATGAGCAAAAATAAACGATAGTAATGAATTATATTCTAGAAAATAAAATCAATATCCATGAGTCTATACTGAAATAAATGAATAAGAAATATATGTGAGTAGGGACAGTATTTTTTACAGTAGAATAAAAATTAACAAATGTAGCAGGAAAAAAAAATCAGTAGAAAATCACCATTTAGCAAATATCAAGTCATCATTGTTTCAGTTAGGAATTGGTGCCCAAATCAGTCAGCAAAAATATGATGAGAAATAGTATATTTTCATAGTCTCAATGTAACTCCTGAAAAGAGACTTATTAAGTAGGGTGGGGGAGAGATTAATATTACATTGGAAAAACTTGGACATCATCTTAACCAAGTGCTCAAAGTTGACATCACTCGGAATGGGGCTTGTCAACATCATGTTGTTTAATAAATAAACAAACATCCTAATGTGCTGTATTGATCAGTAGGCAACATTCCATCTGTGGTATTTCTGCCTCAAATGCAAAGTCCAATTTTAACCATAAAGAAACATCAGATAAATTCATGCAGAGGGACCTTCTATAGAATAACTAAGAAATAACTGTTCATATTCTTTCAAAAATATAGATTTGTGGAAGTCAAAGACTGAGGAAATGTACTAGATTGAAAGGGACTAAGGAGATGTGAAAGATAAATTCATTGTGTCAAGTTTGATCGAATCCTGGAAGAGAAAAGGGATATTAGGAGGACAATTGGTAAAATGTGAATAAGGTCTGTAGATCAGTTAATAGTCTATTGAATCAATTTTCATTTCCTGATGTTGCCAATTGAACTATGGTTATGGAAAATGTTAACATTTGGGAAAGCTAAGTGAAGGATGCACAATAATTCTTTGCACTAATTTTGCAACATTTTTGTGAGTCTGAAATTATTTTTAAGTTAAAAAATAAAATAAATAAATTGGGGTTTTTTTACAGTTATTGTTTACCTGTAACATACTCTTCCCACTTTTAAAGCTTCTAACAAAAGTTGGAAGATCACCCTCCCAAGCCAAAGTTTGACAAATGAAAAAAAAAAAAAAAAAAGAAAACCTACAAACTGGCTGACATAATTGAAATACACAGAATGATGACATAGTCATAAATTATCTGTGTACAAAATTAACTCATTAACAGGGGAAAACAGATTTTACTAGATAAATATGGAATACACCCCTTAACCATGTAATCAAAGGAGAGAGACAAATTGACATTGTGTTTTCTGGTATAACGAATAGAGAATACAGCATTTGTGTGTGTTTGTTCTTGCCAAAACCTTATAACTTAAATCATGAGGAAATATCAGAAGACTCCAAATAGATGGACATTCTTCAAACTAACTGATCTGCTTTCTAAAACATTACGAAGTTTAAAATAGGTAAAGACAGGTCGAGGAATCACTCCATATTAAAAAAGACAAAGAAGATACAACAACTAAATGCAGTGTGTGATCCTAGATTGGACCCTCGGCTAGAATAATTTGTTGATTAATTGATTTTGATTTCCTATTTTGTGAAAAACGACACAATTAAACAAATGGCAAAGTGTAAACAAGGTCTATAAATTTGTTAATAGTATTGTAACCATCTTAAAGTCTTGAATTTGGACCATTGTTCTTATGAAACAGAAGGAAGTATTTAGAGTTGAAGGTGTCATGTCTGCAACTTACTCATAATGGTTCAATAATAACGATGATAATATTAGAATAAAAGCAGAAAGAATACAACAAGAGTAATATGTATATATGGAGTGAAAGTAAAAAAGTGCAGAAAATTTTTAACAACTAGGGACAACAGAGAAAGGGTAAAGTGTAGTTCTTCTTACCATTCATACAACTTTTCAGTAAGCCTGACATTATTTCAAAATAAAAATTTAAGGAAGGAAAGGACAGGCTTAAGGGCTAGAAAATAAGCTGGAGAGAAACACCTGAATGTGAATGAGGCTCTGTCACTTGCTTGTGGACTGGCCTTGGAGTTCTCTGCATTTCAGTTTACTTCTCTATAAAACAGGGATAATAATTTTAAATAAACCCAGACAACAGTTGTGAATATTAAGTAGCAAGAATATTAAAGAATAAGCATGATAAAAGTGCTCGCTATGAATGTTATGAACTATATCAGTTTTAGCAGAGATGGAGCACAAATAAAATATTTTATTGATATTAAGAACCTAGAAATTCTAGGCCTTGGTAATCAGTTGATCACAGATGGGAGAGAGAGATCTATTTTCAGGGAACTAAAATGGACAACTCTGTGGATAGTGGTGGACCTTTCACTGGATAAAGGAACAGGGGAAGAAGTGAAAGATTCGATGAGGCAGAAACACAATTTCAATTGTGTATGCATTGAGTTAAAGAGCCTGTCAGAATTTTTTTCTGGATATATCAGTAAATGTTTGGGTAAATAGGCAGGGGATTCAAAAGATCTGAACTTGAGTTGTAGCTTGAAAGTTACTGACATGCGTTTTCTTATAAAGTATATTTTCCTACTTAGTGTAAACTACCTGAGTCAGTGATGAAAAGTTCTCCTTGTATCTCTAGAGCAGTTTCTAGCTTGTCAGGTAGGAGCTGTGTGGGTCAGCATAGCAACCTTTGCGGGAAAGATGGTGAGCAATCAAGGACTCTGCCTAATGGGGCTAAAGAAATGTGACGTCCTGGTCCTTCAATGAGCCTAGATACCACCAGTACAACCCCATCCCGCAGATGGTGTGTATATGTGTGGGAGAGGTGGTTTTTCCTACCATAGGAGGAGATACATTTGTCTTTGCACTAATTAAGCCACTTATCGTCCCCTCCCTTTAAATCAGCTTTTGGGGTTGTCTTAAGAGGTCCTCTCCTGCCTAGAGAATACAGTTTATTCTACCATGTAACTCTACTCTCAGCTGGAGGTCTCCACCCTTCCTTCCTTACTTCCCATTCCTTCTGGGTTTTGCCTCATTCTACTAATATCATGTTAATACCTTTTCTATCATAGTGAGGAAAGGAGAATATAAATTAAATCACACAATAGTCTTAACTTTCAAAAAATTAAAAATCCCGACAAATGAAACATAAAAATAAAGTTTCTCTTAGTTCAGATATCCGACATAGGAGACTGGCATAGAAGAGATGGTATAGAGTAAGAGGATGGGAAACAGAATTTGATAAAATACGCTTATCTAGTGTATATACTCCTTAGCATGGAAGTGCATGAGTCTTCCTGAGGCTTGTTTCTGTGATTCATTCTGTTGTTCTACATTTCATGCTTAAAGTGGAAGCAGAATCTGTAGTAGGGAAAAAGGAAGGAAAGCAGAGTGTGATTTGGCAACCTTTTTTTATTATCTGTTTGTGATTCTATCAACTAGAAGAGAGAGGGACTTTATCTTACTTCTCATTATCACTATACAAGACCTTATGGAAAATACAAATGACTAAATTTACAGCTTCTAAATGGCTTTCACATATATACTATCAATTAAACTCTACAAGATGAAGATCTAAGGTAAAGTTATAAATCATCTTGATTGGGACTCTAAGGTTTAAGAAGTGAGTACAATGTTTCCCAAACTCCTCTGAACATTGGAAACCATCAGGGGAGCTTCAAAATTTACTAGTGTCTGAGTTCCAACCCCAGAAAACGTGATTTAAGTGGTTTGGGACATCATGTGGGCATTGGAATGTTTAAAAGACCAAAAGATGCTTCCAATGTGCAGCCAAGCTTGAAGTCTACTTACTTCACAAGTTTCTAAAGTTCTAGAACTGGAAAGAAACAGAACTAGGATTAATTTTAGAACACAGAGTGTCTAGTTCACTACTTTCAACATAGGTAATTATAGGAATAGGTAATATATATATATATATATAGCTAGATCTAATAATCTCCTCATTCCTATCATAGGAAATTCAGTAAAATGAATTTTCACTCTTTTTCCACCAACTTTATTTCCATAGAGTTTAAAATTGGGTGGATACTAGTTGGTGGAAGTGAATTAACTGCATTTGGTGGATTAGATCAAGAAGATTGCAGGTGAGCACAGTCAAGGTCAGGGTGAGTGGAGGAAGAGGTGGGAGAAAGAAGAAAGCCCGTGGCCATTCCTGTGAAAAGCAAAAACCAGAATGATGCAGTGGAACATGTCATGTGGACCTAAGGGACAAAGCCAAGCCACTCAGCCAATGTCAAGAATCTGATGGCAACTGTGATGGATAGCCTATTTGCCTCCCACAGAAAGAGATAAGAAACATTTCTCATGAAGTAAGAGTGAGGAGGTTATTAGATCCAGCTGTATACAGTAAAAATCAAAGTCAGCCAAGGTTTTCCACTTGTAGAACTGGATCCTGAAGCAATTTTGTGGGCAGTTGCCAGGAACATCAAGCTACAAGAATTATACACCCTCCCAAGACCCCCCCCCGCCCTGCCCCCCCCCACACACACACACAATGGTGCTAATTCAGAAACATGGTCCCTATTACCTTTTATTTCTACTTCAATGTTTTTATACTTAACCTGTTATTGTTAGAAAAAATGTAATTGGTCTAGTTTAGTTTCCACTAAAGTAAATAGCATTTTTTAAATGGAAGTTGAAAAAATGCTAATATTAACCAATTATGGTATTTTCACAATACATATAGACAAAGCCTGCCTATTTCTGAAACAAGAGATTTCATGGCTTATTATTATTTACAAGGAGGAAAGGATTTATTATTTCTGTTTCAAAACCTTTAATATGCTTCCCAAAAAGTTATCTGGTTCAACAAATAAAACAGGAGAGGAGAAAATAAATAGTAATCAGAAAACAATGTAATGTCTGCTGTGCCACTCCCACTTTGTCAGAGAACAAAATAATTAATTATATGCATATTTTCAAAATGGAAATGATTTGAAAATGTCCCAGAGTTTCCAATCTGTAAACTGAAAGATGACTGTGGTTGTTTCTCACTCACTCTCTCAGATACGTTTGAATTGTATTTTGTTTTTGTAATTAAACTTAAACTCTACTGGACACAGTGAAGGCCCAATATCTATTAGCTTTTGTTCAATTTCTCTTTCTTATTTGTTCCATTTGATTCATAGAGAAATCTCAAGTGTTCAAATATGAATGATTGAGTCCCCTGGATACTACTAATCAAATTAACAAGCTTTTGCCTTAGTTCTGGTTCCAGCTAGATATTTCATCTATCTCACAGTATGGTAGTCAGTAATTGAAGTGACACATAAGAAGGAAAATGGCACAGGCTTTGGAGTCAGAGGACTATGTTCCACAATTTACTACCTATTTTAGTTTCCCATTGCTCCTGTAGCAAATTACTACAAATTTAGTGCCTTAAAACAACACAAATTTCACAAATTTGTGATTTTATGATTTGTCTCAAATTTGTGAATTTATGATTTTACAGTTCTGGAGGCCAGAAATGCCTTGGGCCAAAATTAAGGTATGCGTATGTTGCTCTCTGGAGGCTCTACAGGAGAATCTGTTTTCTTGCTTTTCCAGCTGCAATGTTGCCTGTCCACTGTTCTTGGCTGCCAGCCCACTTCCAACTTCAAAGGCAGTAATGTTCAGTGGAGTCCTTCTCACATCATATCACTCTGACGTTCCTTCCCTTTTCCCCATCTGAGGGCCTTTTTCATTACATTGGGTCCACATGGGTAATCTAGGATAATATTCCTATTTTAAAGTTAGTTGATTAGTAACGTTGATTCCATCTTCTATGTTGATTTCCCTTTTGCATGTAACATAATACATTCACAGGTTTCAAAAATTAGGAAGTAGACATTTTTTGGTGGAGAAAGGAGAACTTATTCTGCCTACTATACTAGCTATTGTCACCTTTAGGATATATTTTATCCATTCTGAATCTCATTTGCATTTTCCATAACATGAGCACCTGAGATCATTTTGCATGTTTCTGAATGTATTCATCTCAGTGATTCTCAGAGTAAGAAGAGAAGTAGGACCAAAATGTCCAGAAGGATTTCTTACTGGTAGAGTGTATCCCTAAATGACAACACACCACTTTCCCACCAAATGCTTACACATTTTGAAGGGCTACTATGAGGAATAAAAGAGATATTTTTTTCTCTAGGCATTAAGGATTGGCCTGCTGTAGGGCTTGATCTGCCCTACAAAACTGACAAACAGATGTTATTTTACATTTTTAAGTCTGTGGTAATTTGTTACACAGGAATAAGTAATTGATGAACTTAAATTTTTCCATATTTGGCCAGTAAAAGTATCTTCAGGCAAATTATTGCATCCTTCAGATGTACTCCATCATTTCTAATGAACTTCCTTATTTTCTGGCACATGTGTGCATGCAAGCTCACACACACACACACACACACACGCACACCCCAACGCACAATGTTTTTGATTCATTCAGGACTGTATCAGCCGCAGTCACCAAGAGTCACTGGTTCTTTGGAATGGAGAAAGGTATTTAGAAGCTAAGATCTGTCTTTGTAGTTGTTAACACACAGGCGGACACAAGAACATCCATACACACAAACACAGAACATTAAGCAATGCTCATTTTAGTTTTCCAATATTTTATAAATGGTATTGTATTATACATAACTTTGTGTGACTCATCTTGTATTCTCAATAGGACATTTTTGCAGTTCATCTAAGTTGACGTAAATAGATGTAACTCCGTTCTTCATTGCTATGCATTGTAAAATTATGCCACAATTTCTTAACTTCCTGTTCATGAATATTTGAGACATTTCCTTTTTATTCTGTTACAAATATCAGGCCATTTATTTTCTGATCCTCATGAAGTATGTGTGGATTTCACCTTTACCCAGGTGAGGCTCAATTGTATACCAAAGTGCTTTTGCTGCTGCTCCACAGCTTTGCCAATACTTGGTGCTGTCAAGCATTTTAATCTCTATAAATCACATGGGTGTAAAATATCTCCTTCTGGTTTAATTTCCATTTCTCTGGGTTCTAATGGAGTTGAGCATATTTTAATAAGTTAATTGTCCATTTGCATGTCTTTTGTGAAAGCCTTTTTAAGTCTCTTGCCTAATTTCTGTTATCTTATTTGTCTCTTCTTACTGATTGATAAGTTGTTTGTATGATCTAAATGTGATTTCTTTCCCAGTTATATGTGTTGCAAATCTCTTTTTTCTACTTGGTGCCTTCTGCTCATTTTTTAAAATTAATATTTCTACACGTCTGTGATGGGTTGAATTGTGTCTCCCCCAAATTTATATGCTGAAAATGCAATGTGGCTATATTTGGAGATAAGGCCATTAAGGAGATAAGGAAGGTCACATGAGGTCATAAGGATGGGGTCCTAATCTGATAGGACTGGTGTCCCTATACGAAGAGAAACATTAGCACTCTTTCTCCATAAGCAGGCACAGAGGAAAAAACATGTAAGGACACCACAGGAAGGAGCCATCTGCAAACCTACGAGAGAGGCCTCACCAGAAACCAACCCTGCTAGCACCCTGATCATGTTTTAGCCTCCAGAACTGGAGAAAATAGTCTGTTGTTGTAATCACCCAGTCTGTGCTATCTTGTTATGGTAGCCCCAGCTGACTAATGTCTCTCTTAATGAATGAACATTCTTTTAAATTTAATATAGCCAGATTCATTGATAATTTATTTTAAATTAACACTTTGTTTTTTGTTTACTACAATTTCCTGTATCTTATCTCATGGAGATATTGTCCTATATTTTCTTCTGAATAATTTAAACTTACTGAAAGTTGTAAGAAGATTCCCAAAGAATATTTTTATTATTTTCAACCTCTCCCAGTCTCTCTCTCTCTCACTTTGTCGATGTTTAAATATTTATTCCATTTAGAATTGTCATTTGTATAACATATGATAAAGAAAATAGATAATATATAAAACATGTAATCATTCATAACGCATTATTTATAATGCATATTCAGAGTTACATACAATTTACTATAAATGTATGTATTTAATATAGCAGACTGATTTTCCACTCTATTAAAGACTTTATTATTTAATCCAACGTCACACTGTCCTAGCTGGTTTAATTGTATACTATGTTTCGATATCTAATAGGTATAATTTTCTCCACTTGTTCTTCAGGAAAGTCTTGCTATTTTTCTCATTTGCTTTTCCATACAATATTGAAATCAACTTGTCAATCTCACTCAAATTTTATTGGAATTTTGATTGTCATTGCATTGATGCATAGATCAATACAAAAAGAGTGGTCACATTTTATAAACTGTCAATAGACATTTTATATCTTTTATTTTGAACATCCTTTACAATTTTCCCTAGGAGTCTTGCACATCTTTTGCTATTTTATTATCAGATACCTTATATATTTAGATACTATTGTAAAGGGGAATATTTCCTTAATTATATTTTCTGAATTATGCTGCCATATAGAAATGCAATTGATTGTGTATATTGATCTTACAGCCCACAGACACACTGATGAACTCTCTTATTATTACTAATACTTTCTCTGTAAATGCTTTTTGGTGTTCTATGTAAACAACTGTATCATCTGAAAATAATTTGTTTTGTTTGTCTTTTCAATTCTTATGGCTTTACGTCTATCTTTTCTTATCTTACTTTATTAGACTTGGATGTCTAGCACAATGTTGAGTGCAGTGATGATAATGCGCATCATTGCCTTATTCTTGATTTTAAAGAAAATACTTTAATTAATTTTTTTTTTTTTGAGACAGTCTCACTCTGTTGCCCAGGCTGGAGTGCAGGGGCGCCATCTCGGCTCACTGCAAGCTCCGCCTCCCGGGTTCACGCCATTCTCCTACCTCAGCCTCGCCAGTAGCTGGGAGTACAGGCGCCCACCACCATGCCTGGCTAATTTTTTGTATTTTTTTGCAGATACAGGGTTTCACCATGTTAGCCAGGATGGTCTTGATCTCCTGACCTTGTTATCTGCCCGCCTCGGCCTCCCAAAGTGTTGGGATTACAGGCATGAGTCACCGCACCCGGCCAAAAAAATACTTCAAATATTTATCAATGATGCAGAATATTTTCTAGTTTGTCCCTTTTTATGAGGTTAAGATGGTTCCATCCTGTTTCTTATGTAATAGAAATTTTTAAAATCATATATTGAAATTACATTTTGTCTATAGAGATATTCTTATGGCTCTTCTCTTTTTAATCTGTTTATGTAATGAACTACCCTAATAGACTGCTTACTATTAAAACAAGCATGCATTTTTGTGATAAACCCAACTTGATATACTGCCAAATTTGATTTACTAACATTTAAATTAAGATTTTTTGGCCTCTAGTTTAACAATGTATTTGTCTGTAATTTCCCTCCTTTTTAATAATACAAATATACTGGGAGGATTGGAATTGTCTGCTTCTTAAGGGTTAGTTATAGCAAATGGTAGCAATACTAAACCCGCAGCACTCACAGTCCCAGACACACAGATGATTTTTTGCTGTAAACACTAGTGACTCTGCCTGACGGCTTTCTCTGGCTTTTGGAGGCCAGTAGGCCCATTTCCAAGACTGGACAGCAATAGCTGGGGAGTAAATGCCCCTGGGAGCAACTCTCAACCGATAACAGTGTCAATATATAAATACCCCATATTCCTTTCTCCTAGGTGCAAAACTTTGGAGGCTTTGACTACATAATCACTCAGAGGTTCCTCCTGGGACCCAGCTCAATTGCCCATAAGCAAACTGCTCACAAACATATTTTTTATAGGATTCCTTCTCTTTCCTTCTTCTCTTCCCTACCTTTATCAGTAATTCTTGGGATCACTTTCCAAAGGAACAGTTTCACTCAAATCCTTGGGTTCAAGTTTGGCTTCTGGGGAAATTCTAAGACAAAAATACGCCCTTGTAAAACTATCTGGATTTGTCTTTGTCAGGTTTGTTAACCATTGCAATATTTCAGTGATTTTAATGTTTATTTATTCTACTTATAATATGAGAATATTTGGTAATTTATATTTTATATATATATCAGTTACATGTAAGTTTTCTAACAAATTGGAATAAACTTGTTCATAATGTTCACCTATTAAATTTTTAAGCCCTGCCATAATTCTTATGACTCTTCTTTCAAAACTAACACTTACTCATTTGTGGTTTTACCTTGTTTTCTTGATCACCATCAGCAGAGATTTGTCAATTTTATTAGTCATTTTAATGCCTTCATTGTTGACTTTATGAATCCTCTTGGTTATGTCTTTACATTTTATATGCTATTAATTTCTTCTCTCTTTAAAAAAAAAAAAAAATATTTCTGACTGGAGATAGTGGTTCACACCTGTAATCCCAGCATTTTGGGAGGCCAAGATGAGAGGATTTCTTGAAGCCAGGAGTTTGAGACCAGGCTGGGCAACACAACGAGGCCCCATCTCTACAAAAATAAAATTAAAAAATTAGGCAGAGGAATGCTCAGGTTTATGCGTGCAGTCCCAGCTACTCAGGAGGCTGAAGCATGAAGGATTCCTTAAGCCCAGGAGTTTAGGGCAGCAGTGAGCTGAGATCACACCACTGCACTACAGCCTGAACAACAGAGCAAGACTCTGTCTCTTAAGAAAAAAAATTAATTTTTAAAAAGTTCTTTCTTTGGGTTTATTCTGTATTTAGTTTTCTAACTTTTAGATTATTGATGATGTCTTTTTTACTTCTGTAATCATTTAAGACTACTTTTTTATAATTACCAGTTTGTTACAAATTTTTTTATGTATTTTTTTTCCATTCTTTTAAGTATTTTAAATATCCACTCTGTTTTTTACTTGGAATTGTGCATTATATAGAAATATACTTTAATACTTCTGTGTAGTATTTTATCATTTTCTTGTTTTGGCCTTAGTTTTATTTCATAATTGTTTTTAAATTAATTAGATTATCATCAGAAAACATGCCAGATTCCTTAATATGGGTTGAGATATGTTTCAAAGCCTAGTTTAGGATCAGTTTTAATAAAGGTCCCAAATGTACTAGAAAGAAACTTGTGTTCTCCACTTGTTGGGTTGAACGTTGTTTGTGTATCTATTTAGTCAAACTTTAAGCGATGTTGTTCATATATCTGTATTCTGACTGCTCATTCTTTCTTCTTGATCTATGATTGTTAATATGTTAACTCCTAAATTTTGATGGTAGATTTATTAATCTCTTTTAACAGTTCTGTAAATCTTTATTTCACATATTTTATATCTATGAGGTTAGGAGCGTACAAATTGAGAATTGTTGTATCACTCTAACAAACTGAAATCCTGATGTAGTGGCACACTTTATCTCTGCAACATTATATTTTATATTGTGTTTATATAGCCAAATCAGCTGACTTTTGGTTGATATTTTACTAATATATCTTTTTCAATCTGTTTCCTCTTTTCTGGGTATTTATCTCTTAATTAGTCATCTTGTAAACAGTATATAGTTAGCTATATTTTTCATATAATTAGGCAATCTTTGACCCAAGTTAAGTCCATTTTTATATATTGTAATAAATGATATATTTAGATTTATTTTAATTTGTAATACTTTCAACTTTCTGTGTTTCTTTTGTCTGCTTTTATGACATTTACATTTTTCCTATGTTGGTTTTTATACTCTATTCCATTTATCCTAGAAAAATTAATGCATATTGAAAATAACAAAGACAGGTTTAATGTTTTAAAATGAAATTTCTGGTCACTGTCACTGTGAAGTAGCAGAGCAGTTGTTGATGGCTTTAGTGGTAGCTTATACCTATAAATCTGTCCCTATGGTATTTCTTTAAAGATATTTACTGTACAATCTAATACTCAAAAATACTCCTACAACTCAATAATTAAAAGCCAAGCAACTCCATTGGAATTGGGCAAATAAAACACTTTACAAAAGGATGTATAAGACTATCTATTAGGCAAACTAAAGAAAAAACTAAACATAGGATCTTTCTATAGCCTAGTAATGTATCTCCACATATTAATTTAAGATAAATGACAATATATAACCACAAAAATTATTGTATAAAATTTTTAGCCAGGTATTGTGGCTCATGCCTGTAATCCTAGCACTTCAGGAGGCCAAGGCAAGAGGATTGCTTAAGCCCAGGAGTTCGAGACCAGCCTAGGCAATGTGGCAAGACCTCATCTCTACAAAATTAAAAAATTAGCTGAATGTGGTGGTACATGCCTGTGGTCCCAGATACTCATGAGACTGAGGTGCGAGAATAGCTTGAGACCAGGAAGTCAAGGCTGTTGTGAGCCATGTTCATGCCACTGCACTTCAGCCTGGGCAACAGAGTGAGACCCTGTCTCCAAAAAAAAAAAAAAAAAAAAAAAAATCCTAGAAACTTTTCTCAATAAAAATCTGAAAACATCCCAGGTGTTTATCAGATGATGGATAAACAAAAGTTGAGGTATTTATTTAATGGAATATTACTTAGCAATAAAAAGGAACATGTTACTACTACATGGAAAAACATTAATAAATCTCAAAAACACACTGATAGAAAGCTGACAGAAATGAATACATATTTTATGCCTCTATTGATATGAAATTCTATAGCTGGTAAAACTAATCTATTATGGAAAAAATCAGGTTAGTGATTATCTCTGGAGGATAGGGACAGGCTTTCACTGGGAAGAGATAAAAGGGAACTTTCCGAGGTGATAATGAATATTTTATATTTTGGTAGAATTACATGTTACATAGAGGCATGTGTTTATCAGAACTCAGTGAAAGTTTTTTTTAAGGTTTATGCATTTCTTTGAATATGGATTTTGTATTGAAGAATAAAAAATGGCAGAGTTGAACTCTGGTTGTATGCTGTATTACCTGAATAAAATGGGCTGATGACTGGAATTTGGTTTGAGTCTCATCAAGGAAATGGGATGAAGGGATAACTGGATGGATGAATGGATGCGTGATAAACTGTGGTGAAACGTTTCTGATGTAATCTGAGTGGTGAACATAAGGATGTGAAATTACTTCATCTTTGTTTTATGTTTTGAGACTGTCATAGTAAAATGTTTGAGATAGAATGAGAGGAAGAAAATTGAAGTTTGGCTCCTAATTGGTCTTTTTACTTCTTTCCTTGCCTCCCTATAACATAATTTGAATGTAATGAATTAAAAAACAAACAACAATTCATATCAAGTTCTTTCTCTGCTGAAAAGCCTCTATTGGTTTCCCATCTCTTTGAGAATCAAAGATAAACCTGTAAGACCCTACTAATTTGACCTCTTCTGTTTTACTTCTTTGACCTCAGCTCAGACCACCAATATGGATTGTTCACTCCACTCCCTCCACACTAATCTCCCAGGTGTTTCTCAAGCACATCCCACAGGTTGCTGTTCCAAGGCTTCAGCCATGTCCTCTCTATCCAGACCACGCTTTCTCCAGACATCAGTGATACCAGATCTCTCACTCTGTCAGACTTTTCTCAGTCTTTCCTCTCTGACGGTCTTCCTTGGCCACTCTACCTAAAATGCCTGCCACATCCCCCATGTACACGATCTCCCTCTTTCCCACTTTTGGTTTCTTTCTAGAACTTGTCTATAGTAATGTGCTGTATTTTTCCTTTTTCATTTTGTGTGTTTCTTGACTTCTGTAGAATGCAAACCCCGTTATGGCAGGGACGTGTGCGTGCTTTGCCTACTGCCCTTTCCCCAGCACACACAGCAGGACCTGGCCCATAATGAGCATTCTGTTAGGATTCACTGAGTGAATAAATGATCTGTCTATTAATGTGTTAACCTAATGCTGTTAATGAACTAACTGTTTCTTACACCTAACATGATATATATGGCAATCAAATTACAACAAATGTGGTTCCGTGTTCAACTGGGAGTAAGGTTACTCAATGACTATGTGGTTGATTTGTCACTTAGTACATTGGGTTATCACTGTCTTCCCTTACAAAGTGATGGTGTTGCATTAAGCTGGGGTCTTCACAAATTCATAAATATATGGTGTGCCATTGGATATCTGGAGGAAAGTGAGATGTGTGTGGGCAGGTTTCTAGAACTTCTTCCCAGGCTTCTTCCTTTCTTTTTTGTTTTTGGTTTTACATATTGAACTTCCATAACAGATTTTCTATTTTACTTGGCTTGGTGAAATTTTTTAAACTCATGAATAGAAAAATCCATGCAGATCATTAACAACAAATTCTATCATTCTGTCTAAATCTGAGAATAGAATTTGTATAGTAACTAGAGTACTTCTGAGGTTAGAAAGATGTAGGGATCAAATCTTGGATCTACCTCCTTTGTAATTATATGGTTAGACCTCTTTGAGCTTCAGTTTCTTCACATGAAAAAGAGGGATTAAAACAGAATCTATGCAATTAAGTTGTTTTTGGTTATTTAAAGCACTTATAACCTGATACATACTAATGTTCCAAGGCTTCACCCGTGTTCTCTCTACAGAGGCTACACTTTCTCCAGACATCAAAGCCTGGTACATGCTAAATGTGTACTAATTGACTGCTTTTGCTTTTATTAATTTATGTCAGGGTTCCTAGTAAAACAGACCTATGAAGCCTAAATATTGCTCTTCAAATAGTCCACTATATTATCTATTTTATAAACAAAGATAATTATGTTTGAGATTTTCCAGAATATAAGCAGAAATGAGCTTTTAGAACAAGATAAAATCAGTTGCAAACTTCCTCCTTCCTTGGTTCCTACAGCTCCATCCTGCCCCTCCAGCCACTACCAAGTATATCTCATCACCAGGCCCATACATGTGACAGTGATAAAAAGGTCTGTGCTGGGAACAATATAGTAGGTAATAAATCAAGGCTGGGAAGGGGGGAGTACCAAGCAGGGTGGGAGGAGGGGTGATGGCATTGTGAATAATCAATGCAACAGACTCTGTAAGAACATGGCAAAACATCTTACTTAACATGCTTAATAAAGCCAGAGAGGAGAAAGCACTGATAATATGGAAACAGGCTGCTGGTGCTGCAGAGCCCTTTGCCCACATAGCCAGGACAAGCCATGGGAATGAATGAGAGCTGTTGCCACTGTGCTGGCCCCAGCTCTGACCACCCACCCCCACACTGTGCTCAGTATCTGGGATGGTGTATGTTCTTTCTCCTGACTGTCCATCTCAGCAGCTTCAGGAAGAAAGAGAAAAAGCTATTTCAAGCATTTCTAACTGTGGTTAAATCCAAGAACACATAGCAAAACTGCTACAGAATGATGGGACCACTCCCCCAGCTTGGAGAAACAAGATAACAGGAGTATCCAAAGGATGTTAGATACTTAAAATGAGATATGGCTGGCACTTGTTCCTGAATGATCAGGCAAGGAAAGATTCCTGGGATATTCTAGGGCAGCCCTCTGGGTTTTCAAGGGAGAATATGCAACCTCAGGGAGAACTGAGTCACCAGGTCATATAGATATTCAGTGTCAGGGTAGAGGTTAGGGTCTAGGTATCAAGTTTAAAACATTAAATTGTCTAAAATGCCTTGCACACAGGAGATACTCCATAAATGGTGGGTCACTTATATTTTCTTTTAGTGCTGATCTCTTTCGCTTCGCTTCACTGCATCTGGGGCTTAGAGAAAGAAAAATGAATACTGTACTAGGAATGTAAAGACATTCATTAGAAAGCTGGTTCTTTTACAGACTGATATAATTTAGGCTATATCACTGAATTTAGGTCTCAGTTTCCTAACTTCCAAATTAAGAAGTTAGCTTTACATGATTGAAAGGTCTTTTACCAGTCTAACATTCTTAATTTGAAGCATTCTCATTTTTGAATTGAATGACCTGTGTACATAATGAAAGAGGGAAAAACAAAGAAAAAAAAGAGCTACAATATTATAACAGCATCTTGTCCCTTGGCAGCTTTAGAATAGTGTGTTATTGTTAAATTTGGTGGTACCATCTTAGCAAGGCAAACAGAAATGTAATGTTGGCTAATTGAACTATAAAAATAATAATTACCTTTGATGTAGAGGAATGCAAAGTCACTCAGCAGTGAGCTCTGATTGTATAAATGGAAGTAGTTATCATCAGAGCCCAAACCAGATTAGAAGAGAGCCATTCCAATTACATCCGAATGGTGCTAAATGTATACCAGGCATGGAATGCCTTTTGTGCATGCAGGAATGTTCCCCTCAGTGCTGCAGCGGGCTAAGGGGAACATGAAGACCGACTGCTTTAAGTGATCGGTATCTGGGAAGAAGGCTGGAATCTCTTTTATCAGCATCCTAGCCTGCAGAGGAGGGTCAGAGGGGTAGTAATAGGGTGAGACACTATCCAGGAGAACCCTTACCCCATTCACAAGGGTCAACTACGCTGCTTGATTCAGTGGACTGTAAGGATGTTTTTATGACTCTAAAATTTGCACCAACTACTGTAGCTGGGGTTAGGAAATCTACCTTCAGAAATTCAGGGTGTTGAAGGTGGGGCACATGCAGTTCCAGTAGTCTGGCTCAGCAGGCTCTGGACAGGGGCAGCTAATGCCAGTGGCGCACATCTCCACAAATAGCCATCCCACGCTTACAAAGGCAGAGAATAGGCACTTCCTCAGTGCATATGGGGCCAAGAAAGCATATGGGACATAGAGGATTAGATCTCTTCCCCAGTTGGTATGTTCTGAATGTCTGTGTACCCCCCAGAATCATATGTTGACATCTAACCTCCATTGTGATGATACTAAGAGCTGGGGCTTTGGGAAGTGGGGACCTGCTCACATGATTGGGATTAGTGTGCTTATTAAAGAGATCCCAGAGAACTGCCTTGCCCGTTCCACTATGTATGGACACCGTAAGAAGGCAGTGTCTATTAACCAGAAAATAGGCCCTCACTAGACACCAAATCTGCCAACACCTTGATCTCGGACTCCCTAGTCTTCAGAACTGTGAAGGAAGAAAGGATTCCTAGGATATTCTAGGGATACCCTGTGTCTTATCAACTGTTGCTTATATATATATTTTTATAGCAGCCTGAATGAACTAAGACACCAACCCTGAGCAAAGTCGAGAAATTCAAAGTAAGAGAGTGAGGCAGTGGTGGATTAAGCTGTGGAACAACAGGTCAACTGCAGCTCAGAGAAACAAGTCCTGAAATCTCTCTGTATCATTTCCTCCAGTTCCCTTGTTGCACATTTCTTTTCCCTGTTTCCCACCTACATGGTGAGCTCTTCCTGGTCATCATCTAAGTTATTTTTATTTGCTTGTGCATTTATTTGTTTGCTTTTCTCTTGACTTCTTCTCAAGTTTAACAGTGATCCGGACAAAAATTGGTGCTCAGGAAATGAGTGTTGAAGGATTAGATTGAAATATTTGATTGCCTAACTGATTTAAAATATCATGTCCAAATCTAATTTACCACAATTCTCATAGAAGCTTTAGGGAGAAACCATTTTATCATGTAGTCTAAGATATGTGAGAATTTTGTTAGGGCTCCTTGTCAGAATATTTTCAATGAGTATTTTATTATACAACAAACTTTCTTTAGAGACCCCCTTCCTCCTGCTTACAGCTCTCAGTTGGCTTCTAATTTTAGCTCAAAGCTGTGCCTCTCCCAGCGTCTGTAAGATTTTACTCCCCATTTCTCTCTAGCCCCCTCCCCAACCAAATCATACCCATATTTTTTTTCCAGAATGTAAAATATAGAAACAAGCATCTGTTTGGACAAAATCAGTTTTCACTTGTGAAAAGTGGATGCTTTTGAAAATCACAGGCAACAAGAAAAATGTCAGAGAATGGAACCAACTGTTGGAGGGATAATAAAACCCTCACTCCCAGTCGGATGAGCTGAGAAAGAGGTTTGCAAAAGAATAAATAGGCAAGACATGTTTTGACTTCAAACGGTCATTGAGTTCCAACATCCCTAGCTTGGTTTAAACCCTAGACCCCTTGATGCTTGATTTCTCAATGTAAAGACTATGAGACCCCTATCTATACTTTTTACTATGAGCAGACATGCAGAATGCAACCATGTGAAAAGGACTGTCTGTTTTCTTGTTTCCACAAAGTAGTATTCCAAAGGACATTTCCTCTTTAATAGAAAACATTGTCTAGACCCTCTGATGCTTTGAGCAGTTCCAACTCACTTAAATGCAATTATGTTTGTAATTCATAGAAAGAATGTTGTATGAATACTTGGTTCTTTAGCTTCTGGTCTTTTCCATCATGAGTTTAAACTGTGTCAGTCTTTTGGACAATTAATTGTTCTTGGAGGAGCTAGAATGCATCTTTGCCATACGGTTTGAATGCTCTGATCTGTTATTAGAAAGGATTTGCAGCAAGATGTGTGACACATAGTAATTGAGCTCAACAAACATTGATTAGTAACCATTTCTTATGTACCAGGCACTAAGCAAGATGCAAAATATGCTGACCTTATTGAACAGCTGGAGCCTAGAAGGAGATGCAGGAGATTTCACATACCACAATACATGCTTAAAAAGAATGATGTACATGTAGCATTTTAAAAGCCTGTGCAGGTTCCCAAGATTTTCTGCAGTCTTTGTGTATACCTTCATGCTTCCCATGGCTTCTAGCCCAGCACCTCCATATAGTATGATCTCAATAAACGTTGAACAAATAATCACGTTTAAAAGTCTAGGCACCTTTTTTGCCAAGGCTGATAAATATTCTACAAACTTTGAAGTCACAAAACTAACTCTGTATCTTAAGAGAATGGTTTTGAAATGTCTCAGAATATTTTCAGCTTTCTTTTTAAAAGTAATTTTAGAGATAAAACATGTTGTATTCTATCATGCTTTCCATTTCCTTCTCCTTTCCTAAAGCAAAAATTGAATGATAGAAGCTAGACAATAATTTTAAGAGTTCATAGATTTTAAAGTTATATTTCACTACATTTACCAGTGTTAAAACAATACCTACTCCTTACTGCTTTTTATTCTGTGTCAACATAATTCTCCCAACTAGAAGTTTAGCCTGTGCTTTGAAAGAATGGAGATAGGAATGATGCTCTTTGACCCCAAGAAGTTTACATTTTAAGTGTTTATAAAGTACAGATTTATGTAATTTACACAAGCATAAGACAACATTATAGAAACATACCTAATCAATCCTGTAAGTGGAAGATTATGGGATTTATGTATAATTGCTGGATAAATTGATGACACTCCTCTGGAAGATGTGGAGTTTAGATTGAGCTTTGAAACTTGGATAACAACTGATATGGGAAAGAGTTAAAGTCAAAAACCAAAAACAAGAATGTAAATAGTATAGTAATATAAGTCAGAAGGGCAGAGTGAAATTTAAATATTCTTTGAAGAGTGCCTCTTAATCGTACAAGATAAAGACAAAACTTCCTAGCCAGGGGACTGAATACCTTCAGAATCTGGGTTCATCCTGTCTTTCCTGTTTTATTTCTGCACATTCTTCAATGACTAATCAGTGCCCCTCAAGCCAGTATTGGACTTTCCAATCTCTATACATTTTTCTTACGTTTTCCCTTCTCTTAGAATGACAGACTAAGCTCTACTCTCCATTTAATTCTTATAAAACTGAAAATAATTTACCTGTGATAACACTTGCATGAAGGATTCTTGTCCTCTGAGCTCAGTTATCATTTGTTTGCCTGTATATTGGTTTTCTTTTTTATGTTTCTTTTTTATGTATATTACACTAAAATTTTAATTATGTTTTCAAACACTATCCTAAATTGAAATTATAAACATATTCTGATGACAGTAAACTTCTTTTAATACCCCCAATATTTAGATATATTCCTATATACTCTAAGTACTCAATAATCACAATAACCAATGAATTAGCAAGCAAAGGGGCACATTGTGGCAGACATTCTTTCCAGATTATCTAAATCTTACCATATCATTTCTCTTCTGACATAGTTTCAAGTCCCACCGTGGTCTTTAGTCCTGGCTATACCATTACCTCACCACAGGGCTTCCGAAATCTAAGTTCTTGGGTCTTCGGAGCCTTTATCTGTAAATATTGTAGTTAATAAAGAGTTACCTCCTTGTTTATTTCAATAAAGAAGTCTCAAGAGGAAAAAAAAAAAACACATTTGTAGTAAATGCTGACCTATTGCTTCAGAGTTTTTGTTTTGTTTTGTTTTGTTGTTTTGTTTTGATTTTTGAAATTTGCAAAGCCAGGAGTGTGGGCAAACGAGTACAGATCATTTTGATGCAAATACAAACACACAATAGAGCTGAGAAAATGGACCAGAGCAAGGGAGGGGACAATGACAAGAAGAGGACAATTTTATCACGTGAAATGTTAAGTGGCTGCAATATTGTCCCCTTTGACATCTGGATCTGGATGCAACTGAGTGATGTTGAAGGCTACTTAACATAATTCATCCTCCAGAGCAGATGCAATCTTACAGAGCAAACATCATTTTTCAGTTTCCTCTGGACTAAAATTGGACATGACCCATCACCTAGAATTCTAGTGCCTTCTTATTATTGTAAGGCTCTTGTGATATTCTTCAAGACCCAGAATGAGAATTACCGCAACTGTGGAAGTGGATGAATGATTGGGCCCAGCAGATAAGTGAGTTCAACTGAGGAAATGAAGTTTACAGCCCACGACTTGGAGTCAGAACTTTTTTCTATGCCTGTGGCTGACTGTGGACACCAGTGTCCCATGCCAAGACAGCATTTAAATACCAAGGGATGAGATACATCACTGCACAGGCGTGATGCCTGGCACCCACACTATCTCCAGATGGCTTGATGTGCAGAAATAGCCTTTGGGATCAAACTCAATGTGGCGAAGTCCAAACTCGTGATCTGTCCCTCAGGGCTTCTCTGTGGTTTAACTCCCCTCTGCCGCTTAGAGGCACAGCTCATAGTGTTTTAGGGTGCTGTTGAATATCACAAAGTGTCCTTATCACCACCAACAAAGACATTTATTAAGCTCCTACTGTCTACAGGGCACTGCACTAAGCACTTAGAATACAGAAATGGATTGTGTGATCACTGCTTTCAAGTGCTTCCAGCCTAGTTGGCAATAAAGGATATGCACAAAAAAAATATGAACATCTATATGGGTCTGCATAGTAACGCCACGTAATTTATGTACAGAGAAAGTAATGTAGAATTTCAAAGTGAAGATCCACATCTTGAATTCTTTAGTGAAACGCCCAGAAGACAAGCATCATAGATATTAACACCAGAAATTATTTTCTAGAGCTGGGCTTTCCAAGAAAACTTTCTGTGATAATGAAAATGTTCTGTAGTGACCAGTGTGATAACCATTAGCCACAGGTGGCTATGTGTACTGGAAATGTGGCCAGTGAGACTGGGAAAGTGAGCTGTTAATCTTATTTGATATTAGTTAATTACATTGAATTTCAATAGCCACATGAGGGTAGTGGTTTTCATTTTGGGCGGTGCATTTCTTGAGTATCTAACACTCATTTAGTGTAAAAAAAAAAAAAAAACACACAGGTAGAGAAATGTGAAGTTTACTAAGTTAAAACGGTAAATTATTTAGAGCCTATTATTCTAATTCCTAGTCCAGGAAGGTCTTGACCTCACACTTACCCAGTCAGGAAGAAAAACACCATTCTCATTACATTGGAAAGATGCAGTCACTCTCAGTCGACTTTATGCTGTCTTTATACAAAGATGAGGTCAAATTTAAGGGCTCTTAGACTGCAAGCTTCGTAAGAGCAGGGGCTTCATCTGTTTTGTTTACCATTACATGCATTATATTCAACATACCATCGAATGGTATATGGTGCATATAATGGCATAAAGAATGGCATATTGTGCATATAATAGTAAACAAGCCCTTTACATAGTAAGTGAAAATAAATAAATGAATTAGTGGGTAGGTGAGTAGATAAAACACTTTGTGTATTGTTATAAACATCTCTACTGGGTAAGCTGAGCTGACATTTGTGATGAAAATTACGTACTTAGAAACAGAGTGCTGCTTCCTCTAGCATAGGCGTGAGCCCAGCTGATTCTAGTGTAGGGCCTGGCACATTTCACGTGCTCAATCCATATTTACTGAATAGACTTGATCCGTGCGTTTCTGTTCTTGATTCTCCCAGTTAACTATTTGCAACAAGGATTTTTTTCCACTTATTTTTTTTCTTATGCCACAAAATGCTTATCAACACCACAGACAAGTTTCTCCAAATTTTGTTTATTGAATTACATGAGAAAGCATTAAGGTATTTTTGAGATGCCCCTACTCTTTCAGAGGGAACCAGTCAGAAATAACTAGAAATGGTTTACCTTCTTTTCATGTCTTCTGTGTGGGGGTTCAGCAGAAGCAGCTTTACAATATAAGGAATAAAAATATCTACCTTGCACAGTTGACGATTTGGGGAGTAAGCAGTATGGAGTCCCTATTTCTATTTTTGTAAACTGAAAAATGCTATTTCTGCCTTACCTATCCTCCTTTCTATCGCTTCTCTGTTAATTTAACAACCTCTCACATGCATTTTTTATATAGATAAGTCAAAATATATGCCTGTGAAAACCAAGAAGAAGAAAGGAAAAGCTTTCTGCATCCCAGGGCTTGCAGGATGAGCACACATTGATACACTTGATCTTTCCCGGTGGAATGGGCATGGGAATTAACCCACACACTGGCACATGAGCTTCTTGTTTCTGCCAACCATGTCAGCTGAGATGGGGTTGCTAATTTATTTATGGGGACATATGTCAATGTCACTCTGAGAAAATGGTTCCAGGACACAAAAAAAGCCTGACTGTTGTCAGGGCTGACCTTATGCGTAGGTGGAATAGCCACCTGCTCGCTCATTTTTTGGGAGGTTAGGGGATCCAGAGAGCCCTGCCACATCTCGGTCTTTGCTCGAAGAATCTTCTCTAAGTGAACTTCCCATAAATTCCATCTAAATAGAGTCAGTTGCCCTAGGAAAGAAGTGTACCCTACTCTGCTCTCACAGTTATTAGCCATGAAGTGTAATCAGAAAGCAGATTTTGACAAGGGTTGGAAACAGATATGTGAGTAGGGGATAGTGCTTAACACAAATTCATGGGTGGAAGGGATGAGCATAAAAGAATGAGGTTGGAGGTCATAAAACTTTACCATTCTTAGAGATTTCTGTAGCTACCACAATGAAGTGCTTGCAATGTGAAAGGTGCATCTATCTATTCATATCTTAAGCCCAAGTCTCAGATGTATCAGTCAACATAAAAGTCCCTTTGCAGTACTGGCCACAGTAAAAAAAAAAAAAAAAAAAAAAAAAAAATTAAATATCTCTGTTTTACACTCCATAAGTAGCACAGTTTTCCTGCAGGTATAAGGGATCCTTCTAACTTTGTTTAACACCTAGGCTCCAGAGCTGCTCACACACAGCAGGCAACAAAAGCAGTGCCTACCCTAGGATTTGTGCTTGCCTTCATGTCTTCTGTTCAATAGAACCATTGTCCCTGCCTCTGTGATCACTAAGTCTCTGGACCCTGACTGTTTGGGCTTTTGATATCTACCTGCCTAGCTGACTTCCCTGGAAAGTGAGCTCTGACCTGCCGACTCCCTGTACCTTCCAGCCCACACCCGTGTGACCAAGCCCCCAGCTCTGTCTCCTCCTGCTCTGCCTGAGACTGTTGCTGTCCACTCCCCAGCATGGCACCCAGGGTCCTGCCTTGAACAACAAAGGGACATCAAAGCTTTGCTACAAGGCTGAGACAACTCGTAGGTTTGCTGTCTTTGTTGACAGCCTGGTGGCAGTGGTCCTGGCAGGCAAGGAGGTAGAAAGTAAGCTGATATTACAAAGAATGGCAGACAGGCAGAAACCAGTCTCTGCTGTTGTCAGCTGCATGACCTTGGGTGATAGGCTTAAACTCTCTGAGCTTCAGTTTCCCCATTGGGCGATACTAATATCAACCTTGATGGCTCTTGGGAGAATTAAATGTTTGAAAGTGTCCAGGACAAGTCTTGGCACATAGTAGGTAATCAATATGCAGGGGATTCTTTTCTTCCTTCCTTAAAATAACTGAGCATGAGCCCAAGGTGAAGGTTGAGATTGGTTGGTATCTATTTACCCCCTTGTGCTAGGAGCTCCACTTTTTATACCTCAATTCTATAGGCATTGCCCTTCTATGTCAGAGTGTCAGTCATGTCTCTGCCTTTAATTTGTGAGATTTAACACCCTGATACTTGTTTTTCTTACTGGAAAAACAAAAAACACCACTTTTCTCTCCTTGTAGAGTTTTCTATTGGCCTCCAAAGATAATGATTTAATGGTTGCTACATACATGGTACCCAGATGGACTTCAAATCATCTGGTTTTAACCACAATCTTGTAGCAAAGGACCCTCATGTTATACAAGGGGAGTCTGAGATAAGCCTGTTGTGAGTCACCAGCACTAGCTCAACTCACTAGAAAATAGCAGAGATGGGATTCAAATCCAGGCCTCCTGAATTAAGTCCAACTTTTATCGTATCACATAAGACTTAATAAAAAAGCTTATGATGAAATGAAGAGCTATCTGGAAATAATATATTGACAATGTAGTAATTTTGTCTATACATAAAATGTTCTATCTCAAATATTAAAATGTCTTGTTTCTTTTCCAAATGAGGAGAGACACACATTATGCTTCACTGAAGAAAATTATCTACCTGACTAGCTGATTTTTGTGCTCTTAGCTTTTTCTTCTTCATCTCCCTCACCTCCACCATGACTACCATCACAATCACATGCTAGTTGTTTTCTGAGAAACATGGATTAAATAAGAATCAGGTCACAAATCAGCTCTAACAAGCATATTTAATAAGACCTAGAAGACAAGGGATGCATACATAAAAAAACTATCCAGCATGCATAAATGAACATCCACAGAGCTTTTATCACTTGTCACTGTGTTCTGTGATTTTTACATTTGTCAATTCTGCTGATGAGAAAACCGAAGCCTGGCCAGGTTATCTAACTTGACTAAATTCACAAAGTTAGGTCTCTTAATCCACTGTATATTCCATTCTTAACATCTAAATATTTTCAAAGTTGGAAGGAATCAGGGACAGTCCAATTCAAACTTCTTGTAATATTAAAAGTTACTATGTTCCCTTTTCCAGGGGATTTTCTTTGGAAGGGAATAGGAATTTCATGATGGCAAGATGGGGAAGAAGGCTTTTTTATCTACTGACTTCTCTACTTGTAGGGAACATAGCCGTGGTTTATCTCATTGTCTGAGCACCTTCCCAAAGAGAGAAGCTTCTGAATAAAATTTTTAAACAAAACAAAACGATAACAACAAGAAACACATTTGCAGGGACACTAACTCTGTTGTGATGGCAATGAGGGAAGCACCTGAACGGCTGAGGCTGGTCTCCTTTGAATGAATTCTTGGGCGTTAGGCTAAACAGTCTTCAATCCTGTTTGCATAGGGCCTTCTTTCCATTTTGTAGGGACTCCCTAGTCCCAAAGAAAACTGCATCACACCCAGCGCTGCTCTGTGCAGACGACTCTTTGAAAAGGTGCTGAGATCACTCATTAACTCTCCCAGAGGGTAAATGAATGCTCAAGCAAAGAGCCAATATATCCTGCCTGTTTTACGAAGCTCTGTAGATATGCACAGTACTGGCCTAGGACCTTTGGAGGGTACAGGGAATATGTGGTGTTTGGCCTCAGACAGTTTTATGTCTAGACAGGGAGGCCGGAGAAACCATATGAAACACTTTATGATGCTAGACTCTGTCGTCTTGGAAGCTGAAGAATGAGACCTCAAAATCTAAGTAAAGACAAAAGGACCACGAACAAAAAGATAGAATTGAGTTACTGAAACAAGTGAGAATTGACCCAAATTCTTAGATTCTTGTTTTTAGTGTCATCTTACTGTAAAATGTATTTGTAAGGAGAGACCTTGTAGTTAAAGGACTGGTATCAATAACTTCCTTAATCATACTAGGAACTCCTGTAATCTCTGTTTCCCACATTCTTTCCATTTCCCTTTCTTTCTACTATATTCCTTCCTTTATCCCTTGTTTCACTCCTCTCTGGCTTATTACACTTCTTTCCCTCATAGTTTTTCTTATCTCCGTGGCCTTTAGTATCTTATATGCCTCTGTAGTTTGACTTTCCCATGATCACGTTTTCTCCTTCTCCTCACATATCTCTTCTCTGATGCTTCATTGTCAATTGCAAATTCATGAATGTTGACCAATACAGACTCCTCAATTCAGGGGAAAAATCCTGGAAAACCACTATTTGGGTTGCCAAACATCAGAGAACTTTGAAGATCCTCTGCTCAAATTGATACTCAGGATGCCGAAGTTTAATTTGGAGCTGGCACCTCTAAGTAGTATCATATCTATTTTTTGTGAGTAATCAGATTGGAATATGGAGGTCCAGTATCTGAAAAAAGGATCATCCTTGGTCCTGGGTTATTAAATACAATGTCTTCCCCAGCTGGTTTCCCCATACTCCACCAGCAAATATTATTGCATCATTCCCAGAGAGCACAGAAAAGTCATCTCTAGTACTGTACCTAATTCAAGAATTACCTCTACTTGCCCATCAAATTCCCTGGGTCCCTGGTACCATGACAGTTTCTAATCCTTACATCTTAATATTCTATTTCCATATTTTATAGACTCTAAAATGCTTTTGTCCCACCACATTTTATACCTCTGAGATCACAAAATTTCAATTACTGTCAGTCAGCTGACTATCATAAAAATGTTGCCATTGAGTGAACATACCCATCATAACTCGCAGAATGAGTCATAGTAGTTTCAAAGATAATACCAGAGACAATAATAGAATACCCTTTTAGGGAATGCCGACTCATCAATTCTCTTCATGACACAGAACATAATATTGTTTGCAAATTCATGAGCATTGATGTCCAAGTAGAAAAGTAGTTGAGAAAAGTCAGTCAGAATGTACAGAACACTGAGAACCTACAAAACTAGCGTATGCTTCTTGTGCTTTCTTTTCTATGCACACAACAGAGCTCTTCACAAAAATTTATCTCTAAATAGGTCTAAAAGAACTCTTTCGATTGATCAAAATGAAAATAAGAAAGCATTGTATCAGAGTGTAATTGGGAATTTTTTGTTTTTCGTTCTTGGTAATCATTCTTCTTACAGCTTACAATAAATAGTTTTCAAAACCATATGGTGTGTTGCCTTCTCCTGGAAACTCATTTAGACTTTCTCCTCGAGCTCCTCCCTTGAGGACACTCTCAACTCTTGATTCTACCTACGAATGTAATGGCAGGGCCCTCTGTAGAGTGGGGAAGAAGGCCACTTTTACTAGTTCCTTTCCTCACAAATATATATCATTACTCTGATCAGTCCTCTGCCCCAGAATAGTGTAATTTGGATGGATTACACACAAAACTGACTTCATAATTGCCTTCTCAAATAAGTGAGATTCTTAGTCATTGTTTCTGTAAGGAAGAAAAAAGTGTAGACAATACAATTTTGGAGCCAAGTCCTTGAATTTCTCATTTGTAAAATGAGTTTTTAAAGTTGTTTTGATTTGTAGGCATGCTTAAAAGATTATATAGGATAATACATTTGAATATACTTTGTAAAAATAAAAAATTGATACATTCAAAATATACTGCTCACTCTTATTATTCTGCCTTCTTATTTGTGTGTGAAGACATTTTGCCTAAAAGTTCTAACACCAGAATAAACTATAAAATCAGTTAAATCAAATAAAAACTTGGTGAAGAACAGCTGGCCAAGGTGCCTTTGCTGAACTGAAAAGTTATGAGGAAAATATAATGAGTCTATATGGAGAACACAGCCCCTCACCCCAGCCTCTCTGAGCTTCCATGTTTGAATGACCATGGTCTGATATCGATGGAAACCAACTTCATTTGAACTTGTAAGGACTGAGGAGAAAGGAAACTCAAAACCTCAGTCATGGACTGCCAAGATTTTGAAATATTATTAGACCTTGGATCATAAATCTGAAAGCAAAAAATGAATCAATCACTTCAATCTTTATGTGCAAATCACTCTGCTAAAACCAACACAAAATATCTTGATTTTTATACACCAAGACAAATGATTGAGAGCTAATACGATTGGAAGTAGGCATAAGAAAAACAATACCCTATGTTTATGTAGCACTTCATAATTTACAAAGTAATTTCACACACATTTTTATTTTATCCTTACAATAATTTGTGGAAAAGATATTATTCCCATGATAAATGAGAGAAATTAATCATTTTCTCAAAGTCATATTAGCTTAGTTAGTTGGCAGAAGATAAGGACCATGGATAATTCACTAGTGCATCCCCAACACCTAGTTGACACTGTGATAATGTATGTTATGTGGTGAAGGAATGTTTCAAAGAGTATGTGGTATTGCAATGCAAATGAGCAAAAGAACTCTGCAGGGTATTGATTGAGAAATGCTTTACGGAAGCCGTAAAACTTACTTAAGGGTGGTGAGAATTATTTAAAATTCTCAAAAGAGTGCATATAGATATTCTAGATGGAAAAAACTGAGAAAATAAGGGGGGAAAGAAGGAAACTGTGTGGGATATTCCATAGGATTTGTGTTGGCTCCATAGCTTGACCACTAGTGATTAAATCTATGCATGGTCCTTGACTGTTGTAATTTTCAGAAGAATCACAACTTAACCAGAAAGCAACTGGTTCAATCATCTGAGTTACAGGGAACCAGGATGAATTACTGATATCGACAGCAGGGACATCATGTTGGAAGTCCGTGGTATAACTGTCATGCCCCATGGGTAGAAGTAAAATTAATAAGCAGAATATAGAAGCTAGTTAGTCCATGGGAAGAAGAAATAATGAAACTGGGGACCCTGAACAAGCCCAACTATTGCAGGGCTGCAGGGCTTGGCACCTGCCGGCCCCTGCTGTACATATATAGCCATCAGCTTCCACAACTAATAAGCAAGCAGAGGGAATGACAGGCTTTACCTAATGAAAATGGCAGCTATCAGTCTGTGACTCGAAAGGTCTGGCTCCAATTCCTCTTACAGTTGACGATTTGATCCTTGTCGAATTAGTGGGTCGTAACAAGGAGGCTGCATGTAAAAGCTGCCAAGTGTTTCTTTTTAATCCTCTCCGATTTTATGTTCATGCTTTTCCACAGAAAATTTGAAGAATGTGGGATCTTTATTTTCTCTCCTGGGAAAAGAGTGTTATTATTTACTGAATATCTATCACTAAGAATAGCACCAACTTACAATTAGAAAATCTCCAAAACTATTTAAGTGAGTCAATATTTAATTCAAGAATGTAGTGATTTTGGCCAACCCTCACATTCACCTTACATTTTGTTCATCATGAAAATGCAAACTCCTAGTGTATACCCACCATTTAAGATTTCACCATAATTCGTGGGGCTAGTTTTGACCCGAAGGTACTCAAATAAATTTGATCTCAGAAGGTTGTTTTTCATAATAGAGTCCGTTCTACCATATGGCTCTTAGAAAGCAAGAATGAAAGGAGTAATTTAAGTGATCTGATTTACATGGGACAGCACAAAGAGTTTAGCTTAGAAATTTTCCATATGCTCTGATATGCACCAACTATACTCACCATACCTCCAACCCCCAACCCTGCCACAGTGCCAGAACCTTTCCACTTTTCTTACTTCCAGTTCTCACAATTGGAAGTATTGTAGATTTTTAAAAGTTACTTTTTTTTTTCATATCTGTACAGGTTTCTCAAGATGTTTAATAGAGGTAGATGGAACAGGAATTTTCATCTTAGGAGATGGAGCAAGGCAAATGAGTTCAAAAAGATACTCGAAAATCCTATCCACGTGCTACATCCCTCTGCATAACACTCAGTCCAGTCTTCTCTCCCATCACTAATATTCTCTCCATAATTCTCTTCTATAGTCAGGCGACTTAAAATGTGGTCATAGAAGGCTATTAAAGAAAGGATTGTTAAAGATCACAGGTAAAAACAACTGAGTTTAGAGCAAGTATGCAAGTTTCCCCAAGCCCACAGGTAGCAAACAAGGAAGGAAGAACTATAGCTCAGGACATCTGAATCTCAGCACAGCGAGTGGCCTTTCTATGTACTATAAAAACTTTGTACTCATCAGAAGCAGGTAAAAAAATAGAGTGTTCTTAAATCACATTTCACCTATGCTTTTGAGAGCAACTCAGCAGTGCTTTCTAATCAGACAACAAACAGCGGAATGGTCAGCTTATCCACTCTGGATTCCTGAACAACAGCTTCCACTTGAAACAAGCAGCAGAAACATGGAGAACTTACAAAGAAATCAAATCAAATCAAATCAAAGCAGCATTTGACTCCTTAAGAAAACGTTCCCTGAGACAGCAGCCAGCATGGCCATCATGTAGGGATGTGTGGTGTGTAGGCAGCCATCCATTCAGGCCACTGGCTACCAACAGCTGACTCTAGGAGTAGCATTTGAATCTACCCTGAGGGGGGCCAGAGCCCACAGACAGCTGGACCATCTGTTCCGATAATACCACATTACTCTCTACACTCAGTAATGAAGGCTCCTGAGTAATCTTTCATCAGAATGACTTCACAGCATTAAAAATGTATTTCAATACATAGCTTGTTTAAATATTTAACCCTCTTCGGCTTTGAGAGATTGATTCAGAGCTGCAGTGTTTATATGGGCAGGAAACATTGATTTTCATATGCATGCATGCATTAATTCAGGAAGACTTGGGCACACACCAAAGATTTTGATAAATGGATGTTTAAATCTCGGACTTTATTGGTGTGCCGCCCAGCTCCCATCCCTCTGCCAGTATTTAAATATTTTCAATTCTCATTTCCTGGTGGTGAGGAGGAAAACATGGTAGATGAACAGATTTTTGAGAATTATTTCGGGCAAAATTTGTTTACAGGACACACACATGCACGCACACACATAGAGATATTATTCATTATTCTGGTCTGCAGTGGGAGTTACTTGTACACGGGGCTGTCCAACTTTTATTAGATCTGTCTACTGCTCACCTTTTTCTGATATCTTGTCAATAAGCTCTGAAGACTGCTGTATATTCAATACATGCAGACAGGCCAGGGACAGAAACCCTTTTATAAATGTCTGTACATGGTGACATCATTTAAACTCATTTCAGTACCTTCTTTATCCCCCATCCCCTCACTTTATTGAGGTTTCCATGCTGAGAGCTCTGGTTAATGCCAACCATCATCTTTGCAAATGTAAACATTTCAGTGGGTTTGGAGGACCAGCCCTGCTGTGCATAGGATATACGACTTGTAAGATGTTCTTAGCACTCAGCTCCTAGGTGTTGAATAAGTAATCATTAATATCATATATGCAACCCCCTTTCCCCTGTATAGGTCATTACTCAATATTACCACCTTCATCTTCCCTTCAGATATTAACAACAGTTCTATGAGATGTCTAGCTGATACATTATTATCACCACTGTGTGTGTGAGGAAACATGTCTCAGAGAGTTTAAGCAAATTTTCCAAGAGCAAACAGCTGGTGAGTGGGTAAGCTGAAGCTATGACTCTTGGCTTTTTAAGTTTTGCATCACGTCACTGGAGATAGTTCATTCCTCTAAGGTACCTATCCATGACTTAATTATCACAGTTAAATCAAGATCTATTGACAATATATTAAATATCAAACAATATATTGGCACTGGGAATACAATGATAAATAGGATGGAGTCTTGCTCCCAAAGAAACTTGAGAAAGTAAGGGCTTAGGAGTAGAGAACTGGAAAGTGTAAGTTTGAATGATAGAGACACTATGGATACAATGGAACGAGATGTTCTGCAAAGATGTTCAAAACAATAAAGTGTTAACACAGCCCAAGTGTAAACTTTCTCCACCTGTTCAGCAAGAGAATCAAGTCCTTATGATCTAACGCATCCATGGAACATAATGAATTAACACATCTCCCTTGCATCTAAAATGGTCCTATTTATGTACCGCTCTTGGGAGAACTGAGAAACTGGTTACTCATCATTTTTCATGTTTTGTGGTTGATTCTAAGGGATTAGTGAACTCTGATGTGGAATGCTATTCAGAAGAAAGCAGCACTGAGTTTTTATATTTATGTGAACAGTGGATGCACGTAGTTTCAAAAGCCAAATAGTACCTATGGCAGTTACTTGCTCCAACATTCCTCCTCTACAACCCTCTTGCTGTGTCTTCTGGTTATTACCTCAGTGTTTCTGAATATTATGCAGGTAGTGCTACATCTGGTATTGACTTTAGACATTATTCGCATATACCATCTGTATCTCATCTTCCACATGTATCCAAAATAGTAAGCCACTGTGTTAGTTAAAATAGTAGTCTTCATTAATATTATGACTATGTAAATATTATTTATTACAGGGTCAAATATTGCTATATATTGCTACTGCATTTCTTTTCTTTATAGCAGCTTTCTTTTCCATCAGCTTTCTATTTGTGTTTCCTTTTCTCTCTTCCTCTCCCCAGCAAACACAACACCTATACTCTCACTAAATGCTCTCAACTACTCTGTTATCTCTTTATCCCCTGGGGACTTCACTACCAGACCTATCCATCCTCTTACTATCACCTGAAATTAGAGCCCTCTCTCTAAGAATGTACTTTCATTATAACTCCAGGAATTCTCTCTAATACTCTCCTAGTATGATTACTTTCTTTTTTGCCTATCATGTCATACTCATTCTTGGTTAACTAACTGCATAGTTCTGGAGTACATCCTCAGGTTGCTTCTCACAAAAGGGTTAATAGTAGGTAAATTTTCTGTGCTTTTCTTGTCCTTATTTTGTCCTCATATTCAATTGATAGTTTGGCTAACTACTGAATTTTAGGTTGAAAATAAATGTTTATTGAGACTTTCATTTGTTGGTTTTTATATTATTTTTTTCTTAAGCTTGACACTAGAACATTCTTTTCTCAATATAGAGTTCCATGCCCTTTAACATATATATGAAATATATATGTAATAAATATTATATATAACATATATTACATCATTACTATTATATCATTAATATATTATGTATATTTATATGATTTATATATAATACCTATTAAAATCTATTTTTCCTTTATATAGAAATAATATGTAAATAATTACTATTTATGTATTACTATTATTTCCTTTATATAGCTATTTCTTATGTTTATTTTGTACTCTATATTGGCTCTTTAGACATTCAATTGGTTACATAAGTCTTTTATAGTTCAAATTTTGTATTACACTTTTTGGAAAATCTGACTTTTTCAGAAACTTGTTCTTGTTCTTTAAATGTTCTTTTGTCTTTTTCTTGTTCTTTTAATTTTATGTTTTAATAGCATACTTCTTGTCTTTACTCTGAATTTTGTTTTTGAGTATATATTAATATAATCATGAGAGGGGTATTTAATTTTCATGTTTCCTATGTTATCTGCCTTCATCAAGGAAATACTATTCCTTCATTTGAGGTCCTCTCATGTATCTTATAAATCTTAGGTTTCCATTCACATTTAAGTGTGAGACATACTCAAAGTAATAATTGAAAATTAGCGTCTTTGAATAGCAATGATAGCATAATTTTATGTTTTTCAAAAAAAACTCCTCCGCCCCAAACATATGGAACAAGTAATAAAATATTAAAAATATAGGTGAATTAAAAACAACATAAATATCTCTGTAAAGCAAAAGTTGAAAAAAAAAAACACAATAAGTTAAAATTGGGGCTAAAATTCTGGTGTAAGATTCCAATTACCAAGAACAGCAGTCAAGGACTACTCACTGAATCAGAGATTCAGTCTCTGTTAACGTTAAGTTTGGGTTAATGAAAAAGCTCCACTAGGCAGCATTTGGGCCACCATTCCAGGGTGGAGTTGCAGAAATGATACTATATACTGAAGTGGAGTTAGCAGGTTTCTGAAATATTTGTTGGAAAAGACATAGCATGGACCTATTGAATACACCAAGGATTAAGCTTATTTAAAGCAGTCAAATGCCATTTAAAGATCCTGGCATCTATCTTCCTTCATCATCTGCTCTTTACGCACTTTGTTTTAAGCTTTACAGTTTGGAGATCGTTCTCCTTGATAGATAAAATGAGAGAAAAATAAGAGATGAATGAATCACCCTGCCTTTGCTGTCATTTTTAACAGTACCTTATCTACCATGAGCCATGTTCTTCTTCCAGTGCTGTACAGAGTGAAAATCACCATTTTCCTGATTCCAATATTTCTTCTTGCTCTTCACCACCCTCTTCTGCTTTTTATCTTTCTCAATGAAGTTCTTAAAGACACAAGGGGCCTTTTCACTTTGTTTACATATCCCTTTTTCTATCTTTGGTTTGTGTTGTTTACATGTCCCTTTTTCTATCTTTGGTTTATGTCCTCTAGAATATGAATTCCTTGAATAATTCCCATTACGATCACTTTATTCCAGTTTGAGAGTTGTCAATGCAGAGGTGAAGTAAACATATGTGCAATCAGTGAGTGTTTTCTTCAATCCAGGAAATGGGTATACATATTAAGCATCAAGAACATCTAAGCACAAATTACCCCACAAAATAGCTGCTGTAGATAGTATATAATCCATACGGAACTGTGGAACATAAAAGTATTTTTTTTTATCACTGCTGCCTCTAGGAAAGTTTCTCAAAATAGTACTGATAACCAATGGGAAGCACAGAGTCTGAATTCTGATGGAGCCAGGCACAGTCTATATAGTAAGCTATAGCACCCATATTACATGCCTGTTGGTGTCCTCACAGATTGGGGGGACTAAGTTAACTATAAAAGGGCCCAGATTTCTTCCTCGAATTTATCAATTCCAAGATGACATGGTCATGTTTCCCCAAGACTCTGATCATTGCAACTCTATTGAATAAGATTATCTATTTATTATAGCAAATTGTAAAAATTTGTTTTCTAATTCTTATAAAGGGTCAATATGAAACTAAAAAAACATCAAAGTAGAGACCAAAACTTTTTTTAAAAGGGAGTCAACAAAATGCCATACACTCTCCATTTTGCAGATGTAGACCTTCAATAGATTCATTTCGCATTTATTCATTAAAATATTCAACAATTGGTGTGTGCGTGCATGTGTGCTTGTGTGTCTCAAATTCCTTCAAGTACTAGAATGAAAACATCCTTCTCCTCATGTAACTTATGGTCTAAGAAGGAGAACATAAATTAGACAAATACTTGTGAAATTAACACAATTGTTGTGAGAGGACTGAGGGAAACATAATTTGAGTATACTTAATAGGAAGACTTAACATTATCTGAGGGATATGTTAGCTGATCCAACTGATGGATAAGAAAAGTTCGCTGAGAGAAGAGGAAAGGAGCATATAGTGGAAAAAGAATAGATATGAGAAAGTACAGAATCAGGAGAAAGCACAGAATGTTCTAGTATTGATGGAAGGCTCATGAACTTGTAGGCTAAGTTTGAGTTGTAGAATAAGGCAGAAGATCAAGTTGAAAAATTAGGAAGCTGTCGCATATGCAAAGCTATTCAGCCTGTGTGAAGAAACTTAGAATTTCATAGCAATCAGAAGTTAGTTAAAGACCTTAAGCAAGGGAGTGTCTCAAATAGATTTATGTTAAAAATATTGCATGAGTTACTGTGCAAAGAGAGATATAAAAGAGACCAACTGAAAAGAAAATGTAAGAGGTCAAAGAAGAGATGATACTAAAATGTAGAAAGCACAGTAGCAATACAGACTGTTTATATTTAGATTGTAGGGATACAGTGGTGAAAGAGAGGATAGCTTTTATTGATATGTAAGTAAGAAAGAACTGAGAAGACCTTAGATGTGTTTGTTTTTTTTCCGTTGCATAGACTAAAGAGCTACTGCTGGAAGAAAATAAATGAAAATGAATATAATTGGGCAATAAATAGTTAACATGGGTTGGATAAAAGAGAAGAAAGGTAGAATACATTTAAAGAGAAGTAAAAGACCTTTGAGTCTAAGTACTATGTGTTACACACACACAAACACACACACACACACACATTCTTAGAAATTGCTATTTCCCTTTCTCTCACCTCCTGTCCCCTTTTCCCTTCTCTCTCTCTCTCTCTGTCATGCACACACACAGGACAAGCAACAATACCCTTCAAGTGTTTTTATGTTTTGTTATGTTTTTGCATGTTTTTGGAAATTTTAGTAAAAATTACAGTTGACTAATTTTTTCAGTGAATAGCTGTGATGAGACTGGACCATTTAGGCAGCTCCAGCTCAGTTTTATTTAGGTTACACATAGGACAAAATGACTGACTTGATTTGAATTTTATAAAGGAGAAAACTTGAATTTTCTCCTTTATATGGCAGGAAAAAAGGTCCAGTGTAATACTCAGGTCTCTTACAGAAATAACTGCAAAGACTATTTGAAAAGTCCTCTGCCTCCCACCTCTATACTTCAACTTCTTTGTGTACCATTTTTGTGATCTATATTAGAAAAATTATAGCCATATATAGTTTCTAGTGATTTTCTGTATAGTATCATCTTACAGTGATATCACTTTTGCTTTTCTTTTGTACTCAATCACCAAAGTGGTTTATACTGTACCTCAGATAAGTTTGAGGATATCTGTTCAGGCGTATAATAGTTATTTTGATTACAGTGCCACTGCCTCATGTTCCTTATTTTAAATGCTTTTTTAAAGGTATAAGCTTAATTGTCATCTTCTAATCATCCGCCTGCCCTCACTAAATTTCAGTAACACTTCCAATATTGCATTTACATTCTTATGTCAAATTTCAAACTCATTATTTGGATAATAAGTACTCAGTTCACCGGTTTAGAGGACCACTCTTTCTGTTTCTTTTTGTTCATTTATTTTGATTTTTTTCTTTCTTTCAACAAAATCTACCAAGTATCTGCTATGTAATAGACATTGTCTCATCTCTAGGAATACAAAAATGAACACTTGTTTTTATAAATCAGCATTCTAGATAGAAAGGAAGAGACAACAAATATGAAAAGGACAAGTGAAGATAACGTCCTCTTCAGAGAATAGGGTGATATTATAGTGACTAGGAAGCTATGTTAGATTGCCTATAAAGTGACACTTCAGATGCAATGAAATAACAGGCCATAGAAAACTCTGTAAAGATCATGGAGAAGAGCTTTCCAGGCAGAGAAGACAGACATGAGAAAGGACTAAGGCAAAAATGAGCTTGGGTTGTGCATGCAAAAGAAAAAGGATGATTGTGACTGAGTCTTAATGGGTTAGGAAGAGTAGTTGGAGATGATGGTCAGCACACATAGAGCCTTGTGGGCTAGGGTCAGAGGTTTGAATATTTCTACACATGATATTGGGAAACCAATCTCATGAGTGATTTGAGCAAATTAGTGGCATGATCTGGTTTATTTTTTTAAGATTCATATCTGCTGGCTCTTTGGAGGGTTACTTGAACATGGACACACAGATAATCAGGAAACAAGTAGATGTTTATGGTTAGAGTCCAGGAAGTAGATTATTTATCTTTGAATGAGAGTAATAGTGGAGATTTAGAGTAGTGAGCCAAATTGAGAAATGTTTTAGAGAAAAAATTAATGATGCATGTTAAAGGAGAGGGCATGGTGGGTTGGGTAAAAGAAAGGAAACAAGGATAACACCTACATTCTAAAAGTGTACAACAAAGTGGATGGTGGTATTTTTTACAGAGATGGAGAAGAGTGACTGGGGGAATAATTTTTTAATGAAAAATTAGGTATTACCTTTTTTTCTGTTTTATCCAGTTAGAGTTTGGGATGACTTTTAGACACTCATGTAGAACTTTCAAATATCAGTATACATTCTAGTCTGAAATGTCTAGAGAAAGGCCAGGATAGAGATGATATTTTGCAGACTCTTTCATAAATGCAAGCAAAGCAAGGAGAATAGGTAAGGTGACCCAGGTCACTCAGAGAAAATACATAGCAATCATGGCACACACCAACCTTTACAGGTATAGAAGAAACATAGAAATGAGGAGATAGAGGTTGATGAAATAAAAGAAAACCCTAAATGGGAAGAGAACATGTTTCCACTGTGGAACTTAAAGGGAAAAGTAAACAAGAATTTCATGGGGAGATAATATTTCAATAGTTGATGGATTAAGCGGCTTTGTAAGAACTGCTAATAGATCAAATAATAGAATAACAGAAATATATGCATCAGTACATGCCCCACAGGACCTGAAAGATGTTATATAAGTAAATTGTCTCATGTTTTTACAGGCCAGTTTTTCAGCATTTCCTCCTCTATACTATATGCCACTTTCTTTGACTCAAGTTGTCTTCTATTGGTACTTTAATTATTGTTTCTGTGTTTATCAAAATCAGCTACAAGATAATCCTCAGGATAATAATTCCGTTGAGAGTAGTAACTTCACTACCTCCAAAATAAGTGTTTTCCCTTTATTTCTCTTTCATAGAACTCATCCGCCAATGCCAAAATCCCATTTGCTTTCTTGACCACTGGAGAAGGACATGAAAGCACCCCCCTATCCCAAATTCTGTTTCTTCCTCAGAACATGGAATTTTCCAGTAATCGCTCCCAATTTATTCCATTTCTTTGATTTGTGTTTCTAGGAGAATCAACAGAAATGAAGAGCATCTGGCAAGATTTACAAGTCAGTATAAATTTGGGTTATCTGCTTATGTTTTAAGGAGTCCAGTAGAATTTAGGATTACAAGACATGGAGTCAGAAAGAATCAGAATTAAGATCCATTTCTGACACTTGTTGTGAGCCCTGCGGTCAAACTATATACCTTTCTAAAATAAGATCCTCAAATGTGAAACGGGGTCAATGAAATCTTCCTCATAGTGCACATGTGAAGATCAAATGAGATAATAAATGCTAAGCACCCAGCACAGTGCCTGGCACATGGTAAGTGCTTCATAAATGTTAACTACTGCCAATAAAAATGATGACTGCAATTTCAAAACTGGCCTATGAAAGGTGGGGAGAGTATAACTCAGATTAGAAAAGCATGAAGGTGCTCTGAAAGGTGGATTAACATGGGCAAATACAGGGGTACCAGAGGAGGAGAATTCATTTTGACTGGAGCAGAGGTTACTCAAAGAGCAGACTCTATAAATCTATTGAGTTATATCTTCATTTCTCAGTGAAACCATAGAAGAGGCACAGGCTTGCCTCTATACTTTCAGAATTAAACTCCCAGTAAAATCCATTCTTTGTAGAATTAAAGGGAGCCTACTGAATAACTGGCCCCTCACTTAGTAGTCCGTGCCATATTTACAGGTCAGCTGCAGCTCTCAGAATTCTCTCACTACGTGACCCACATGCAGTTTTAATTTAGCTCTCTTTCCTTTCTCCTCCTTTTCCTCTTCACGTTGTCTAAGTGCTAATAATAATAATTCAATTTAATAACATCCATCCTCACAGAGTACTCAAGCCCATCCGGTCCTCAAGGACACCTAACCTTTCCCAGGCTCACCTCTCAGCTTCTTTATCACACTTGAAGCACATCATAAACTACATCTTCCCCAGACCTTGTCATAAAGGGTAAGGCCAACATTGCAGGAATGAAGTCAGGGAAATACAACCTTGAACTGTTTTATCTCCTCTCTTCCCTGCCCTTCTCCTCCCCCTTGCCTTTCCCTCTTCTCTTTGACCAGTACTTTTCCTTCGCAGCCAGAAAGAGAAAAACTTAAACTCTTATTCCCAAAGGAGTTTCCTGGAATGGTTCACTTTCTGTTTGGCAGTTGAAGCCCAATCTAATATGAACGATACTCAGCATTGATAGCTGCCTCAACAGTCATTAATTTGCTAATAGAAATTGCTTTTTGATGATGCAGGTCAGGATGATGGCCTCCGGTTTATGGATAAAGAAATTGAAACATGAAATGTTAAATGTCTTTTACACAGTGGCAGTACTGAGAATAAGTCAGGGAAAGGGCTCACTTACCTGGTATTCAGCTCTCTGAAAACTTCAGTTTCTTGAAATACAAAAAAACTGAAGAAAGAGGTGAAAATAACATGTATGAACATCCAAAATAATTATAATAAAATGTGCTTAGAAATACTCATGCATTTAATTCACATAATTATGCTAGATTCATTTATTCTCAGCTGACACATACTTTTTAAGAGTTTTGTATATTTGACCTCCTGGTATATAAAAATACTTTAAAGTTAAAAATGGTATTAAGTAGTTAACTATTAAGTACAAACTATATTAAATAACATATTAGATAAACTAAATAATAATATTGTGATATTAAATAATAGCAAATTATGAAGTACAAATTATAGGATAAACTTTATTGTTCTTAAATTTTTATTGTCATTATTTGAATCCTATTTTTTGCCACATTGTGGGTGAGAAATCTAAGACTCAGAAAGGCTAAACCATGTAAACAAGGTCACACTGTGGGTTAAAGGCAAACATGAAATGTCACTTCTGTGTATATAACTCCTTACTCTATATGTCTTAAAAAACAAGAATAGTATCTACTACATGGAATTGTTAGGAGGTAACGTGTGAATGTATAGTAAAGAGTTGTAGAAAGGAAAAATAGAAAAGCTTTTAGTTTTGCAGAAATTCTTAGGAAGGGGGCACAACATACTTAGTAAATGTCTTAATGAAGATTCATTGATAGCCATTGAGAGACAGGCCAAACCGGGCAACGGAACTGGATTACAGGCAATATTACTAAGCACCATATATTCTTTTTTTTTAATTATACTTTAAGTTCTAGGGTACACGTGCATAGCGTGCAGGTTTGTTACATATGTATACATGTGCCATTTTGGTGTGCTGCACCCATTAACTGGTCATTTACATTAGGCATATCTCCTAATGCTATCCCTACCCTCCACCCCCCCACAATAGGACCTGGTGTGTGATGTTCCCCTTCCTGTGTCCAAGTGATCAGCACCATATATTCTAATGCCTTTTCCTTGATAGGACACATTTGGATTCGTTCCTGTTTTTTTTTTTTTTTTTTAACCAATGTCCACTCTGTAACACTAGACTGTACACGTTAGATTGTATAACAATGTGACACTATCCCTTAGCCAGTTTTCATAGTGTTACACAGTGCTCTCTGCCCACCGATAAATGTGCACTACCTAGCCCAGGACTATCAGTGCATACACATAGATGATTCCACAGAGGAATCTGGAAGAAGTAAGACCATCCAGGTATTAAATTGGGAAAAAGTTAATGATGTTGTTGACAAGAAAGCCAAACTTTATGAAATATTTAAAGAGGTTTATTCATGTCAATATGAGTGACCATGACCTAGGGAACAGTCTCAGGAGATCCTGAGAAAATGAGCCCAAGGCAGTTGCATTACAGTTTGGTTTTATACATTTTAGGTTGACAGAAGTTACATGCAAAGATATACCACGGAAAGTGTATGTGGATTTGGCTTAGGAAAGTGAGACCTCTCAAAGCAGGAACTCACAGGTCATAGGTGGTTTCAAAGTTTTTCTGACTGGCAATCTGCTGAAAGAGTTAAGCTTTGTCTAAAGACTTAAAGTCAGTAGAATGAAACATTTGCATTAAGATAAGGGAGTGGGTTAGGGTTTTCTAAAGAGACAGAGCTAATATAATAGATGAATATATGAAGGGAAGTTTATTAGAATTGACTCACATGATCACCAAGTGAAGTCCCACAACGGGTCGTCTGCAAGCCGTGGAGTCAGCCAGCCAGTCCAAGTCCAAACACTTCAAAAGTAGGGAAGCTGACAGTGCAGCCTTCAGTGTATGGTCAAAGGTCCGAGAGCCCCTGGCAAATCACTGGTGTAAGTCCAAGAGTCCAAAAGCTGAAGAACTTGGAGTCCAGTGTTCAAGGGCAGGAAGCATCCAGCATGGGAGAAAGATGGAGGCTGGAAGAGTCAACAATGTTAGTCCTTCCATGTTCCTCTACTTGCTAGTATACTAGCTGTGCTGGCAGCTGATTAGATGGTGCCCACCCAGCTGGAGGGTGGGTCTGGATCTCCCAGTCCACCCTCAAAGACACACCCAGAAACACTACTTTGCATCCTTGATTCCAATCAAGTTGACACTCAATATTAACCATCAGAGGGGGATTGTGGAAGCCAATGTTCTTTCTTTCTTTCTTTCTTTTTGAAACACTCTCACTCTGTCGCCCAGGCCGGAGTGCAGTGGCATAATCTTGGCTCACTGCAGCCTCTGCCTCCTGGGTTTAAGCAATCCTCCTGCCTCAGACTCCTGAGTAGCTGGGACCACCAGCACATGGCACCACGCCCAGCTAATTTTTTATATTTTTAGTAGAGATGGGGTTTCATCTTGTTAGCCAGGATGGTCTTGATCTCCTGACCTCGTGACCTGTCCACCTCAGCCTCCCAAAGTGCTGGGATTACAGGCATGAGCCACCACACCCCACCGACAATGGTTTGGTTGTGTAGATGAAGCTTCCAGGTCACAGGCTTCAGACAAAATAGATGATAAATATATTTTTTTCTGTCTTAAATGGGTTCAGACTCTTAGTTAATTAGTTAATGTCTCTTGGATCTGGGAAAGACCTAGCTACATTAATGGAGATTCTCTACAGATACAAAAGTTCCCCAACTAAAGATGTCTTTTCAGGGCCATTTCAAAATATGTCAAAAAATATATTTGGGGGTAAAATATTTTTATTTCCTACAGGGCCTGTTGTCATGTGTTGCTATACCAGACTCGAGTTGGAATTTGGTATCTTATTGCTAAGAGTCTGTTTTGCCAGTCTTATGATCTCTATTCTAACGTTAATGCTGGTAAGTTGTGCCTAAACTCCAAAGGGGAGGGGGTGTATATACGGAGGCTTGGTGACCTCAGTTTCCATTATGGGTGGGAATTAAGATTTTCAGGTTTCTCTTGACCCAGAGAGGTTCCATTCAGTTGGTTAGGAGGCTTAGAATTTTATTTTTGGCTTACAAAATTTCATCATTTTCACATTTTGTCCCCTTGAATTTTCTTGATCTCTGTTTTGGAGTTCTCTATTTGCAGGGATCCAATGCTGTTTGACTTTCTACTCTTATATCCTGTATTGACAGTGTATCTGACAACTTTAGCTGAAAAATCATCTGTCTCCATTGACTCCATTGAAAAGAAACCGATCATAATTCACTTTCTTTTTGTTTGTTTATTTGTTTGTTGTTTTTTGAGACAGTCTCTGTCGCCCAGGCTGGAAGGCAGTGGTATGATGTTGGCTCACTGCGACCTCCGCCTCCTGGGTTCAAGCGATTCTCCTGCCTCAGTCCTCCCTAGTAGCTGGGGCTACAGGCACATGCCACCGTGCCTGGCTAATTTTTGTATTTTTAGTAGAGATGGGGTTTCAATATGTTGTCCAGGCTGGTCTCAATCTCCTGACTTCAGGTGATCTGTCCGCCTTGGCCTTCCAAAGCGCTGGGATTATAGGCATGAACCACCGCGCCTCGCTGATCATAATTTACTTCTAAGAGTAGAGATAGCAGTTTTATCTGTTGAGGCACAGAGAACAAAAAGTACAGTGCTTTGGCATACTCAGCACTTTGAAATTAAAGGAAATTAAAAGGCCTTGGAAGCATCCTCAGAACCAAGAACTTACTGACCTTCTCCTGTGTCTCCCCTCAAATGCAGGGTAGAACTCTCTCTGAAATGCTCTTTTCTGAATCTCTGTGGGAACGAACAAAATTGCCTTTCATTCTCTCCTTGAAATTTCCTTATCTATGGCAGTGTAACCACATTTGGATGGACTCTGTCACAAGATATTGTCTTGTTTCTCAGGCTCATTCAAATTCCAAAGAGAATGATTTACAAGCTCATCAGTCTCCAGGACCCCTTAATTTCCCCTTATATTCATTTACTACCCCTCACAATTGCACAACTGCCCACATACATCTCCATTTTCCTCTCTTCTATAAATAGGGTATATAAGTTTCAACAGTCCAGCTTTACCCGGTATTTCTTTTCTTTTCTTTTCTTTTGTTTTTTTTTTGAGACAGAGTCTCAATCTGTCACCCAGGCTGGAGCACACTGGCAGAATCTCAGCTCACTGCAACATCCGCCTCCTGGATTCAAGCGATTCTTTCCTCAGCCTCCTGAGTAGCTAGGACTACAAGTGTGTACCACCATGCCTGGATAATTTTTGTACTTTTAGTAGAGATGGGGTTTCACCATGTTGGCCAGGCTAATCTCGAACTCCTGACCTCAAGTGATCCACCAGCCTTGGCCTCCCAAAGTGTGAGGATTACAGGCATGAGCCACCACGCCCAGCCTATACATATTTTATGTGATTCCTGTGCTTATGGACATTAATAAATTTGTATTCCTTCTTTCCTGTTTATCTGTCTATTGTTTAACAGACTCAAACCTTCAGAGGAGGTTCTTCAGAGGAGAGGGAAAATTATCTTTGCCCCTACAATCTATATATCTTGTATTGGATGCTATGATATGGGGCTGTGAGGCTCAGATTCTGTCACCCTCTTTAAGGAGCAATAGGATTTGGGAATATATGCAGCCGACAGATGAAGTCCTCTGTAAGAATTGCCATGACCTGAAAAGAGCCACTTTTACCCCTTCCAAAGAGTATCTTAAATGACTTGTCCACATATGTCTATAAAGCCATGGCTTCCTTGTCTCAATGTGGGAGAATTCTGAAAGGCCATTTCGTGTCAAGACCTCTCATAGAATTGTCCTAATGCCTTTGTTTTGTCTGCGTCAAAGTTAACTTTATTCTCTTCCCAACACTGCATCTTTTAATCTCCCATAAGATTGGTCTCTAGAATAGTAAAATTGAAAGGCATTTAGGTATGGATTTGCTTTTCTTGCCTAGTAGACCTTATCTAACACTTACATCTTAGGGTTTAGATAGTTTTTACTACAACATGGGATCATATTCTGTATAACCCTGTATTAGACCAAGGGACCATCTTTACAGCAAAGGAGATATGACAACAAACATATGGCCGTGGATGGGACCTATTGGTCTTTCCATATTTCATGTCACCCACCATATGGCAGCCTGGTAAAGTAAGGGAATAACCTGTTGAAGCTGTAACAGGGGTTCCAACTTAGCGATGATACCCTGTGAGGAAGATGTGCACTTTCTAGGACATCTCAAGGATCCCAGTAAGTAGAGTCTTGGATATGGGATCCAAAAGATAGATCCAGGAGAGACCCCACTTTCTATCAGTTTTAGTGACTCACTTGGGAAATTTGTGCTTCCCATTCCTAAGTTTCTGGGCTCTGAAAAATTAAAGTTCCTGGTTTTCATCAGGAGAAGACTTCTAACAGTTGAGAAAACATGAAACGCATGAAACTCTAAGCTACAGCTCCCACCCCATTACTTCAGCTTTATTGTTCCATCAAACAAGCAGGAATGGAAAGACGGGGTAATTGACTCTGATCATCAAGAACAGGTTGGAGTGCTGTTACATAATGCAGGCAGAGAATATGTTTCATACCCAGGTCACTCACTTGGATACTTCTTGGTGCCACTTGGCTCAATTTTGATAAGCATGAGTTGCAGTTGTAAGACCAGCAGTACTGGGAACTCTAGTTCATCCTAGTAAACTTCATGTTTCCACAGAAAAGGAGGTCCATCAGAATCCTGGAGAAGTTTATTTTACAAAGTATATTCAAGAGTTACAAGGCGCTAGTCAAGATAAATTGTTGCAGTGTGATGCTCAGATCCTTACCCTTTAGGACAAAGACATTCATTTCTCCATCCGCTGGGAATGTTGGCTGATGACAAATAATATGGTTAGGTTTTGTGTCCCCAACCAAATCTCATCTTGAATTGTAATCCCCAGGTATTGAAGGAGGAACCTGGTGGGAGGTGATTGGATCATGGGGGTGGTTTCCCCCAGGCTGTTCTCATGATAGTGAGTCCCCACAAGAGTTGATGGTTTTATAAGTGTTTAGCGAGTTCCTCCTTCACTCACTCTTCTCTCTTCTGCTGCCATGTGAAGAAGGTCCTTGCTTCCTCTTTTCCTTCCCCAATGGTTATACATTTCCTGAGGTCTCCCGAGCCATGTGGAACTGTGAGTCAATCAAACCACTTCCTTTTATAAATTATCCAGTCTTGGGTACCTTTGTAGCAGTGTGAGCAAAGACTACAACAGATGTCAGCTTAGTAGCTCTCCTGGAGTTTCCCTCTGCTGACAGCAGGCCATTAAATCTTACTTATGCCTTGCTAGTCTAGGTGTAATCCAAGGACCAGCAGCATCACCAGCACCTGGGAATTTGTTAGAAATGCAAATGGCCTAACCCCATCCCAGAGCTATTGAATTTCAATATGCACTTACAATCTTCAATATGCATTTACAAAAAAGATGGTATGTGTACATATTAAAGTTTGAGAAGACATGCTCTAGAACATTGTTCTTCAGATTTTTTGAATTGCACATCTCTGGTATGAAAAAATAGTAAGCTAAGCATGTACTCATAATGTTTATAATATTATACATTATAACCTTATATATTCTACTTTTTAAATTATATATCTACTCTTTATTATATATAATACAAAATGTATATATTTGTTGAGGATGATGATATTGTATACAATTGTATTAAAATGTCATAAACCTTAAAAAACATTTTCAAATATGGAAACTGAAAAGAATAAGGTGAAAATAGTAAATGAAATTTTCATAGTTTTATCACACTGCTCAATGGATTATCATGTGTCTTGGCTGTATATACTCCATGTTGGAGATTGCTATTCTCTAGTCAGAAACACATTAATCTTGTGCATTAGGTAGGGCCCTGGGAGATGAATTAATGAAAACAACAGGACCAGGGAAAATTGGGGATTATTTTTTTGGTAGACTGGGAATGGAAAGAAAATTAGAGTGGTTTGAATTGACATCAAATGGTGACAGCACCTACATATGGCACGATTTCATTTAAGGAGGAGAGGAAACTTCTCCTTTATTTTCCATTCTGTGTAATTCCAGTCCAAGATGTTCACCTAACTTCTCCATTTTTCACATAGGATGCTTGCTATTTGCAGGTATCTGACTGAATTTTCACCAGCTGTTCAGCAGGTCATTTTGTCAGGTAGATGAAGGTAGTGAGAATTTATCAGCCCCCAGTTCAGATTCATGGCTGATCTGTCACCATGAATTTCTACAAATATTACTCTTATTTACTCAAGATGCAACTCAAATTAGCAACAGGTTATCTATGCATAGATGTGTATGATGTATACATATATGTATCTATACATATGTCTGTATATAATGTATACATGCATAAATATATGTAATTATATACATGCACACGCACCCATTATAAATCCAAATCAGGCTTTCAAACTCCATTCTTGCTTTCTCTGGCATGAAGATGAACCAATATAGTGACAACATGAGTGCCTGAATTGGTATCTTCAGCTGATAATTACATTAATACTAAAGCTCAGGAGGTTGATATGGAATCTGTTCAGGACCCCTGGTGTGGGAGCTGAGCTCCATTGTTGCACACAAAAGAAAGCACCCTATAATTTCACAGAAAGCAGAAGGGCAGCAAAATAATATTGTTTAGAAACTGCTCAAAGTAATAGCCACTGTGTCAGCTGCCTTGTCAGCCTTTCTGTCAGCAATGGAACGTTGTATGGGAATAGAAAAAAAGTCCCTCTAAAAGTGTAAGAGAATTAAGATATGAGCGAGGTAGGAACAGGGGGTATCAGGAAAGAAAGCAAGAGCCTTTTTTTCTAATAAAAACGTGATGCAGGAAACACTCAAAGCCGTTCAATATGCTGTGGGTGATGACAGCACGCTGTTCATGAATGTCTGAACTAGATGGCCCACTGAGCAATCACTGTGAAACACTTCCTTGAACCAACTTTTCATTCCAACTCTATTAGGGATATATACAGGGAAAAAATGTTTCTATTCATGATGGCTCCTCAAGTTCACTCTTTGTCATTCCTCTTTGACTCCATACACAGGCAATAGTAATGAACCTCCAAAAAGAGAAACTACAGGAAAATAAACTTCATTAGCCAAATGTCCCTTAGGACTGCTGGTTCTGATGACAGAAACAAACTATGATGACCAGAAGTTCAGTTACCATGGTGTAAAAGGAACTAGAAGTATTCCACTTAAGATAGGTCCTGAGTCCATTCTTAATGTCGGAAACTGGGTCTCTGTTGTTATTTTCTTTCTCATAATAGATATTAAAATATTAATTCCCAAATTGCCTCATGGGATTATCCTTTTACTGAAAACTATAGGACTAGGAAGGTGAAAGAAAGGAACATCCACGTGATGCTGAACTGAATTGGGCTAATCTTTGTTTCTGTAAGTGGATTTTCAATGTAAACAACACCCCTGCAAAGCAAAACCACTGAAACACCTGTAAAAAACTACTTTAGGGTTAACAGCCTAAGGCATCAATGAACTGCACAACTAACTACAGACTTCTTTTCAGAGAATAATTATATAACCCAAAACAAGTCTGAAACAAACCAACCAAAACTTTCAAGTCAAATCAAAATGACCATATAAATCAAAATTAGAAAAACAAACTAATAATTCAAATAGTAAGAATGCCAGCCAACACAATTAATATTGAAGAATACTCATTCCAGATATTCTAAATTAAATGCATTATAAATATTTTAGATTAAATGCTTTTTAATTGACCAGTTTTTTATTCTGCTGTTAGATTGATTTTTGTATGTTAAGGATTTTCAAAAGACAAACCATTTTCTTCATTATTCAGAAAAAGTTATAAATCCAAACAGGCAGAAAGAAAGTAAGATCAGGGGTACAGGAGAAAGAACCAATTCATGAGTTTAGAAACGAAAAATTTAGGCATCTAAGTAAAAATGCAACCAATGTGATGGAGACTGGACATAGCAGAAGAGAAAGTTACTGATTTGGAAAATAGTACTGAGAAAAACATTCAGCATGTTGGATAAAGAGAAAATGTTATGTTGAATTATATGAAACACAATGAAATTCAAGATAACACCAAGAAAAAATTCAGAATCCTATCTTCTATTTAACAAAGAGATTTAAATAATTAAAAATAATCAAGTAGAAATTCTGGCATTGAAAAATGCAATTGACATATTGAGGAATTCATGAGTCCCTTAACAGCAGAATTGATCAAACAGAAGAAAGAATTAGTGAACTTGAAGACAGGGTGTTTGAAAGTACACAGAGGGAACAAAAGAAAAAAGAATAAAAAAGAACAAAGTACATCTATAAGGTGTAGAAAATAGACTCGATAGGATAATTCTATGACTTATTGGCCTTAAAGAGGAGGTAGAGAGAGAGAGATAGGAATAGAAAGTTTATTCAAAGGGAACAAACAGAGAACTTCCCAAAACCTAGAGAAAGATATTAATATTAAAGCATGAGAAGGTTATATAGAATGCCAAATAGATTTAACTCAAATACGACTACCTCAAGACATTTAGTAATCACACTCCCAAAGGTCAAGCATAAAGAAAGGATCCTGAAAGCAGAATAGAAAAGAAATAACATACAATGGAGCTTCTGTACATCTGGCAGCAGACTTTTTTGTGGAAACTTTACAAGTCAGAGGAGAGTGGAGTGACATATTAACTTATTTGTTTATTTTTTTTTATTTCCAACTTTTATTTTAAGTTCAGAGGGTACCTGTGCAGATTTGTTACCTGAGTAAATTGTCTGTTGAGAGGGTTTGATGTACAGACTATTTCATCACTCAGGTAATGAGCTTAGTACTTGATAGGTAGTTTTTAGATCCCTCACCCTCCTCCCACCCTCCACCTTCAAGTGGCTCCAATGTCCGTTGTTCCCTTCTTTGTGTCCGTGTGTACTCAATGTTTAGCTCCCATTTATGAGTAAGAATACGTGGTATTTGGTTCTCTGGTTCCACATTAATTAACTTAGAATAATAGCCTCCAGCTTCATCTATGTTGCTGCAAAGGACATAAAATCGTTATTTTTATGGCTGCATAGTATTCTATGGTATATATATACCACATTTTCATTCTCCAGTCCACCATTGATGGTCATCTAGATTGATTCCATGACTTTGCTATCAAGAATAGTGTTGCAATGAATATACACATGCATGTGTTTTTATGGTAGAATGATTTCTGTTCCTTTGGTATGTACTCAGTAATGGGATTTCTGGGTCAAATGGTCATTTTTTAAGTTCTTTGAGAAATCCCTGAACTATTTTCCACAATGGCTTAACTAATTTAAATTTCCACCAGCAGTGTATAAGCATGTCCCTTTCTCCACTAATTCACCAGCGACTGTTATTTTTTGATTTTTTAATAATAGTCATTCTAACTAGTATTAGATGGTATCTCATTGTGATTTAATTTGCATTTCCTTAATGATTAGTTATGTTGAGCATTTTTTCACATGCTTTTTGGCCATGTGTATGTCTTCTTTGGAGAAGTATTCATGGCCTTTGTCAATGTTTTAATGGAGTTATTTGTTTTTTGCTTGTTGATTTAACTTCCTTATAAATTCCAGATATTAGACCTATATGCATATTTTGTCATATGCATAGTTTGCAAATATTTTCTCCCATTATATATGTCGTCTGTTTACTGCCTTTATAGTTTCTTTTGCTATGCAGAAACGCTTTAATTAGGTCCCTCCCACTTGTCAATGTTTGTTTTGTTGCAATTGCTTTTGAAGTCTTCATCATGAAATCTTTACCAGGGCCAATGTCCAGAATGGTATTTCCTAGGTTTCCTTCCTGAGTTTTATAGTCTTAGGATTTACATTTAAATCTTTACTCCATCTTGACTTGATTTTTGTGTAATATAAAAGGAAAGGTTACAGTTTCAATCTCCTGCATATGACTAGCCAGTTATCCCAACACCATTTATTGAATAGACAGTTCTTTTTCCATTGCTTGTTATTGGGCATGACATATTTGAAGTGCTGAAGAACAAACCTTTTATCCTAGAATAATATATCCAGCAAAAATATCCTTCAAATATGACCAATAAAGACTTTTCCATTCAAACAAAAACAGGGATTTTATCAACACCAGACCTGTTTCACAAGTAATTCCTTCAGAATCTGAAAGAAAAGGATGTTAATGAGCAATAAGAATTATCTGAAGGTACAAAACTCACTAGTTATAGTAAACAAAAACACAGAATATCATAACACTGTAACTGTGGTGTGTAAACTACCAATATCTTGAGTAGAAAGACTAAAAGATGTACTAATCAAAAATAACTACAATTTTTTAAGACATAGTACAATAAGGTATAAATAGAAACAATAAAAAGTTAAAAAGTGGGGAACAAAGTTAAAGTCTAGAGTTTCAATTAGTTTTCTCTTTGCTTGCTTTTTGATTTATGTAATCAATGGTAAGTTGTCATCTGTTTAAAATAATGGGCTATAAGAGATTATTTTCAAGCCTCATGGTAACCTCAAGTCAAAAAACACAATGGATACCCAAAAAATTAAAAGCAAGAAGTTAAAACATACCACCATGGAAAATCACTTTCACTAAAAGGAAGACAGAAAGGAGAGAAAGAAAAGAAAAAGAAAAACGACCACAAGACAACTAAAAAACAAATAATGAAATTGCAGGAGTATGTCCTTACTTATCAATAATAACATTGAATGTAAATGAACTAAACTCTCCAATCAAATAATTAAGAGTGGCAGAAAGGATAAAAAATAAGACACAATAATCTGTTGCCTGAAAAAAGCACACTTCATCTTTAAAGACACACATAGACTGAAAATAAGGTACAGAAAAATGTATTTAATGCAAATGGAAGCCATAAAAGAGTAGGTATAGTAGTACTTATATCAGACAAAATAAACTTCAAGAGAAAAGCTATATAATAGACAAAGAAGTTCATTATCATGATAAAAGAACCAATTCAGCAAGAGGATATAACAATTGTAAATATGTATGAAATAAACACTGGAATACCCAGATATGTAAAGCAATTATTATTAAAGCTAAAGAAAGTAATATACCCCAAAATAATAATAGCTGGAGACTTTGACACCCCACTTGCAGCATTGGAAGATCAGTTAGATAGAAAATCAACAAAGAAGCCTTAGATTTTTCCTGGACTATGGACTAAATGGACCTAATAGATATTTACAGAACATCTCATCCAACAACTGCAGAATACACCTTCTTCTCTTTGGCACATGGATCAGTCTCAAGGATAGACCATATAGTACTCCACAAAACAAGTATTTAACCATTCAAAAAATTGAAATAATATCAAGTATCTTCTCTAATCATTATGAAATAAAACTAGAAAACAATAACTAGAGGAATTTTGAAAACCATACAGATAGAAATTAAACAATATGCTCCAGAATGACCAATAAGTCAATGAAGAAATTAAGAAGAAAATTGAAAAATTTCTTGAAACAAAATGATAATGGAAACACCACATACCACATCCTATGAGATACAGCAAAAGCAGTACTAAGAGGAAAGTTCATAAGTGCCTACATCAAAAAAGTAGAAAACTTCAAATAATAAACCGAACAATGCATCTTAAAGAACTATAAAAGCAAGAACAAACCAAATACAAAATTAGTAGAACAAAATAAATAATTTTAATCAAAGCACAAATAAATTAAAATGAAGAAAACAAGATAAAAGACTTAAAAACCCCAAAAGCTGTTTTTTTTTTGAAAAGATAAGCAAAATCAACAAACTTTTAGCCAGACTGAAAAAAAAAAAAAAAAGATAGAAGGCCTAAATAAGTAAAATCAGAGATGCAAAAGGAGACACTACAACAGATACTGCAGAAATTCAAAGGATATTAGAGGCTATTTGAAGCAACCATATGCCAATAAATTGGAAGACCTAGAAGAAATGGATAAATTCCTAGACACATACAACTTACCAAGATTGAAATATGAAGAAACTCAAAACCTGAACAGACCAATAACAGATAACAAGATTGAAACTGTAATAAAAATTCTAGTAAAGAAAAGTCTAGCAAAGAAAATCCTGGGAGCTGATGGCTTCACTGCAGAATTTTACCAAACAGTTCAAGAACTAATACCGATTCTACTCAAAGTATCCCAGTGAACAGAGACTGAGGGAACACTTCGAAACTCATTCTATGAAGCCTGCATTACCCTGGTCTCAAAATCAGCTAAAGATAAATCAAAAAAAGAAAATTACAGGCCAATATTCCTTATGAGCATTGATGCAAAAATCTTCAACAAAATTTTTGCAAACTAAATACAAGAGCACATTAAAAAAAAAAAAATCATTCATCGTGACCAAGCGAGATTTACCCCATGGATGCAAGGATGACTCAACATATGCAAATTAATCCTTGTGATACATCATATCAACAGAATGAAGGACTAAAACCATATGATCATTTCAATTGATGGTGAGAAAGCATTTGATAAAATTCAACATCCCTTCATAGTATAAACCCTCAAAAAACTTGGGAAAGAGAAAAATGCCTAAATACAATAAAAACTACATATGACAGACCCACAGCTAGTATCACACTGAATGGGGAAAGAAATGAAAGCCTTTCCTCAAAGATCTGGAAGAATTTAAGGGTACCCATTTTACCACTGTTATTCAACATAGTGCTAGAAGTCCTAGATAGAACAATCAGGTGAGAAAAAGAAATTAAGGGCATCCAAATTGGAAATGAGTAAGTCAAATTATCTTTGTTTACACATTATATGATCTCATATTTGGAAAAACCAAAAGATTCCACCAAAAAAAACTATTAAAACTGATAAATTCAATGAAGTTGCAAGATACAAAATTAACATAGAAAAATCATAGCATTTCTATAGGCCAACAGCAAACAGCCTGAAAAAAAGAAATCAAGAAAATATTCCTATTACAATAGCTACAAGTAAAATAACTAGAAATAAATTTATACAAAGAAGTAAAAGACCTCTACAATGAAAACTATAAAACATTGATGTAAAAAATTGAACAGAACACTGAAAAATGGACATTCTATGTTCATGGACTAGAAGAATCAATATTATCAAAATGTCAATACTACCCAAAGCAATCTACAGATTCAATGCATCCCTATCAAAATCCTAATTACATTCTTTTAAAAAATCGAAAAATAATTCTTAAAAAATATATGGAACCACAAAATATCCAGAATAACCAAAACCATCCTTAGCAAAAAGAACAAAACTGGAGGAATCATATCTTGGGACTTCAAATTATACTACAGAGCTACCCTAACCAAAACAGCATGGTACAGGCATTCAAAACAGACCTATAAACCAATAGAATTAAATAGAGAACTGAGAAACAAATCCATGTATCTACAGGGAACTCATTTGCAATAAAGTTGGTAAGAACACACATTGGAGAAACGACAGTTTCTTCAATAAATAATGCTGGGATAACTGGATATTCATATGCAAATGCAGAAGGTATTAATAACTAGAACCCTACTTCTTTCCATACACAAAAATGAAATCAAAATGGACTGAGGATTTGAAGACCTCAAATGGTAAAACTACTAAAAGAAAACTTTAGAAAATCTCTCCAGGACATTGAACTGGGCAAAGATTTCTTGAGTAGTATCCCACAAGCACAGAATAAAAGGTACTATAAAAATTTATCAACTAACACAAAGCAGAACAAGAACAAATTTTTTAAAAGTTTGTTATTGTTAGATTGGTAATAATTACTAAGAAAAAGATTTTTGAAAATAAAAATAAGACCCAGAGATTCAGAATCCAGGGCAGCTGATTAGGTGGCCATCCATATACAAACACACCTCATTTTATTGAACGTCATTTTATTGTGCTTTGCAGATATTAAATTTTCTACAAATGGAAAATATGTGTTCTGAGTCAAACAAGGCTATAGGTGCTACTTTTCCCACAACATGTGCTCACTTATCTTTATGTCACATTTTTGTAATTCTCAAAATATTTCAAACTTTTAAAATTATTATGATATCTTTCATGGTGATCTGTTATCAGTGATCTTTGATGTTACCATTGTAAGTGTTTTGGGTTACCACCAACTTCCCATTTAAGACAACAAACTTAACTGATAAATGTTATGTGTGTTTTGACTGCTCCACCATCTGGACAATTTCCCTATTTTTCTCTCTCTTCTCAAGCCTCCCTATCCCGTAACAGATAACAATATTGAAATGAGGCCAATTAATAACTCTACAGTGACATTTAAATGTTCGAGTAAAAGGAGGAGTCACACATCTCTTACTTTAAATCAAAAGCTAGAAATAATTAAGCTTAGCAAAGAAGGCATTTTAAATGGTATCTCTCTTGTGCCAAAGTTGTAAATGAAAAGAAAAGTTATTCAACAAAACTAGAAGTGCTACTCTAGTGAATACACAAAGGAGAAGGAAGTAGAACAGACTTATTGATGAAATGCAGAATGTTTTAGTGGTCTGGATAGATCAAACCAGCTACAACATTACCTTAAACCAAAGTCTAATCCAAAGAAAGGCCCTAACTAACTCTGTTCAATTTTAGGAAGGCTGACAGAAATAGGGAAGTTGCAGAAGAAAAGTCTGATGTTAGCAGAGGTTGGTTCATGGAGTCTGTGGAAAGAAGCCATCTCTATACCATAAAAATGCGAGCAAGTGCTGATACAGAAGCTGCAGCAAGTTAGCCATAAGATCATCATTGATGAAAGTGCAGCAGATTTTCTACGTGGATGAAACAGCTTCCTATTTGAAGAAAATGCCATATAAAATGTTCATAGCTAGAGCCAAGATGTCAGTGCCTCGCTTCAAAGCTTCAAAGGATAGGCTGATTCTTTCATTAGGGGCTAATGCAGCTGTTGACTTCAAATTGAAGCCAATGCTCTTTTACCATTCTAAAAATTCTAGAGCCCTCAAGAATGATGCTACTTCTACTCTGTGTGTGCTCTATAATTGGAAAAACAAAATTTAAATGACAGTACATCTATTTTTTTAATATTGAAGATTATTATATTTCCATAAAGTAAAGATTAGAAGAATATATATGACAACTCTCAACAGAGATGAATGAATCATAAATCACAAACATTTGGTTTCTCATTCTTTCTCCAGGCACACATAGCCAAGAAATGGTGACAGCACATCTATTTATAGCATGATTTACTGAATTATTTTTATTATACTTTAATTTCTGGCATACATGTGCAGAATGTGCAGGTTTATCACATAGGTATATATGTGCCATGGTATTTTGGTACACCCATTACTTGTCATCTACATTAGGTATTTCTCTTAATGCTATCCTTCCCCTAAACCCCCACCCCCCAACAGGCTCTGGTGTGTGATGTTCCCCTCCCTGTGTCCATGTGTTCTCATTGTTCAACTCCCACTTACGAGTGAGAACATGCAGTGTTTGGTTCCTGTTCCTGTGTTAGTTTGTTGAGAATGATGGTTTCCAGCTTCATCTATATGCCTGAAAAGGACATGAACTCATCCTTTTTTATGGCTGCATAGTATTCCATGGTGTATCTATGCCACATTTTCTTTAATGGACATTTGGGTTGGTTTCAAGTCTTTGCTATTGTGTATAGTGCTGCAATAAACATACGTGTGCATATATCTTTATAGTAGAACGACTTATAATCTTTTGGGTATACACCCAGTAATGGGATTGCTGGGTCAAAGGGTATTTTTGGTTCTAGATCCTTGGGAAATTGCCACACTGTCTTCCACGATGACTGAATTAATTTACACTCCCACCAACAGCGTAAAAGTGTTCCTATTTCTTCACATCCTCTCCAGCATCTGTTGTTTCCTGACTTTTTAATGTTCACCATTCTAACAGGCATGAGATGGTATCTCATTGTGGTTTTGAGCTGCATTTCTGTAATGACCAGTGATGAGGAGCTTTTTTCATATGTTTGTTGGCCTTATAAATGTCTGCTTTGGAGAAGTATCCGTTCATATCCTTCTGAATGGACAAAAGCTGGAAGCATTCCTTTTGAAAACTGGCACAAGACAAGGATGCCCTCTCTTAATACTCCTATTCAACATAGTATTGGAAGTTCTGGCCAGGGCAATCAGGCATGAGAAAGAAATAAAGGACATTCAAGTAGGAAGAGAGGAAGTCAAATTGTGTCTGTTTCCAGATGACATGATTGTATATTTAGAGAACCCCATCGTCTCAGCCCAAAATCTCCCTGAGCTGATAAGCAACTTCAGCAAAGTCCCAGGATATAAAATCAATGTGCAAAAATCACAAGCATTCCTATACACCAATAATAGACAAACAGAGAGCCAAATCATGAATGAACTCCCATTCACAATTGCTACAAAGAGAATAAAATACCTAGGAATACAACTTACAAGTGATGTGAAGGGCCTCTTCAAGGAGAACTACAAACAACTGCTGAAGAAAACAAGAGAGGACACAAACAAATGGAAAAAAAAAATTCCATCCTCATGGATAGGAACAATCAATATTGTGAAAATGGCTACCCTGCCCAAAGTAATTTATAGATTCAATGCTATACTCATCTTCACAGAATTAGAAGAAACTACTTTAAATTTCATATGGAACAAAAAAGAGCCCATATAGCCAAAATAATCATAAGCAAAAAGAATAAAGCTGGAAGCATCACACTACCTGACTTCAAACTATACTACTAGGCTACAGTAACCAAAACAGCATGGTACTGGTACCAAAACAGATATATAGACCAATGGAACAGAACAGAGGCCTCAGAAATGATGCCACACATCTACAACCATCTGATCTTTGACAAACCTGACAAAAAGAAGCAATGGGGAAAGGATTCCGTATTTAATAAATGGTGTTGGGAAAACTGGCTAGCTATGTGCAGAAAACTGAAACTAGACCCCTTCCTTAAACCTTACGTAAAAATTAACTCAAGATGGATTAAAGATTTAAATGTAAGATGTAAAACCATAAAAACCCTAGAAGAAAACCTAGACAATACCATTCAGGACATAGGCATGGGCAAAGACTTCAGGACAAAAACACCAAAAGCAATGGCAACAAAAGCCAAAATTACAAATGGGATCTAATTAAACTAAAGAGCTTCTGCACAGCAAAAGAATCTATCATCAAAGTGAACAGACAATTTACAGAATGGAATAAAAGTTTTGCAATCTATTCATCTGACAAAGGACTAATATCCAGAATCTACAAGGAACTTAAACAAATTTACAAGATTTACTGAAGATTTTAAGTTCACTATTGATATGTACTGCTCAGAAGAAAAGATTTTATTCAAAATGTTACTGCTCATTGACAAGACACCTATTCAACTAACAACTCTGATGGAGGTGTACAAGGAGACTAGGGTTGCTTTCATTCCTGTTAACACAATAGCCCATAAATCAAGGAGTAATTTCCCTCTCACAGATCTAAGAAAAGTAAATTGGAAAAAGTTTTAGAAAGTATTCACCATTTTATAATAGTTGTCTTTAAGAATACTTGTGATTCATGGCACCAGGTCAAAATATCAACATTAAAAGGACATTGGAAGAAATATATTCCAGCACTCATGGATGACTTGTATTTTTATTTATTTATTTACTTTGAGACAGAATCTCATTCTGTTGCCCAGGGTGGAGTGCAGTGGCTCAGTCTTAGCTCACTGCAACCTCTGTCTCCTGGATTCAAGTGATTCTTATGCCTCAGCCACCTGAGTAGCTGGGATTACAGGCATGCACCACCATGCCCAGCTAATTTTTGTATTTTTAGTAGGGATGTGGTTTCACTATGTTGGCATAGCTGGCCTCTAACTCCTGGCCTCAAGTGATCCCCTGACTCAGCCTCCCAAAGTGCTGGAATTACAGGTATGAGCTACAGCACCAGGTCATGTATGACTTTTAGACATTCAGGATTTCAGTGGAGTCTTGCAGCAAGTAACTGCAGATGTGGCAGAAAGAGCAAAGGAACTAGAATTAGAAGTGGAGACTGAAGACGTAATTGAATTCTTACAATGTCATGATAAAACTTATATGAAGAGTTGCTTCTGATGGATACGCAAAGAAAACTGTTTATTGAGATTGAATCTACTCTTGGTTAAGTTTCTGTGAACATTGTTGAAATGATGACAAAAGATTTAGTATATTACATAAACATAGTCAACAAGGCAGTGGCAAAGCTTGAAAGGATTGACTCCAAGTTTGAAAAAAGTGCTACTATGGATAAAATGCTATTCAATAGTATCATGTGTTACAGAGAAATCTTTCAGAAAAAAAAAAAAAAAGAATCAATGTAGCAAACTTCATTGTTGTCTTATTTTAAGAAATTGTCACAGCCATCCCAACCTTTAGCAACCACTACCCTGATCAGTGAGGAGCCATCAACATTGAGGTGAGACTCTCCACCATAAAAAAGATTACTGTTTTGGGGGGACCCAGATAATGATTAGCATATTTTAAGAATAAGGTATCTTTTAATTATGGTATGTGCCTTGTTTTTTAGACATAATGCTATTACACATTTAGTAAACTACAATATAACATAACTTTTAATATGCATGGGGAAACCAAAACTGTGTGACTCTATTTATTGCAATATTTGCTTTATTGCAATGGCTAGAACCAAACTCTATATCTTGGAGGTATGCCTGTATTGCTCCAGGGACCAATTTATATTTATTTTGCTGTTATTCCATATCCACTAAGTCCTCAGAGTCCTTTATTTATAGCTGGCAGATAGAGATGATGGAGAAGACATCTACGCTTAACCTTTTTGGCATGAAAGTGACACATACGACTTCCACTCATAGTCCATTGTTAAGAACTAATAATATAACTTAACATAGATTTAAAATGAGCAACTATGCTTTTAAAGAAAAACATGAATCATTGATGAAAAAGTGGCCATCTCTGACACAAGTTGTCCATGTAAACAGCAATATATCCATTTGTAGTCTTTCTCTTACCCAAAGAACAATTTTCCCTTCTATAAATGAAATATCTCAACATCCCATCCAATTATGTCATCAAGTTCAAATCCAAGATCTTCTGGCAATATTTAGTTCATTCCAGCAGGTCCAGGTATAGTTCCTCATGGACTGATAACTTGTCTCTTCCATTTCAAAAGCTATCTCTCTTCATTTCCTCTGAAAACATCTAATATCATTGTGGGACAGGCAGGAAAATATCCATCAACCTTCCCATTGAGAAAAAGAGAATGTTGTGAGATATGAACAGCCACTGGTCCATACAACTTCTAAGTTCCTCTTGGTCAGCTACTGCAGCAACTTCTTATACTAGCAATGGGTAAGATAGAGCCTGATTCTGCTCTCTGGGAAGAATCCTGTTGCTCATGGTTCTGCATGGTTTGTGACTCTACTCTTTGAGATAGTCTTTCTTATTCATTACCCTCCAAGGCCACTCCTTTTGGGATATTTCACACCTGGCAGGAGAGCAATACAGCTTTCATAGCCTGCTTTTTAACTCAGCATGTTTGGGGACATGCTAAGGACTCAAAATTTGGGGGTACATGCTAAGGACTCCAAATTTGCACTAAGGCCTAAATATCCAAAGGCTATTTGGGTCATAGATGCTATTTCTTTGAACATGTAACTCTACAAAATACACAGTAGGCTCTTGATGTATTTCCTCCCAGGGCCAGTAGTTTTGCTCTTGATGCTATTCTCAAACCTAATTAATTTCTTTGTTTTTTGATTCCATGTCTTTTTTTCAACCATTTAATAACAGTTTTTGAGTCATGCCCTCAGTAGGAAAAATAATTTGCTCTAGATAATTCAAAGAAAGGAATTTCAATAAAGGGGGTATGTTGACAGTCATGAATAGGGATAGGGAAACAAAGGATGATGGAGCCACTCAGTGACTAGCAATAGAATGAAGCTGTTATCACTCTTAGTGATGAAGGAAGAAAATAGAGTTACTAGAGTCCAGTGAGAATTAGACCCATGGAAGGGAGACCACTGAAAGAAGCTGTAGTGATGGGGAAATGTAGGTTCTTCCAAAAGAACAAAGAAATAAGGAGGGAATAGCCCAACTCTCCAAAGTCCTGCTGGATGCATTAAACCCAAATAGAAACCCGCTGCAAGGCAATTCTGGAGAAGCAGTTCACAGGAGTCAGCTTTCAGAGGCAAAAATAAAGCAGTGAAGGGTGGGGGAATTGATCCATGTTGGTTAGGAGTGGCGAATAGTCCACAAAGATGATTACCATGAGGCCAACTAACAAGACTGAGTGGAAGGTCACAACTTTAATCTGAGTTTTATGCAGAACTGAACTTTAATGGGTCTTGGTTGTTCAAATCCCTTTTATTTCTATCCATTTTAGTTTTGAGGTATAGAATTAGTCAACTTTTTAAATCCCTTCAAGGATCTAAATTCTATGATTCTCTCTATATATTTTCATTTTTATTTGAAAACTTGTAAGTCCTTCCTGGAATTTGTCTTTTTTCTTCTTCTTCGAATACCTTAATAAACAGATCCAGTAGCAGCCAACATACACTACAATATTTTGTTTTCCACTCTTCTCTTGAAATTACAGTTGTAGGCAAATGGTTTGTCTTACTTGAGGCAATGGTTTACAGAAGTGTTGTCACTACATGACATGGATTTCAAGCTTTCCAGTTTCGGATATCAGCTGCCTTGCCACCTGCCACATGACAGCTATGACAATGTTATATATTTTAGGATTTTGTTATGGCAGCACTCTACTTCAAGGCAACAATTTTTGTAGTAGTTAAGATAATACAAGTTGCCATAACAAACATGTCTCAAAATTTTAATGACAATAGAATTTTTTTCACTTAGATGCAATTCAGTGTGAATTTTCAGTGGGTAGCTCCTCCTATATTGATTCAGGAACTCAGGCTCCCTTCATTTGTAACTCTACAAATCACTAGGCTTCAAATTATTTTGCATTCAGCCACTGAGTAAGTAAAGTAAAGATGAAGAAAGCGTGCCTAATTCTTAACCAAGTTGGCTCAAAAGGAACACACATCACTTCTGCCCATATTTGATTGGTGAGAGTTAGCCATATGGACCCATGAAGATGCCAGCAGGATTGGAGAAGGCAGCTCTTGGCCTGGCACAAAAACTCTAACCTAAAATAGAAGAAAATAAATATTTGGAGAAATAATAGCCATCTGTGCCAAAAAAGGAAAACAAATCACACAGAAGGTGGCAGGAATATGTACAAACAAGCAGAAATCACTATAGATGTGAAAATAATAAACAAACCATTTAAAATGGTTTATGGAAACCATTTTATGACAGAAATTATGAGTTTAAGTTTTGAAATATATCAAAATTTAGCTTTCTGTCGCTTAAAGGGAAATTTTATAAAGCAACAAATAAGTTAAAAATACATGTTTGGGGGGAAATGTTTACTGTACAAATTTCAAATATATATAGAAAAAACTGAATTTAGAACAATTTTTTATAACAATTTAAAAAGCTATTGCATAAAAGTAAAGGAGACAACCAAGGATATGAGTATAGCAGTACTAAAATACACTATGTGTACCTGACCACATAGTTTTGAATTATATAAAGGAAAAATGACAGAAAAGGTAGCAAAGTTGCTCATTAGCTTTAGATTTTTAACAATATCCAAATGGAAATATCAAGCAAACATTATAATACTAAACTTAAAAATAAATTCTATAATAAAATCAGCCAATCTGTGTTCTGGTTTCAAGTAAAAAGCAGTAAATTCTACCCTGTTTCTTCCACTAAATGCTACTCTAAAATCTGGAAAAAATGCAAGACACATTAACAAGAAAACTAGGAGCATACATACTACAAACAAGTTACACACATACATTCAATATGTTTGAATAAATGGAGAGTATATTAGATATTATAAAGTACCCAAACTCATTCAAAATGAAATAACTTTTATCATCCTATAACTATTAAACATACTGAATTCAGATTTGAAAAACTTCTGAAAATGAAATATCCAGGCCTAGACTATTTTTTTGATGAGTTCTACCAAATAATTAAAGAAGTATGATTAATTCTACACACTTTCCAACTCATTATGAGGCCAGCATTACCCTGATTACAAAACCATAAAAAGAAGCACAAGAGAAGGAACTACTGACTAATAAACCTCATGAACAGAGAGATAAAATTCCTCAGGAAAATACTGGCAAATGGAATCCATCAATAACATAAAAAGAAAAACAGATAAAGAAATGGGAGCCGACCGTGGGAACGCAAAGTTGATTCGAGATGCAAAAAACAATCCATACAAGACATCACATAAACAATCTGAGGAAGAAAAAAATACATGATTACTACAATTGGTGCTGGGAAACATTTGACAACATACAACATCCAACATAATTAAAATTTTCAGTGAAAGAGGAATAAAAGATAACTCACTCAACCTGATCAAGGGCATCTAAAAAATTATTGCTACATCTTACCTAATAGAAAAAGACTGAATGTTTTCTTCCTAAAACTGGTAACAAGAAAAGTGTGCGCATTCTCACGTCTCTTATTCAATATGTGCTGGCTATTCTAGCCATTGAAATATGAAAAAAAGAAGTACAAAGTATGAAGCCTGAGAGTAAGAAATAAAACTTACTCTATGTCTAGGTGACATATTGTTCACATATAAACTCCTCCAAAAATTATCAAAAAGATCAATGAAAATATAGAACTAGTGAGTGAGTTTGGTGATGTTGCAGAAGGCAAGATTAAATAATATTTCTTTATACTAGTAAGTAGCATTTGAAACTTGAACTTAAAAGCAAATAAGCATTTGCAACAGCTCTACAAAATAAAATACTTAGTTATGCATCTTAAAAAAACTTATTTAAAACATCAAAAAATATCCAAACAACTGGAGACGCATACTGTGTTCATGTATTGGAAGACTGAAGAACATATGTCAGTGTTTTCCAAATTAATCTATAGATTTGACACAATTCCAACCAAAATCTTAGTGGGTTTTTTATGTATGTAAATACAATGAATCTAAAATTTATATGGAAAAGATATGAACTAGAAAGGTCAAAACAATACTGAAAAAGAAAAACAAAGTGAATTCATACTACCGGATAAACAATTACTATGAAGTTACATTTATGAAAAATATGTCATGTTGGTGAAGGGATAAATGTATAGATCAATAAAACTGAATATGTAATCCAGAATTAGGTCAATACAAATATGTCCAGTTGATTTTTAACTACATTTTAAAGGAAATTCAATTACTAAAAGAAAGTCTTTTCAACAAAAAATATTGGACACTCTTGGAAAACAAAACTCAGCCTAAACCCCACAACTTATACAATATTTAAATTAAAATGGATCATGTAACTAAAAGTAAAACTAAAAGTGATTACACTTTCAGAAGAAAACAGAGGGAAAAATACTTAGACCTAGGGATGGATGAAGGTTCTTAAACATGATACAGAAAGCATAGTCCAGAACAAATACATAAAAATAGATTTGATCAAATTTGAAACTTTTGCTTTGAGAAAAATACTGATAGAAGAATGATAAAATAAATTAAAGACTTGTATAAATTATTTGTTAATCTCATATGTGAAAAGGGAACTTGTATGCTGTCTATATAAAGAAATCTCAAAACTTGACAGTAAGAAAACAAATAACCCAAATAAAAACTGGGCAAGTCTTGAACAGATTTTTCACCAAGGAGTATATACAAATAGCAACCAACTGTATGAAAAGGTATCAATATCAATAGTTGTTAGAAAAATGTTAATTAATATCATGATGAAATACCACTGCACACCTCTTAGAATGGCTTAAACAACAAATACAACAAAGAGCATATTTAAAAAGTGGTCACTCTCATGTGTTGCTGATGGAAATGCAAAATGGCATATCATTCTGGCAAACCAGTTGGCAGTTTCTGTGTAGTTAAAACATACTTACTATATAGCCTCGCTATTCACTCCAGAGTATTTAACCTAGAAGAGTGAAAACTGTACATGTGTGGTTATATCAGCAATATTTATAACCACCAAAAATTGAAACAACTCAAGTGTCCTTCAATAAGTGAATGGATTAGCAAACTAGGATATCACTCAAAAAGAATAAACTATTTATATACACACCAGCTTGGACACATCTCAAAGTCATTATGCTGAATGAAATAAGCCAATATTAAAAGGTTTCATACTGTATAATTCCATTTATGCTACATTCTAAAATGAAAAAGACCATAATGGCAGAAAACAAGAGTGGTGACTACAGGGGTTACAGATTTGGGGAAAAGGTGACTAGAAAAAAGATAGCATGAGGTAGTGTTTGTGGAGTGATATAACTATTTTCTGTCCTGGATTGCAGTGATGGTTACATTAAGCTATTCACTGTTATAAGTCATAGAAATTGAATACACAAAAGGTCAAATGTGTAGTATTCTAATTTGAAAAAAAAAGTTTTTAAAAATAAGCAAACTTATTGTGATACATAGGTATTTCTTTATTTCTTACCGCCAGTAAGAAATAAATATATGCATAAAATATTTGGAACCATTGGCCATGTATTCAGTCACAAAAAGGCTCAAGATTTTTTTAAAAAATCAATAATATACAAGTTACAGTCACTATCCAAAAGGAAATGTAATTATAAATAAACAAAAAGTGCACTTTGGACAAAGCATATATTTGGATACTTAAGAATGAAATACTAAATAACTTAGATAAAAATAAAATGAAAATTACAAAATGCTTAGGACTGAATGACAAAGTAAGTTCAACGTGTCATCTAAATGAGAGAGTGGAAATAAATCACTTGAGCATTTAGCTCATTTAACTACGGACATAAAGAAGACAAAACTAAGTAAGCTAGATAGAAGAAAAAATTAAATGGGAATTAAGAAATGATCAAGAGTATCAATATAATGCAAAGCTTTGTTTTATAAAATAAACAGTAAAAATACACAAACCTTTAACAAGAGGGGTCAAGTGGATAAAAAGGAGAACAAAGGTACAAGTAAATAATATTAACAAAGAATTGGGTCATAATTAGAGCATACAAAACAAAACATTAAGAAGATTTTTAGAAAAAAACACTATGCATCCAAATTTTAAAACTTAGATTAAAATGAATAATTTTCTGAAAACATAAGAATAAGCAAAATTGACAAGAAAAAATATAAAGTCTTAATAAATCAAGAATAATTATTGAAACTGAGTATATAAACAGATTTTTCCCCAAAAGTTAACAGTCTCAGAAATTTTACAGGCAAAGCAAATATGGTAAGATATTTTGATTTGATAAATTTGTTTTTTTAGGATACAAGTATACATTATGTTCTCTGTATTATTCTGTTTGAAATATATTAAAACTAAACAAAATTAAAAATAAATGACAAAAAGGCACTGGGATTGGAGCAGAAGACATAATATTCAGGGTGCTGGCTCTGTCTCTTGTTCATGGTGTGATAGACATGCAACATGTCCCAGGCTCAGTTTTCTCCTTCATGGTGAGGGAAGTATTGGGTAATATGTGTGAATGTGCCTTGCACATGCATGCTGTGTGCTCAGTGAGTAGTTCTGGATCTTATGTGAACACCTAGACTCAAGAGGCTTAGAATCTAGTACCGGGATGGGTCTTACTAAGACACCAGCAACAACTATCAGCATTTTACGATTGTGCCAAATAAAGTTTGTGCCTGAGTTTGTAGGAATATCAGTTGAGAGCTACATATGGAGTCTTAATTAGGCAAATTGGGATACAATTCATTATTCCTAGAACATAAGAAAAAAATAAATTTCAAAGCTGTGAAACTCAAATTTTAAAATTCTTGACTATGTGTATATTAACTGGAATGGAATATTTTAGAAAAGGGGGTTAGTGCTTATGCCCTGGTCAAACACACTTAGATGTGTAAGACCTGCTTCTTCATGACACGCCCCAGAAGAAAAACTGCAGCATGTTCAGAACAGAGATAAGAGGCCAAAAGGACCAGCCAGCTTTTATTGTCAGGATCCAAACAAAGAACCGGTGATTTACAACATGGAGAAGGAAGCCCTGGGAACTGCATGAATAGATGGCTTCCTGTGTGTGAGGACAAGAAAGGAAAGGAAGCGGGCTGGAACTTCCGTGGTGATGTAATGATGAGATGGTATTTGTGTCACTTTAAGTTTCTAACACACTGGCAAGAGAGGAGCTGGGTCATATGTCTTGCAGGGTGTATGACCACTCTGATGTCTTCATGCTCAGTCCTGATAACTTCCTAAGAGGAAAGCTACATGGAGTTGGGGACCAGATGAGTCCCAACTGCCATTCCAAATGGGGCACCTGTCCTTGTGGTCTACGTCTTCGTTGGTTAGAGACCTTTAGAATGACACACAAAAAAGTCCTGTCATTCCCACCTCGTGGCCACAGATTGTTCCTAAAAGTTTCACGAATCGCTCTGTGAACCGAGCTGTTGATCACAGGAAGGGAAGGTTACAAATGCCGCCATACTCTCTCATCATTACCTGGTAATGATTTGAGTTTTGGAGTCCCTTGCTGATTGATCCAAACTATAATTCTCTGTCGATAAATGCACAATGGTGTTTAAATGTCTTCATACAAATTTTTGGAAAGTAACAAAAGATTAGGGATTTGTGCTTTGTGATAATGAGTCCCCTAGGGCAGGTGTCATGCATGAGTCTTCTTCAAGCCCTCTGCAATAGTAGTAGGGTGGAGACAGGCTTCATAGAAGTGGCACTTGTCATACAGCAGCACCTCTATTTCCTATTGTTGTATTACCAATGGTGCAACTAACATCTGCAGGGTGTGGTGCTACTTTCATTATATATAGTATCTTAATCTTCCCAACACTTCTATAGGTCAGATGATATTTTTACAATTGACATTTTGTAGATGAGAAATTTCTGAAACATAAAGATTAACTTACCTAAGGTCACACAGCAGGTATGAGTTGACAGAACCCAGATTGAATTCTGATGATCTAAGCTCACTGCCCAAACCAATATATCTTGAAACCACCAAAGCATTTACTGGGGAGAATTTACTGGTTTGGCAACTGCCTCCTGTTTATTGTGCAGTTACATGGCCTGTAATTTCCATTTGAGGGATGTGAATCTTCATGGTACACTTCAATCACCTGGCTCTATGCCCAATAGTGGCAAAGACAATAACAGACAATCACAAACCAATACTGTGTTGGCATAAATTCTGTGCCTTTCTTTCCAGTGTCAGTAGATTTATAGTGCTAGTTACATTTTATTCTGGGACAATACTAATAACACTGTCCATACCACCAGTGGCATGGTAAGGTGCTGGCTCGGCAGCATCCCTCAACTAAAGACTAATCCTCAAAGACTTTACAAATGAGAGACAATTATCTGAAGAATCTCATGATGTGTTCTACTAAACAGTGCATCTGGGAACTGAAGGTCCTGAACTCAGTAGCCCCTAAGATTTCTCTAGCTCTTCCTTTCTGCATTAGAGAACAATCAGCAGAATTCTCTCTTCAGTGTCCACATCTGAGTGTTCTCAAGCTGGTATCAACTGCCTCTGGTGAAGCTTACCATTTTCTCCTCCAGGCATGGCCCTGATCTTGATTAGGGTGTGTAAATATAGGTTTACACACCCTATGTATATTTACATACTCTATGTACATCTATTCAGTATACATAGGGTATACTACATATATCTATTAGAGTGTATAAATCTACCCACCATAGCATCTCTGCCCTCTCCCACTGTTGTTTTGTTTTTTGTTACGAAGGTGCTGAGGGAAGAGCACAGCCTTGGAAAATGGCAGGAGTACGGGTGAACTCCACTTCTGACTTACAACTTATGTTGATCTTTAGGCAGAATTTCATATGCTGACAAATCAGGTTCAAATCCGAGATCGTTTCCTTATTTGTGATGGAAATTTGAGCAAATGACTTATCTTTCTAACCCTCAGTTTCTTCACCTGCAAATGGGAATAATGCTAATTGCATTAATTTTTCCGTAGGACCAAATAAAATATCATACACATAGTTTATAGGGTAGTGGCTAGAACATTATGTCTGATAAATATTAACCTTTGTTTTTTAAATTTATGTGAAGCACCTAACCCAGAGCCCAACACTTGGTGAGTACAACAAATTCACAAATCTGTCAATGTCATTTCTTATCTTCCTTTCTAAGTTTATGCTAAATAAAGGTTCTGAATTAAAACCCATCACATCACAAAATCTTCTTGTAGGAAGTCATCAGAGCCAGTGTTCAGGCCTGATGACTTCCTACAATTTTCAGAGGAAATCACATGCAGACCAATGATAAGGACCTTCAAAGCCTTCAGGCACAAGCCCACCCTACCTCATGTTCAGTCATGCTCTTTGATACATCTTGGGAGAATCTGTCTGTTTTCAGTGCTTTTAATTATAGCTGATTCTTTAAAGTTTTATCTTATTTGAAGCAATTTGGGCGAAGCAGATGTGTGGATTTCTACAAAAGTTCCAAAGGATCATTCCTCTCTGATGTCTGGATCCCACCATGTGTTAAGTATCCCTTTGCAGTAATCATACCTTCTTCCAGAGCCACTTTGAATCAAATATCTTGGAAGAGACAGCAAACATCTTAACATCTTAGAATAAATGACTGTGTTGTTAGATAATCTATTTTCTGGCAACAAGAAGGCACTATTATCACTACTATTTTTTAAAACTTCTACTTGCATATAGATTTGTCAAATATTTGTAATATCACCCTGATATTCAGATTTGTTAAATAGCTTAGTAAGCTTTTTTCTGTCTTTATATATGCTGGTTAAATGTTGAATGAATATCAGTATACTGGCTCCTATAGTGCTAGAGTTTCTCATCTAATGTCCTGTACTTGTTGCTACATGTGGAGAGAGCTTTTTAGATCCAGCCTACTTTTCACTCCCATTTCTTAGATTTCATTGATTTACAACCTGAAGTCTGAACTCTAGATCAGTTTGTCAGGGAAGATTCCTCCTAAGAAAGTACGTATAAAGTTGAGTGCTGTTCATTGCTCTCTATTTGGAAGGCTCTCGTTAAGCTACCGTTGTTGCTATTCTACCCTTTGAAATGTCCTTGTTCTGAGATGCCAAGTATTCTGGGCTCTTCCTCATGGTGGAACCCATCGTTGCATTTGCAATCCCCCTTGCACGGGCTGGAGCTCTGATTCTGAATACCTGCTGAGCCTACAGAGCTTAGCTCAGAGCTCCTAGAGTCTCCTTCACAAGAGATTCAGCCACCATCAGTCTTAGGTTTCTGGTCCATTTATTCGTTTAGATAAACTTGTTCTTCATATCCTAGCTCCAGGCTGAATTCCAGGCTCTGTGATTATTTCCTTAGCAAGCTTCTATGGCTAGTCTCTGACCAGGTCAGCCTCTTAGAACCCTATCTTGCCCAACATTTTTCTAGCTCCATCTGCAGGGAGCTCCATCTATAAAGTCATCTCTCACTGAATCCTAGTATTTGAACCATAAGGTAAGCATATAAGACTCTGTTCCATGCATTAATTATCAGCTTTTTTGGTGGCTGATGTTCAAAATTTCTGGGAGTTCTATTTTTAAAAATTAACCTTTACACTGAGTCTGTCCGTTTCCCAGGGATTCCATAACAAATTACCACAAGCTGGGTGGCTCAAAACAACATAAATTTATTTTCTTACTCTTCTAGAGGCCAGAGTCTGAAATCAAGGTGTTGGCAGAGCCAGTCACCTTCTGAAGACTCCAGGCAAAGATCCTTTCTTGCTCCTTCTAGTTTCTGGTGGTTCCAAGCAATCCTTGGCTTCTGTGGATACCTTTCTCCAAATTTCTATCTCTGTGGTCACATTGCCGCCTCCTCTTCATGTGTCTCTATTCTCTTCAGTATCTTATAAGGACATTTGTTGTTGAATTAAGGATTACTGGATAATCCAGGATGGAGCCCTTATCTCAAGAACCTTAAATTATCTCTTCAAAGGCCCCTTTTTGAAATAAAGTCACATTCAAAGATTCTGTAGTTGTAGGAAAGGACATATTGTTTTGAAGGTCACCAGTGCACTTAACTACACTAGGCAAAGGAGTAAAAAATACATGATATTTGTCCCCATTTCTAAATGTATATATTGCCTAAGGGCTTGGGCACAGATGCAGTGTTGGCAGCCAGGATACATATTCCTTCCTCATAATCAGCCTTTGGAAGTACTATCTAAAGAACTGCATAGGATCATCTCTCAGATGAAATAATCAAGGTGTTAATTGACCTCTCTGTTGTGTTTTTCTGGTTTAAGGCCATTGATTTTTGTTTGTCCACCCTCTAATAACTCAAAATAGTTTTTTCCTTATTTCTTACCTATTTGTAGTATTTATGTTCAGTTATCACATTCCCCACCCACTGTCATCATTGCTGCAGGCTGGATGTATGAAGTTCTTTTAATAATCTTTCTCTGTAGGTCATATCCTCTAATCCTTTTATCATTTTTGGATCCTCTCCAATTTGTCAATGTCTCCTTCTAGAACAAGCAGCCAAAATGCTACAAGAAGCATTGTGTACCTTGTTTTTAAGCAGAGAGATAACGGATATTCACAAAGAAGTCGGGGGATTTTCAGAAACATATTCTGGAATTAAATCACATGTTTTAAGTCAGCCTTTCCCAGTGCTTTATGCAGTCCTCCACTGCTTCAGCAACTATATTAATTTCTTCTAACCATCAGGGGAAATGAGGAAAACAGACAGTTCTGGGTGCGTTCATTATGTCTAAAAGTAATAGCAGCTGCCATTTGCCCCATGCTCACCATGTGCCTGCACATGTGCTTTCATGTGTCTGTTACCTCATTTAATTCTGTACACTCTCAGTTGCACAGATAAGAAAAACATAAGTTGTGAGAAAGTAGGAACCTTGCTGGGGTCTATACCAATGTTAACCAAGACACCAGGATTCAATCCCAGGTTTGGCTGCAGCATCGAATGTCCATGATACTACACCTCAGTAAAACTCTGGGTTGGGTTTTAAATCCCTAATGAAACACTGAGAATACTACTTTATTTAAAAGATGGTTCACCAAATATTCACTTCACTGGCTGGATTCAGCTACTTTATTTTCTTCAAAATGATTTGCTTGTCTTGATGTGGCCTTTGAATCAAGAGTAACCTCTCTAAAGGGTCATTACCTTGAAAGGTCATTTAGTCTATATCCGTGGGGGTGCCATTCAGTAAGCTAATACATCAGTGTCAGTAAAGGATTTTCTTTGCAACTTTAACTCTGTTTCTTTTAAAACTTGCTTTACACAAGAATGCCATAAATTACTTATAATGGGTTCAAGCAAATCATTACATATAACTCAGTCAACTATCCTGCCCAGTTCTGATCTAGGTTCTGCAAGTTTTATAAGGGAAACATAAGAAAATATAACTCCCATTGAGAAACTCAGTCTTACAGAATATAAATCCCAGGCTCAGAAAAATACTTAAGGTAGTCTATGATCCAAAGTTCAGCTTCATGGCATAGACAGAGGTTTGTAAATCCGTTTAATCAGAAATACCTGGGAGGTTTAAAAATTAGACTACAGAAGCCCATCTCAGAACAACTGGATCAGATTTTCAAAGGCTGGAGTCTGGAACTTGGTAGTTTAAAAAGAAGAAAAAACTTTAGAGAATTATTATTAGTCAGATTTGTTTGTGACTATAAAATAATGGTAGAAATATATTCAAAGAAGGGACAGAAATGTTGGTATTAATAAGAATAATCTCTTACTGCTATCTAGTCTTTTTCAATTTTCAAGTTAATTTTCCAATTAACTTGCAATTACCCAAAATGCTGTTGTAAGGACTAATTGCCAGTCAGGTAGCACAAAATAAAAACTAAAGCCCAAAGAATTATGTCACCATTCAATCCCTGCCCTAAGCCACACAAGTATTGAGAGCTCAAGCCATTGAATCCTTGGTTTTGTACTTTCTCCTACACTAAACTGGGCAGCCTTCATGGAGGAAAGATGTAAGCTAACAAGGAAAGAATTCTATTAGGGAGGAAAAACTGAAAACTGGATTGGCGAACAGCCCAACTTCTCATATACTACATGACCTTTAAGAAGTCACCTTATCTCTCCAAACCTTATCCTCTTAAAAACAGAGGCTCTGGGTCACATCATCCTAGGTTAAACCATAATAGCTGAGGGACCCCACAAACAAGTTACTTAACCTATTTGCACCTTGATTATCTTCACCTGTAAAATGGGCTATTATGAAGATTAAACGTGTGAATGTAGGTGAGGACCTAGAACGGTTTCTATAAAGTACTGTTTCCTTAAGCTTTAGCTTAGGGAAATTAATCAAACAAATGTGAAGTTTTAAATTAAGCATTAGATTTTTAAAAAACTGAAACTTAAAAGGGAAACTTAGACAATAAGATCACATATAATGGTTTGTTTATAAATACGAAAACTTTCCGAAAGTAATTATTATTTCTCTACTTTCAGGACAAATGTAGTTAGTGATACTTAGCATTTAGTGGTTATGTAATGTGTGATGTGCCAGACACTGTGCTAAATAACTAACATGCATCATCTCCTTTAATCCTCAGTACAGCCCTATGGCCTGTGAACACTTTTTCATCCTCATTTTACAGATAAGGAGACTAAAGCTTAAGGAAGCTAAGTAAATTGTTCACAGACCTGGTAAGTAGGGCGGCCGGGATTAGTTCACAGGTCATTTGTCTCCAGACCCTGTACTCTAAACCACAACATTCTTGCTGCTGCTGCTGTCTGTGCAGTACCAGCAAAATTTTTAAATGGGTGAAGTTTATCCTTCATACTCTCCACTTCTTTCTCTGATTCCCTCTCATCATCTCCTATGCTTTTCATTCCCTTCCGAATGTTCCCCTCCCCCTATAACTGCAAGCAGCTTTTCATACTGTCTTTTAGTGACACAAATTCTATCATATCAACCCCCTTTTCAGACCAGCCCTCACTAGAATTGATCCATATGCCAAAAATTACTTCCCTCTTCACAATGAAATTGTCATTTTCTTTTCTCATCCAGGTACTGAATGCAGAGAAATCTGACTGTATAATTCACAATAAGGAATGCTTTAGAGTAAGAAAGATAACCTTTACATTTCTGGGGGAATTTATTTTTTACAAAGTGTTAGTTAACTGAACTACATGTTTACTTAGTGGCATGTTAGACTATGAAAAAGTGAAATAGAGGATTTGGCCTGGACTTGGGAGATATTGCAAGGTAAAAGGGCACTGCAGAGCCCTTAACAGATCTTATGGGTGTAGGTTTAAAAGGGAGGGTGCAGTCATATTCCAAAAATTCATACATTTGAAAGTGAAAAAGTGCAGGTGCTCAAGTAGGACCTGCATTTGGAGGACAAAGACACTCTTACATCATTTTATTAAAGAAGCCACAGTGTGATGGCAGGAGGAATACTGCATGTCCTTTTTTCACAGCAGCCTCCTTAGCCCCCTCCCCTTTTTATTAAATCCAAGAAAGAAGCATTGTCCTTAGGTTGACAGTAAACTGCCTGTGCACTGTTGGCTCAGGCCCTTCCTAAAGCCAGGGCTAAGGTGTTCTATAGCATGATATTTACAGACTAAAGAAGGATGACATTTCCAGAATAAAGCGGCCAGCCCTGTGGTAGGATCAGCTGTCTGGAAACTCACATAAGTTGGAAATGACTGTTTTTCCAGTTGTCCCATCACTTATTTTCTGTAAAACGAAACAAAACAAAAAAAACATGTCTTTTTATCTTTCAGGAGAAACCTACAGATTCATTTCAAAGTGTTCCATACCATAGCAGGAGGGATATTGCAGGTCTTTTCTTTAGAGCAGCCTGCCCAATCACCTCCCCTTTTTATGAAATCCAAGAGAGAAATATTGTCTTTTGGTTGACATTAAACTGCCTATGCACCATCAGCAGAGGGGAAGTTGGTAGGGAGTCTGAAGAGATGGGGAGAGGCTCTCCTATTTAACAGAATATCCTGGGCCTCTCTGCCTCTCTGTATACTGGCTGGCTGTCTTTTGAAGTATCTTTGAGAATTTTCTCTGTGAAGTTAGCCACTATAGGAAAATCAAAAGCTCTGACCTCAAGAAGCTGACATCTGAAAGTAAACACAAAGAAAAATAACTAATAATTCAAGAGTTACATAGTGAAAGATACCAATAAGCTACCGTGGATTTCAGAAAGCAGAATATGGTTTAGAATGCAGATTGTAACAACAGCAATAATAATACTACCTTCATTGTTCTCAGTGCTAAACAATATATGTTTGATGTACATGTATGTGCACAGGTAGTATACACATGAAATTGTATTCTATATACACATAGACATATGTTTACCTGTATATACTCATAAATAATCTTCTAAATAACAATATAAACTGTTACTATTAATACTCAAGGATGTGACAGTTAGTGGGGACTTTCCAAGAACATTTACTAACAGTAAATCAGCCATGAGAAATTCCTAGACTCAGCTTTGTCACTCTGAAGCACACGCTTTTAATTCCTATAACACTGCCTGCTAGTAGTACAGTGAATGCAACAGAGTTTAAAGAAAAAAAATCACTAGAGGGTCCAATAATGTGAGGAAAACAAAAGGTTAGATTGGGGAAATCCTTACAAAATGGGAGAGTAAAAACAGAAGGGCAGTAGGAGGCCTGGCATTATGTTAGATTACACAGCGTGAACAAATGTACACAGATAAGGGGTGGGGGTACAGTGGGAAGACTGTGGGTAGAGGATGATCTTAGGGTTGAGATTTCATCCACCCCAGGATGGAATCTGTGCCCCCCACAGGGTTCAAGGGGGTCATCAAATATTCTTAAGTAAGACACATGGCACAATATTCTTCCCCAATAAGAAATCATCTCCTGAAGGCCTCTTTTAAATGTCATCATCTATTGTGGTCATGTTGAAACAAACACAAGGGAGAAAGAGTCCTTATATTTTAGAGAGGTATATTAATATACAGTCATATGTCACTTACCAATGAGAATAGGTTCTGAGAAATGTTTAGTTAGGCAATTTTGTCATTGTGCCAACATCATAGAGTGTACTTACACAAACTTGATGATATAGCCTACGATACACCAATTGCTTCTAGGCTCATTACTGTATTGAATACTGTAGGCAATTGTAACACAATGATATGTATTTGTGTATCTAAACCTACATAAACTAGAAAAGGTATAGTAAAAATATGGTATAAAAGATTAAAATATGGTACACCTGTGCGCTGACCACTAATGGAGCTTGTGGAATTGGAAGTTGCTCTGGGTGAGTTAGTGAGCGAATGGTGAGTGAATGTGAAGGCCTAGGCCATTACTGGACACTAGTGTAGACTTTATAACACTCTACACTTAGGCTATATTAAATTTATTTTTAAAAATTTTCTTTCTTCAGTAACAAATTAGCTTAATGTAGCATTTCTGCTCTATTTTGACTAGTGATAACACTTAGCTTAAAACACAGATACATTGCATAGTTGTAAAATGTACTGTCTTTCTTCATATCCTAATTCTGTAATATTTTTTAATTTTAAACATTTTTATTTTTATATTTTCACTTTTTAAACTTTGTTAAAAAATGAAAACTAAGACATAAACACACAAAGTAACCTAGGCTTTCACAGGGTCAGGATCATCAATATCACTGTCTTCCCCCTGCACATCTTGTCCTTATGAAAGGTCTTAAGGGGCAATAACATGCATGGAGCTGTCATCTCCTAAGACAACAATACCTTCTTCTGCAATGCTTCCTAAAGGACCTGTCTGAGATCGTTAACTTTTTTCTCATAAGTAGAAAAAATATACTCTAAAATTATGACAAAAAGTATACTATAGTAAATACATAAACTAGTAACATGTTTATTATCACTATCAAGTATTATGTACTGTACATAATTGCATGTGCTATACTTTTATATGACTGGCAGTGAAGTAGATTTGTTTACATCAGCATCACCACAAACACGTGAGTAATGCATTGTGCTACAATGTTAGGATGACTATGTCATCAATAGGCGATAGAAATTGTTCAGTTCCAATATAATCTTATGGGGCCACTATCATATATGCAGTCTGTCCTTGACTGAAACATGGCTATGGGGCACATGACCATATTTAATGATGAAATGGTACAAAGTTTGGTGTTTGCTCTAATAAATCCACTGTGTGTGTTTGGGAGGAGGGAGACAGCAGTGGAAATAAACTTGGCCATATATTGGAAAGTGTTTAAAACTGGTTCCTTGGTACACGGAGGTTCACAATACTGTTCTCTCCACTTTTACAAATTTTTGAAATTTTCATAATGATAAATATGAATCATTAGTAATTTAAGTGTACTTTAAATTGTGAGTTTAAAATAAGAGAAAATATTAAATCTGAATTTTTGGTAGTTAATGTAAAGCATCAATGAATTTTTCTTAAAAAACTGAGCTTGATAGGATCAGCTCTCAAGTTGTACCCTGTTATATTTTAAGTTTTGGATAATATGATAAGTATACCATGTACACATACAGCCCTTTGCTACCAAGTATTTTACATTCATCATTTCATATGATCCTTCAGGGGTAATCCTGAGAGTAGCAGGGCCACCAGCATGAGATTTGTCCTACTTGGTATGTAATGAAAGACTTCTGGTAGAGACTTGTAAATCTCTTACTTTGACTTCTAAATTTCTCATAGCACTAGAAAATTAAGCAGAGATGACAATAAAGACAAAATAATGGTAATTCTCACTCTGTTTAAGGAGGTACAAAGACTCAAACATATTAGCAAAAGACTGAACTTTGTTGCTGATTCTACTTTGTTCACAGAAGCCCCCCCAAAAAATACTGGATGAATGAATGAGCCATTTCCATATGCATATACAGTTAGAATAGCCATCTACAGGGATTAAAAATTCAGCCACATTTATATATTTTTATATGTCTACATTATATATTTTCTAAGTAAATTTTAATCTTTTCCTAATAATTTTAAAAAGTTCACCTTTTAAAATTTTCCTTGCTTTGCCCATTTTGGGTCTGTATGAGGAAGAAGCTGAGGAGCAAGGCAGGCAGCAAGCTCAACCAGTTTGACAGGTATAGAGACAAAGTCTTTGAGAATTATGAATTTGAAAAAGTTGTCTTTGCCGTACACATTTGCTACCTGTTTACCCCTTGATACAGTTTGACTCTGTGTCCCCACCCAAATTTCATGTCAAATTGTAATTCCTGAGTATTGGGGGAGGAACCTGGTAGGAAATGACTAAATCATGGGGGTGGATTTCCCTCTTGCTGTTCTTGTGATGGCAAGTGAGTTGTCACAAAATTCTGGTTGTTTGAAAGTGTGTAGCACTTTCTCCTTCACCCTCTTTCCTGCTGGCCATGAGAATATGGGCCTGCTTCCCCTTCACCTTCTACCATGAATGTAAGTTTCCCAAAGCCTCCCCAGAAGCAGAAGGCTGTACAGCCCACAGAACAGTAAGCTGATTAAACCTCTTTCCTTTATAAATTACCCAGTCTCAGGTATGTCTTTATTGCAGTGTAAGAACAGATAATACACCCCTCTTTCTCCTTTCTCTTAGAGACCCACTCACTTATGTGTACTCAGAGCTAATGAGAGGTAGTATGATATCCAGAAAAGAGCAAGGATTTCAATTCATTAAACCTTATATTTACTAAAGCAATTGTGTCCCTGGGAAAATGCTTCCTGGATTTTCTTAATTCTATGTTAAGATAAAATCAATACCTGTACTTCCCACTTTGTGAGAAATATTAGTTGGCAAATTTGCTTGTAACTGATATGAGTTATCACTTCCAAGGTTTGGTATATGAGGGGCTGATAGGGATCTAAATGGTTGTTTTCAAGAATCAAACAAATGAAGCTCATACGGTATAATTGGAAAACTGTGTTTGATATCCTGGGTCAGGGTAACTTATCATGGACCTCTGCATTTATTAGTCCATATGTTGCAACCTGTTCTGCCCAGTTATAAGGCTGACAGGCGAGGAAGGCATCAGTGGGATGGGAAGTCCAAATTAAAACAGAGCTCAGTCATTAAGCTGTCCTATTGGCAAACCTGCTGACCTCTTTTCATGCATTGCCAACCATTATTCTGGTGTTTTAGAGGTTTGGCCATTAGGCCATTAAATGCTTTGAGCTCCATTTTCCTTCTCTATAAAAACAGTGCGACACTGATGACTAGCGGGCTATTATATTTATGTCAGCATGAATAATGTAGTAAAAGTAATAACAATCATATAATGGTCATATTTTATATGATAGTTACTTACTATGGTGTAATTAATGTATCCTATCTTCATTATTTAATATGGGCCTCCTGGCTTGTTTCACGCAGACAGCTGTTTATGTGGGGACCCAGATGCTGACAGTATCATGTCTGCCATAGCCAAAGAGAGGAGTAAGAAAGGAAGCCATTCAGCTAATATATTCCTAATGTTTTCTCTTCTCCCTGCAAATAGTTTCTAGAACTCTGTATTTCGTAACAGGGATGGCCACAGATTCTGCAACAATAGATTCTGCAAATGATAATTGACCACCTATGACAAATCTGCTAAGGGACAGGCATAGCCCTATATCACTTGTGGGGTGTGGACTGAGATTCCTATTTTGTTCAGGCTTGAGGAGTTACTTGCTCCATCACCCAGAGCCAGGATGTGGCTGAATCAAAACTGGTTTAGATTTTACTCTAAGTGCATCTGCTGGCCCTTTTCATACCCAACCACTTCCTTTGCTCATGAAAGTGCCTTGATAGGAGACCCGGAGGAAGGAACAGATTCAATACCTAACTCAGGCTAAGTATCATGGTTCATGATTACACTTGGAGCCTTAAATTCAGTTGCATTTTGTTGTGCAAAATTCAAAAGCAGTCAATAATAATAATTTTTAAAAGACATAGAGGCATTGAGGAGGTTCCTTAATATATTATAGTAGCATGACTGTTGGGAAATGCATCTTGGCATTCTCAAGGATTCTCAGAGCATCCTCTGTCTCTGCCTCCACATAGAGCTCGGCATTTTGCAGGCACTCTGTCGTCCCTGCTAATGAGACACTCACCTCTTTTTTGAAGGTGGTGAACTGCTGCTTTGATCAACTCCACTGCACTCCACCTGGTCCTGCCCTGCCTGCTGCTTCCCATGTGTTGTGTGGGTTAATCGCATGAGTAAACTGACCTGCCAATATAATGGGCCTGCTGAGATTATGGTGTAGAAAAAAATGGGTTGTTTGAGAACTTCCTTTCTGTTTCCATTTTTGATGAAGTTCTGGCATTGGGTATCAAAAAGGATGTTGTTTCCTTGGCAGATCTGTACTACCGCTGCTAATGAGGCCACCACAGTGAGTTTGCTCTCTGTGGAGATATATAGGAATGGGTGAGTCTTGCACTGCTCCTCAAGTGAAACACTGTCCAAACCTGTCCCTTTTGCTCTCCATTTGTGAGATTTGTAGAATAATACTGTTCTACCATTAAGGCCTTAGCTGTTAAGCATGTTGGGGCAGAATCACATTTGAAGGATAGAAGGTATTGAAACTGACTAAGTCAGGAGCTTGGAAAGAACAAATGAAGAATGAATAAGATCAGTGAAACAACTCAAGCCCAAGGGGCCTTTCTAGACACTAGCGCTCTCTGGACCTTTATCCACACTCAAAGCATCTACTCTCTGCATGTGCATGTGTGTGTGCATGGCAGGGAGTAGGGACAATGGCCAGGTAGACAGTGGGCTGTGGTAGAGACCAAGCACATCATATGGGATGTCTGTTCTTCCAATAGAAAGCCAGTTGATTCTTTGGGTATGTCAGAGAATCTCCAGGATATGCAGCCCAAAAGAATGCTAAAAGCCACATGACAGAACTGGTCCCAGTAGAGACAATGTGGTGCCTTTGCCAGGCACAGGTATCACAGAAGCCAGCTAGTCCTGGGTGCTTCTACTAGAACCTTAACCACCACTACCCCTGGGAACTGGATGTAGCTACCACTACTAGCCCCTGAAAGGACTCTGCATGGGGCCTGCTTTTTAAAACTACTATTTTCCTATATAAAATTGAGCTCTTGAGTCTAATTAACAGTACCTGGGTCAAATGAGTGTACCCCAGCTCCAAAAGAGACTGGGGAACTGAGTACTTGGCTCCCACCAAGAATCAAAAGGTAGGCAATGTATTACCTCAATGTAAAAAGGTAGGAGTTTTTTTACATTGCTAGGAGGCCTCAAAATTAGCAAATGCTTATTGTAATAGCAATCTGTACAAGAGAAATTACATGCAGAGAATGAGATGAGAAAAAACTAGGTGATAACCAAACCCCAAATGGCTGAAATGGACTAAGAGAGAACTAAAAGGGCACTGGAGTCTATGATTTCAAGTCAAGGAAAACAGATCGATGACTCACTTGGGGAATCAAAGAGGTTGCTGAGTCATGTTAAAACATGCATTCAGGGATGCTGGGAAATATGTTAGAAGTTGGCTAATTAAGATCCCACTCTGTTGAATATTAAGTCCCAGTCCAAGTACTCCATAATTCAGGGACAGGGTAGATACAAGATCTGTGGTTTTGCTCGGCCTTGTAATGTTTTGCACTGACTTTTAGAGGGGCCAACAGGAACTGAAAGATCTTATATTCATTTAGAAACACACATTATTGTGCATATTCAAAGTACTCAGCATATCATTTAGGTACCAGGGGTATGAAGATGAATCAAAGAGCATCCCTGCTGTTGATATACTTGCAACCTATGGAGAGCAGATATGAAATAATGGGAGAGGCAGAGATGGTCTGGAGAGGCCTTGTGGAGGAGTCATTGTTTTTCTCTTGTCTGAGCTTTCTATCACAGTTTATTCCAAATAGAAATTAAACATTTATTTTATTGTTTTATTTTATTTTATTTTATTTTTTGACAGGGTCTTGCTCTGTCTCTCAGGCTGGAGTGCAGTGGCATGATCTTAGCTCACTGCAGCTTCAACTTGGCAGGCTCAAGTGATCCTCCCATCTCAGCCTCCCAAGTAGCAGGGACTAAAGGTGCACATCTCCATGTACAGATGATTTTAAAATATTTTGTAGAGATAGGGTCTCCCTATGTTGCCCATACCGGTCTCAAACACTTGGGCTCAAGTGATCCTCCCATCTCATCCTTCCGAAGTGCTGGGATTAGAGGTGTGAGCCACCACGCTTGGCCCTGACTGTTTACTTGGTTAATAATCTCATCCTCCCATTGGAATATAATGGAAATGAGAGCATAGATTTATGTTTTTTACTCTACATCCTCTGGTGCAAGGTGGAAGTTCAATAAATATGTATTGAAAGAGTGAATAGGCTGGGCGCAGTGGCTCACACCTGTAATCCCAGCACTTTGGGAGGCCGAGGCAGGCGGATCACGAGGTCAGGAAATCAAGACCATCCTGGATAGCACGGCAAAACCACGCCTCTACTAAAAATACAAAAAATGAGCCCAGCATGGTGGGGGGCACCTGTAGTCCTAGCTACTCGGGAGGCTGAGGCAGGAGAATGGCGTGAACCCAGGAGGTGGAGCTTGCAGTGAGCCGAGATGGTGCCGCTGCTCTCCAGCCTGGGCAACAGAGCAAGGCTCAGTCAAAAAAAAAAAAAAAAAAAAGAGTGAATAAATAAATAAGGATGAGCCATTAACTGAAGCTTCCCAAATGAGTATTTCCAGGTAGAGATTAGGTGATGGAGAGATGGAGGAAATTCTAGAAAGAGAAGCCAGTATTGCCAAGGGCATGAGAGCAAAATAAAACTAGAGAACGGCTAGAACTTACAAATCACTTGGTGCTGTTGAATTAAAAATGCAGAGGCTAGTCAAGATGACTAAGTTTGGAAATCAAGAGTTCAGACACGAAAGGCCATTCCATTGGTTTCTTATCTGCCATAACAAATCACTACAAACTTAGCGACTTAAAACAACATGTGTGTATTCTCTCACAGCTCAGGAATCTAGGCATGGCTTACTTGGCACCTTGGTTTATAGTCTCACAAGCCTGTAATCATGATGTCAGGGTGGGGCTAGTGTCCCATCTGCATGTCAGAGTCCTCTTCCAAGCTTACATGGTTCGTGAGCAAAATTCACTTTTTGTCAGCTATAAAACTCATAATAGCTTGCTTCTGCAATGCCAGTAGGAGAGCCTCATCAGAAAGAGCCAGCCCTCTTGGAAGAGCTTTAACCTGGTTAAATCAGGTCTACTTGGTACAATCTTCCATGGGCCCACAGCGTACATAACCTAATTATGATACTGGCATGCATCATATTCACAGACACATCCTGGGGAGGAAATTATAGGGGCAAACACACTAGGGCATAGAAGTTTGGAATCCATCTTAGAATTCTGCCTATCACATCATTGAACACTGTACATGTACATGGACAGATTACATACACAAAACTGCAAATGGAAAATTGTACAGAGAGCTTGACATCTGTTATGAAACATAGGAAGTCATTGAAAGGCTGTAAGAATTGGAATAATGACAGTATATTGGTTTTTCTATGAATCATCCTGGCAGCTTTGTGGATGATCTATTTAGAGGACCAAGGCTGCAATTCAGTGAACAAGATATTAGATTGTGACCAAGATCTAAGTGAAAGATGATGCTAGGGATGGTGGGGCAGGGGGGCAGGAATAAATGGTAACCCTAACTTCCTGTTATTTAGGTTCAACATCTAGGCTTCACCCCTGATTTTCATATTTGCCTCACATTCCGTATTTAGTTAATCAGCAAGTTGAATCAATTTAACTCACTAATATTTAGAGAATTCTAAATTCTATCCACAGCTATCACCTAGCTCAAACCACCATCATCTGTGTGGTTCATTCTTTAATATTTAAAAATACAATTTAGATTTATTTTACTATTCTTTCCAGACCCCTAATTGGCTTCCCATTGCATTTAAAATGAAACAAAATTCCTTATCACGGCCTACTGGGCTCTTATCTCATAAGGTGAGACTCTGGAACCACAATCCCACTATGCTCCAGCCAAAGGCCCTTTGCTCTGTCTTACACAGCTAGACCATTCCTCACCCCAGAGCCTTTGCACTTGCTATTCTTCCAGCTTGGACTATTCTGCCTCCAGGTGTTTTTGTAGCTGGCTCCTTCACATCATCCAAGTCTCAGTTTAAATGTCACTCTGTGTGAAGAAGATAAGCACATCACTATCATAATACCTTATTTTATTAACTCTATAAGATATATATGCAATGTTATTTATCTGTTTATCATTTCCCTCCCCTACTAGAAGAAAGTTCCAAGAGAACATCTCCGTTTTCACTCCATATTGCTAATGTGCAGATCTGTAGCTGATACATGTGTAAGTGTTTAACCGATATTTATTGAATCAATATACACATTTCAGGAAAAGTGTAAAATTGTTTGAACTTGGTGATTAATGGAACGTGATTGACAATGGAAATGATACCTTTAAAGTTCTTGGTTTTCTCATTTGGAGCCCTGAGATAAAATATAGAGGGAAAGAAGTGGGTTTGGCACAGAAGAAAAAGGGCACATAATGGAAACAGAAAGACAATGGATAAGACATACTTGCATGAAAACCTTGTAAGAAGTTTTATGTTTTACGAAGTTCTAAGAAGCAAACTGATCAACACTGTTTTGTGATACAAAGTGATCAGACTAAAACACAGCCATTAAACTTAATATGAAGAACCTCCTGGTGCCTTTAGGGAGAGGAATTTCTTTATCGCCTTTATAGTAAAGCTGAAGTCTGGGCAAACTTCAAGTATCCCAAACCTAGTCATTTAATTAAAAAATTGCTGCCTGTAGATACTCAGAGAGACCTGAGGAGTGCGGGATGTGGCCTCAGAGAGCCATACCTCTGCCTTTCAGCACAAACACCTTTAAACCATTCTTATCGGTTTAACAAAGGAGTATTTCTTGTTCTCGCTCAGGTGGGTAGATGTTTCATCGGAAATTTTCATGCCCAGCATGTTTTGCTCCAAACGTTTTTCTTGCCTCTTTGAAAGGCCATGTTTATTTAAAGGAAAATTTAATCTGTCTGTGCCTGATGCTTTTCCATTTAGCTCAGCCAAATGTTTTTTTCCTAAGAATTACGTGCCGATCAAGCCATGTCGTTGCTTGTCACAAGTGAAAGTCACACTTCCCAGTGAAAATCTCCTGACCCCACCAAAAAGCATGAATTCAGTTTAAGATGTCCCACCCCAGGGAGGCTGCCCCAGGTTATAAGCTTAAGAGAGGTGAAATAGCTGTATGTGTCCTTTTACTCTTGATGACAGCGCCAAAAATGAGACAATTCTAAAGAATGGTCACACCTATGGTGGATTTGCAGGTCTGCTTTTACCCTGGTCCATCATCTTTCTTGCAGTGAGTGAGTGTTCCCAAGTTTGTGTGCTTCCATTTTTCTTCCTCAGTAAGTAGCACTATCTACTGACTTCAAAGCGTGTTGAGAGACAAGTGAAATCAAGAAAGAGCAATTATTAGTGGAGGTTCTGGATCAAATCATAGTCACTCCCCACCCCCCATATAGAATCCACTCAGCAATGGGCTAAGGATGATGAAACTGCCTGGGTCCTGAGTGACACAGAAGCTAAGAATATAGATTTGAATAAAATTTGTTATTTTTGTTCTCCATTTTGACTCCTTGTTAAGAACCATTTCATTCATGGAAAAGGGAGACTAGCGCATTTGGTGGCCTGCCCTGAACACCCATGGAGCCCAGAAGATATTCATGCCCTACTCTCTCTGTCTGTCACCCGTGACCACAGCTTACCCCACTGGATTCTTCCTGTGACACACAGCTTGTGCACTGGTTGCCTGGCATAGCTTTCTGGTCTTTACTTGTGTTCCTCCCGACCTCGCAATATCTGGATGGATTCACAAAATCTTGCCTAATTTCTCTCTCTCTTTTCCTTACTTCTTCCTGTGACAGACTTCTCATACCAACTGATCTGAAAATGAGTAGGCATGGATTGATAAGCCAGGTAGACATAGATTATTTTTCTCCATTTCATTTTCTCACATTTATTAATAGTTTGTGAACACCTATTTTACATATAAATTAGAAATAATTAAGATTATCCTTTAATAGCTTCACACTTTCCTTGGATTCCTATATTCTTTGTTGAGTGGAAAAGAAAGAAGTAAGCTTTGGCTAGTGTTGGGAATGAGAAATGAACACAAGGCTTTGGCTTCCAGTGTCTCACGTGTGAACATCATCAATCCTGGCTTCAAAGAAAGAGATGGTAATTAACCCATCCATTCCCTAAGGAGAGCCTAAGTCTACCTGGCTGCCAGGGATCAGCTCGGTTCATCATACCACGGTTCCACGGTTAGCAACTATATCAGGCATGAGGTTGTATTTACTCTATATACATCAACTAGTGACTACAAAATTAAATGGTATTTGTGTGGATTAACTTCTCTCAACTTCCTATCCCCTAACTCCCCACCTCTGATTATATGTTTGTCAGCTAAATATATTGGCCCTCCTGAGTGCTGCTCACCGTGCTTGGAAGCAAGTCCCCATTTCCCTCTGCTCTCAGGTAGTCATAAGACTGCCATAACACTGCCCTCTTCGGTGCTGTCCTGTGAGATCCCCACTCCACCGAGAACCAAGGAAACATCACAACCTCTTCCCCTGCCTAGGAAGGATTTCCTGGGTTCCCCTTGCCCTCACTATAAATTGCCAAGGCTAAGCTGTTACCTGTAATAAAAATTTACTCAATGTTCAATAATAATGGAATGAAAGTCAAGACCTAAATATAAGTTATACAGGACAACTAAATTTAGAGAATCAGACCCATCTAGAGAATCCACTTCTATGTGTCAGGAACAGCTATGAACAATGCTTGTAGTGTCCTGAACATCTTTGCTGCCAAGTCCAGACCATCTGCCTGGAGACTGGAAAAAAAAAAAAAGGAAATCTGCTTTCACTGTAGTCTAATGCCTGCTTTACCATTTCTCATTCCCTAATTAAAGACAGGCTTTGTGTCAAGGGTAATTGACAGTGAGAACATAGCCAACCCCTGTGAGAGAGTCTGCTTCTACCAACAAGAATGTGATCTTATACTATGGTGTCCAGTAGAAGTAGAACAGCTTAATCAAAACGTCATAGTTTCAAATTGGTATATTCTAAGTTATGCATTCACAAATAACAGTATATTCATTCATTCATTCAATTTACTCACTCATTCATTCATTCATTTAGAAAACCAATTCTTAATGAGCAGTTAATACCTAGCACCTAGCACAGTGGTTGGCACATAGCAGATGCTCTATGAATATTGGTTTGCTGAATGAATGAATGAGCCTGGTACTTTTATTTGGATACGCTGGTGGCCATTAAGAGAATCTCTCTAGATTCAGACAAATTGATTTCAAATCCTGACTCTGTACTCTTACTAGTGACCTTCATGTTGCCTAACCTCTCTAAGATACAATTCCCTTATTGGTAAACACTGATAATAATGATGATGATGATGGTGATGATAATAAATGATAATGACTCCTTTATGGGTTTGTTTTAAGCACTTAAGGTAGGGCGAGATAAAATTTGGGTATCAGACGATCTAGTGAAATCATGTGCAAGATTTAAAATGAATCCTGTGACTCCCTGAACCTCCGGGGTCTGGTGAGTTGCAGTCAGCCCATAAATCTAAACATGCTGAGAATTGCCTATGCCACATCTCCTACCTATTTTCTGTGTGCTATTTTGAACATTTGTGTAAAGGTCCCTCTCAGAAAGAGAGCTCTTTGGGACTCTCACAACAGGTATAGCACTTTCCAGCTTTGCACACCTAGAAGCAGAATCCTATATATTTCCAATTCTGTTTGAAGACATATTTTGAATCCACTCACTGTCTGAAACTTTTGACACACGACATGCCTAGTCCCCAGTGTTACCTGCAGCCACACCTACAAAACAGAATAAACCACTTCACTAACACTGAGCAAGCTGGGCCTCACCTGGGCTCCTGATAGCTCTCACTTTTTAGAAGTAAAACTAGAAACTACGATGGAGTTTTATCTCAAAGATTAAATTAGCTAATGCACACAAAAGCACTTACCATGGTAATTGTACTGAAAGGACTCAGTAAATGACAAATTTTATATTAATGATGTACTATTATCACTCACTTCCATATTCCATTCATATACCTTACCTCTTTTTACTTTCTTTTTAATGATACAAATTAGCTGCATCTGCATGAATTGATCGGTAGCTATAATCCTCATTTTCCAGAACTCCAGAAGAGCAAAGTGGTGCCCAGAACTGCAGCCATAATGATATTGGGCATAAAATTCATGCCTACAGTATCCTCTGGGCTAATTTATCTTCCTTTGTCTTATTTTTAATGTAAGACTCATTGAAGTGGTGGGGGTCGGAGCAAGATGGCCGAATAGGAACAGCTCCAGTCTCCATCTCCCAGCGCGAGTGGCACAGAAGACCAGTGATTTCTGCATTTTCAACTGAGGTACTGGGGTCATCTCACTCGGGAGTGCCGGACAATCCGTGCGGGTCAGCTGCTGCAGCCTGACCAGCGAGAGCTGAAGCAGGGCGAGGCATCGCCTCACCTGGGAAGCGCGAGGGGGAAGGGAGTCCCTTTTCCTAGCCAGGGGAACTGAGACACACAACACCTGGAAAATTGGGTAACTCCCACCCCAATACTGCACTGTAACACCGGCACACCGGAGAATATATCCCACACCTGGCCGGGAGGGTCCCACGCCCACGGAACCTCCCTCCTTGCTAACACAGCAGTCTGCGGCAATCTAACCCCAAGGCAGCAGCGAGGCTGGGGGAGGGGCGCCCGCCATCGCTGAGGCTTAAGTAGGTAAATAAAGCCACTGGGAAGCTGGAACTGGGTGCAGCTCACAGCAGCTCAAGGAAACCTGCCTGTCTCTGTAGACTCTGCCTCTGGGGACAGGGCTCAGCTAAAGGAGCAGAAGCCTGTGCAGACGCGAACGACTCTGTCTGACAGCTTTGAAGAGAGCAGTGGATCTCCCAACATGGAGGCTGAGATCTGAGAAGGGGCAGTCTGCCTGCTCAAGTGGGTCCCTGACCCCTGAGTAGCCTAACTGGGAGACATCCCCCACTAGGGGCACTCTGACACCCCACACCTCACAGGGTGGAGTACACCCCTGAGAGGAAGCTTCCAAAGCAAGAATCAGACAGGTGCACTCGCTGTTCAGCAATATTCTATCTTCTGCAACCTCTGATGCTGATACCCAGGCAAACAGGGTCTGGAGTGGACCTCAAGCAATCTCCAACAGACCTATAGCTGACGGTCCTGACTGTCAGAAGGAAAACTGTCAAACAGGAAGGACACCTGTACCAAAACCCCATCAGTACGTCACCATCATCAAAGACCAGAGACAGATAAAACCACAAAGATGGGGAAAAAGCAGGGCAGAAAAGCTGGAAATTCAAAAAATAAGAGCGCATCTCCCCCTGCAAAGGAGCACAGCCCATCGCCAGCAACGGATCAAAGCTGGTCAGAGAATGATTTTGATGAGATGAGAGAAGAAGGCTTCAGTCCATCAAACCTCTCAGAGCTAAAGGAGGAATTACGTACCCAGCACAAAGAAACTAAAAATCTTGAAAAAAGAGTGGAAGAATTGACAGCTAGACTAATTAATGCAGAGAAGGTCATAAACGAAATGACAGAGGTGAAAACCATGACATGAGAAATTCGTGACAAATGAACAAGCTTCAGCAACCGACTCGATCGACTGGAAGAAAGAGTATCAGCGATTGAGGATCAAATGAATGAAATGAAGCGAGAAGAGAAACCAAAAGAAAAAAGAAGAAAAAGAAATGAACAAAGCCTGCAAGAAGTATGGGATTATGTAAAAAGACCAAATCTACGTCTGATTGGGGTGCCTAAAAGTGAGGGGGAAAATGGAACCAAATTGGAAAACACTCTTCAGGATATCATCCAGGAGAACTTCCCCAACCTAGCAGGGCAGGCCAACATTCAAATTCAGGAAATACAGAGAACGCCACAAAGATACTCCTCCAGAAGAGCAACTCCAAGACACGTAATTGCCAGATTCACCAAAGTGGAAATGAAGGAAAAAATCTTAAGGGCAGCCAGAGAGAAAGGTTGGGTTACCCACAAAGGGAAGCCCATCAGACTGACAGCAGATCTCTCGGCAGAAATTCTACAAGCCAGAATAGAGTGGGGGCCAATATTCAACGTTCTTAAAGAAAAGAATTTTAAACCCAGAATTTCATATCCAGCCAAACTAAGTTTCATAAGTGAAGGAGAAATAAAATTCTTTACAGATAAGTAAATGCTTAGAGATTTTGTCACCACCAGGCCTGCCTTACAAGAGACCCTGAAGGAAGCCCTAAACATGGAAAGGAACAACCAGTACCAGCCATTGCAAAAACATGCCAAAATGTAAAGACCATCGAGCCTAGGAAGAAACTGCATCAACTAATGAGCAAAATAACCAGTTAATATCATAATGGCAGGATCAAGTTCACATATAACAATATTAACCTTAAATGTAAATGGACTAAATGCTCCAATTAAAAGACACAGACTGGCAAACTGGATAAAGAGTCAAGACCCATCAGTCTGCTGTCTTCAGGAGACCCATCTCACATGCAGAGACATACATAGGCTCAAAATAAAAGGATGGAGGAAGATCTACCAAGCAAATGGAGAACAAAAAAAAGCAGGGGTTGCAATCCTAGTCTCTGATAAAACAGACTTTAAACCATCAAAGATCAAAAGAGACAAAGAAGGCCATTACATAATGGAAAAGGGATCAATTCAACAGGAAGAGCTAACTATCCTAAATATATATGCACCCAATACAGGAGCACCCAGATTCATAAAGCAAGTCCTTAGAGACTTACAAAGAGACTTAGACTCCCATACAATAATAATGGGAGACTTCAACACTCCACTGTCAACATTAGACAGATCGACGAGACAGAAAGTTAACAAGGATATCCAGGAATTGAACTCATCTCTGCACCAAGCGGACCTAATAGACATCTATAGAACTCTCCACCCCAAGTCAACAGAATATACATTCTTCTCAGCACCACATCACACTTATTCCAAAATTGACCACATAATTGGAAGTAAAGCACTCCTCAGCAAATGTAAAAGAACAGAAATTATAACAAACTGTCTCTCTGACCACAGTGCAATCAAACTAGAACTCAGGACTAAGAAATTCAATCAAAACCGCTCAACTACATGGAAACTGAACAACCTGCTCCTGAATGACTACTGGGTACATAACGAAATGAAAGCAGAAATAAAGATGTTCTTTGAATCCAATGAGAACAAAGATACAACATACCAGAATCTCTGGGACACATTTAAAGCAGTATGTAGAGGGAAATTTATAGCACTAAGTGCCCACAAGAGAAAGCAGGAAAGATCTAAAATTGACACTCTAACATCACAAACGAACTAGAGAGGCAAGAGCAAACACATTCAAAAGCTAGCAGAAGGCAAGAAATAACAAAGATCAGAGCAGAACTGAAGGAGACAGAGACACAAAAAACCCTCCAAAAAATCAATGAATCCAGGAGTTGGTTTTTTGAAATGATCAACAAAATTGACAGACTGCTAGCAAGACTAATAAAGAAGAAAGGAGAGAGGAATCAAATAGATGCAATAAAAAATGATAAAGGGGATATCACCACCGACCCCACAGAAATACAAACTACCATCAGAGAATACTATAAACACCTCTACGCAAATCAACTAGAAAATCTACAAGAAATGGATAATTTCCTGGACACTTACACTCTTCCAAGACTAAACCAGGAAGAAGTTGAATCCCTGAATAGACCAATAGCAGCCTCTGAAATTGAGGCAACAATTAATAGCCTACCCACGAAAAAAAGCCCAGGACCAGATGGATTCACAGCTGAATTCTACCAGAGGTACAAGGAGGAGCTGGTACCATTCCTTCTGAAACTATTCCAATCAATAGAAAAAGAGGGAATCCTCCCTAACTCATTTTATGAGGCCAGCATCATCCTGATACCAAAGCCTGGCAGAGACACAACAAAAAAAGAGAATTTTAGACCAATCTCCCTGATGAACATCGATGCAAAAATCCTCAATAAAATACTGGCAAACCGGATTCAGCAGCACATCAAAAAGCTTATCCACCATGATCAAGTGGGCTTCATCCCTGGGATGCAAGGCTGGTTCAACATTCGCAAATCAATCAACGTAATCCAGCATATCAACAGAACCAAAGACAAGAACCACATGATTATCTCAATAGATGCAGAAAAGGCTTTTGACAAAATTCAACAGCCCTTCATGCTAAAAACGCTCAACAAATTCGGTATTGATGGAACGTACCTCAAAATAATAAGAGCTATTTATGACAAACCCACAGCTAATATCATACTGAATGGGCAAAAACTGGAAAAGTTCCCTTTGAAAACTGGCACAAGACAGGGATGCCCTCTCTCACCACTCCTATTCAACATAGTGTTGGAAGTTCTGGCTAGGGCAATCAGGCAAGAGAAAGAAATCAAGGGTATTCAGTTAGGAAAAGAGGAAGTCAAATTGTCCCTGTTTGCAGATGACATGATTGTGTATTTAGAAAACCCCATCGTCTCAGCCCAAAATCTTCTTAAGCTGATAAGCAACTTCAGCAAAGTCTCAGGATACAAAATTAATGTGCAAAAATCACAAGCATTCTTATACACCAGTAACAGACAAGCAGAGAGCCAAATCAGGAATGAACTTCCATTCACAATTGCTTCAAAGAGAATAAAATACCTAGGAATCCAACTTACAAGGGATGTAAAGGACCTCTTCAAGGAGAACTACAAACCACTGCTCAGTGAAATCAAAGAGGACACAAACAAATGGAAGAACATACCATGCTCATGGATAGGCAGAATCAATATTGTGAAAATGGCCATACTGCCCAAGGTAATTTATAGATTCAATGCCATCCCCATCAAGCTACCAATGAGTTTCTTCACCGAATTGGAAAAAACTGCTTTAAAGTTCATATGGAACCAAAAAAGAGCCCGTATTGCCAAGACAATCCTAAGTCAAAAGGACAAAGCCGGAGGCGTCACGCTACCTGACTTCAAACTATACTACAAGGCTACAGTAACCAAAACAGCATGGTACTGGTACCAAAACAGAGATATAGACCAATGGAACAGAA